>NC_086449.1:126189530-126493280 GCF_028390025.1 Pseudophryne corroboree | reverse complement strand
TCTGTCTCCAATAACCAAAACAACATTATGTTTGGCCAGACCTCTTTATTTGGCCAGAGTGCAGCGAATCAGTCTGCTGCTACATTTGGACAGGCTCCTATTGGTCAGTCACCACCAATGTTTGGTCAACTCAGTAGTAGCCAGCCTGCTTCTGTCTTTGGGCAAACTACATCACAATCAGATCCTGCTTTTGGACAGTCTTCTACAGGACTCTCTGCATCCACATTTGTACAGAGCTCTACTGGGCTATCTGCTCCAACATTTGGACAGGCCTCTGTTGGGCAGTCCAGTTTTATATTTGGCGCTGCTGGACAGTCCAGTTCTATATATAGCCAGGCCTCTGTGGGGCAGTCTGGTTCTATGTTTGGACAGTCCACTCAACCTACATTTGGACAGACATCTGCTGGACAGTCCAGTTCAATATTTGGGCAGGCTACTGCTGGACAGTCTGCGCCTACATTTGGACAGACCTCCGTTGGACAGTCTGCTAATTCTACATTTGGACATGCCTCTGCTGCACAGTCTACCCCAGCATTTGGGCAGGCTACGTCCGGGCATCCCGCCCCAGCATTTGGGCAGGCCACGTCCGGGCATCCCGCCCCAGCATTTGGGCAGGCCACGTCCGGGCATCCCGCCCCAGCATTTGGGCAGGCCACGTCCGGGCAGCCCGCCCCAGCATTTGGGCAGGCCCAGCCCGCCCCAGCTTTTGGGCAGGCCACGTCCGCCCAGCCCGCCCCAGCATTTGGGCAGGCCAAGTCCGCCCAGCCCGCACCAGCTTTTGGGCAGTCTACTACTACTTTTGGACAGACACCTTCAGGTCAAACCGTTCCAGTGTTTGGGCTCGGAACCACTGGAGAGTCTTCCTCCCTTTTTGGAAAGTCAACCAATACCCAGTCATTACAAAGTGCTGTATTTGGGCAGCCATCTGGTGTGCAGACTGGTTCCAATTTTGGACAAGGCAATACCAGTCAAGCATCTATCTTTGGATTGACTGCTACTAGCCAGTCTGCATCCCCCTTTGTACAGACACCATCCAGCCAATCAACTTCTCACTTTGCCCAGGCAACTACTAACCAGCCTGCTTCTATATTTACACAGGCTACTGCTGTCCCATCTGTACCCTCCTTTGGAAGCAGTGCCACAATATTTGGACAAGCAGCTACTGGCTCATCTGTATTTGAGCAGTCATCAACTAGACAGATTGTAGGAGGCACGAGTCAGAGTTCTCTCTTTGGACAGCCTGTTCCAGGTTACAGTCAGAACACAACTGGACAAAGTTTTGGTCAGACAGCATCCACACAATCTGACCAGGCAAATATTAGCCAAAATAGCTTTAGTGCATCTGGCTTCCAGTCAGCATTTGGTAAACAAAGTACCAGGCAGGAACCCAGTAGTGTTCCTGAATTTGGTCAGCACAGCTCTGCCCAACCACCTTCATATGCTCAGGCCACATCTGTGCAGACATCTACATTTGGAATTGCATCAACTGCACAGTCTGGTCACCCAGGGAAGACCAATGTGTTTGGGAATGCAGCTGGTAATGCATCAAACACATCAACATCTAGTCAAGCTATAAATGTAGGTCAAGCATTTGGAGCTAGCACACAGATGACTGCTGGTTCTATTGTCCCAGACTCCAAGTTAACCACCAGCATGGCAGCTACACCATTTTCACATTTATCTAGTATGTCTTCTGCAAGTTCCGACCTCAGTTTTAAACCTCCTGCTAATACAATTTTCAAGCCAATCTTCACTGGGACAAGTAAACCCAATCCGATATCGACTTCTTTTACCATATCACCTCAAGCAAAGAGTGAGGTAATGGAGCAGCCCATGTTTGAAAGTCCAGCTGCATCTGCGGAGAGACAGAGTAGTCGTTTCTTTCCTTTCTCTTCTGACAAGAAAAGCAAAGATGAAACTCCGACTTCCAGGCCTCCATTTGCAAGTGTTGATAGTAGTTTCAGTAGTTTTACAGAAGATTCCAGAAAAGAAGAAGGAGCAAAAAGAAAAGAAGACCAGAGTCACTCAGTTGCTGTGCCTCCAGATTTGCACAGGGATCACGCTCCAGTGAAAAGGTCTAGGAAGTTAAATAGAGATCTAACAGGAGGTGCTAACCTTTTGGTGAGGAGCTTATATGATGTTGTTAAAAGCCAAATGAAAACTCAGCACAGTAAAAGTCCCAAAAAGGAAGAGGAAACTCTTTCTGCACTTAAACCAGATTCATCTGCATCCAGTCATCCAGTGGAAAGAAGTCATCTTGCCGGATCTGGCCAAACCGCATCAGTAAAAACGAACTCAGGAGCTGTAGCCAGTCAGCTGACATTCAGTAAGACCCAAACTCCAGCTCCAACAACCCAGACAGCTAGTAGAATGCTATTGGCAGGACGGAGCCACCAAGCACCTGACAGAGACTACTCTACAGCTGCGGCTAGTCACCTTGTATCCGCCAGAGTTCAGCCTGTGTTGGAGGAGGGAGAACTGCCGGAAGAAATTGAAGGTATTTTCACAAAATATTTACATTATGTTTTTTGATTTGGAAAAAAAATGTATTTTTTATTTATTTTTGTCGGGAGGAAGTTTGAAGAAAGATCTAGTTGTTAATAACCAAAAGCCAAGAGAAGGAAACTTGGAGATGTTGGGGTTGGAGGTGGGTTTTACGAGTTGATGTAATAATAAAACATGCCAGGGCTAAACCAGTGACCATGGGAAACTTATAGCAGTGTATTGTGGTAATGGCTTATTTGAAATCAAGCTACTTTTAAGCTACAGGGGGAAAATGTTTCTATTTTATATAACAATAACTTATAGCCATGAATTGTGAGAACATGAAAAGAGGGGATTATGCAGCTGTTAAGCGAAACCTTGGTAATCACTTAATGCTGCTGAACGTTGCCTAGTGTCGCCTTTACCCAAAATAACACCCACAATTAGAGATGTACCTGGACCCCTGTGATTTGGTCCTAATTCATCACTGTGTTTTAGTTTTGGCTAAACCACCCTCAAGTGTTTTCAAATTTATAAAAACCGATAAAACAGCTAAAATCATGTAATTTGGACCTGTTTACATGCAGTCCAAAACCTAAGTTCAGTTTTTAAATCCAAATTCCGAACTGACAGCAGTCCCAAGCGGGGAGATTCCGAAGTGGGACATGATTCGACACTCTACCCCCTAAGTTTGGTTGCATTTGTATTTTCGGGAAAACCGAACCATACATCTCTACTAACAATGTATAATAAAGTGAGCCAATGTTGGTTCTTGGTCATACTGCACAAAAGATGTTCTACATCAATTTGCAACCAATCGCCGTCCATATTTGAATGACTCCATCAACAGGAATGGTCTGCCGAGGCTCCGGTTCCTGCATCCTTAAGTTCTCCAAAAATTAAAAAGCACAAACGTATAGGCCCAGACTGCCTGCGAGTTGCTGGCAGCCATGCGTTTCATAGCAGACATTTTTTTTAAAGGCAAAACCAGGCTATTCCAGTTGGGCCATAGTGGATGTGTGTAGATAGATGGATATTTAATTAGAGATCTGAAAAGGTGAATGGATGAAGGTGTTATGTTACCTTCAGAAGAAACTGAGATATTTAAAGATTATTGTGACTGAAAATTTTGTAGCATATACGGATTGCTGCTATATTATTTCCTTATTAAACATAGCAACTTTTATACCGAAATACGTGTTGGGTTATTATATAGGGGATCCATATTAGGGTGTGTACAAATGCATTTTGATGGCACGGAGTGGAAAGCCATGAGAGGAATGCACCATGATCTTGTTTTGTTCAGAAACCTCACCCAAGACCCCAATGAGAAAGGAACAACGCTCTGATAGTGTTGACCGCTCAGTACCTCCCAGCGAGCTGAACACTATCAGTGTGAAGAATCTGCCCCCAAGCCTGAATCAAAAACAAGCTTTGGAAAATTACTTCAAAAAGTTCGGCAAAATCCAGCGTTTGTACTGCAGGCCGATGAGCAAGATGGCTATTATCCATTTCTACAACCATGTAAGTTAGTAAGATTATGTACCCTATTATAATCTACAGTGAAGTATGTGCCATGTTGACGGGTTTTTTTGTTGTTGTTGACATTTGCATACGTCCCTGCTTGTGTTAGACAGATCTGATTTGCAGGCTGCAAATGGGGCAGAGTTTATTGGGGAAAATGCTGTTTTGTGGTTGGATTTGGTCAGGACAGGGGCAGTTCCTATTGTCCCCACATTTGCCATTTTTCTGTGTGAGGAGGTATAGACAGTTTCATAACTTAGCTTTCACATTGTCCATGTAGAAAATAAAATGGTTGGACACCAGGACCTGTTTTAGAGTTTGCCTCAATCCTTCTTTTTTTGTTTCTTTAATATATAAAGTACATCCACCCCAACCCCACTGGTTACTTTGCAGCTCATGCCTACAGAAGCTTGATTATTTATATTTGTATACATTATCTCTACGTGTGGAAATCCTATTGTTAGATTACAGGTGCAGCAAACATAATTAGATGTTAGAATAGTGAAGCGCTTCACACCATTTAGCAGTGAAGAATCAAATTGCACAGCAGACTTATTGGCCTTGTATAATAACCTGCAAGACGCAGGCATGGGCGAACGTTTCTGGTATTTTTAATCAGCAATCATTTAAACCACAAAACAATGTTGGTTTTAGCTTTTATATTATTGCTGCTTTAAAAATCTGGGAATCCTGCCAGTGACATATCGCAGGCTTATATAAGGCCCAATGTCTGTCTTTCCAAGTCTACCAAGACCCTCTGCACACAGCACATTGACAGTTCTAGTTTCTCTGACGTCCTAAGTGGATGCTGGGACTCCGTAAGGACCATGGGGAATAGCGGCTCCGCAGGAGACTGGGCACAACTAAAAGAAAGCTTTAGGTCTACCTGGTGTGCACTGGCTCCTCCCTCTATGACCCTCCTCCAGACCTCAGTTAGAATCTTGTGCCCGGCTGAGCTGGATGCACACTAGGGGCTCTCCTGAGCTCCTAGAAAAGAAAGTATATTTTTTATTTTTTTATTTTTAGTGAGATCTGCTGGCAACAGACTCACTGCTACGAGGGACTAAGGGGAGAAGAAGCGAACCTACCTGCTTGCAGCTAGCTTGGGCTTCTTAGGCTACTGGACACCATTAGCTCCAGAGGGATCGAACATAGGGCCCGACCTCGATCGTCTGGTCCCGGAGCCGCGCCGCCGTCCCCCTTACAGAGCCAGAAGCAAGAAGATGGTCCTGAAAATCGGCGGCAGAAGACTTCGGTCTTCAACAAGGTAGCGCACAGCACTGCAGCTGTGCGCCATTGCTCCTCATGCACACCTCACACTCCGGTCACTGATGGGTGCAGGGCGCTGGGGGGGGGCGCCCTGAGCAGCAATATCAACACCTTGGCTGGCAAAAAAATCACAATATATAGTCCTAGAGGCTATATATGTGAAAAATACCCCTGCCAGAGATCCATAAAAAAGCGGGAGAAGTCCGCCGAAAAAGGGGCGGGGCTATCTCCCTCAGCACACTGGCGCCATTTTTCCCTCACAGCTCCGCTGGAAGGATCGCTCCCAGGCTCTCCCCTGCAGTTTCAAGACTACAAAGGGTAAAAAAGAGAGGCGGGACACTAAATTTAGGCGCAGCAGTATATATATAAGCAGCTATAAGGGAAAATCACTCAGTTATAGTGTTCATCCCCGTGTTATATAGCGCTCTGGTGTGTGCTGGCATACTCTCTCTCTGTCTCCCCAAAGGGCTTTGTGGGGTCCTGTCCTCTGTCAGAGCATTCCCTGTGTGTGTGCGGTGTGTCGGTACGGCTGTGTCGACATGTTTGATGAGGAGGCTTATGTGGAGGCGGAGCAGATGCCGATAAATGTGATGTCACCCCCTGCGGGGCCGACACCTGAGTGGATGGACTTGTGGAAGGAATTACGTGAAAGTGTCAACTCCTTACATAAAAGGTTTGACGACATACCAAATATGGGACAGCCGGCTTCTCAGCCTGTGCCTGCCCAGGCGTCTCAAAAGCCATCAGGGGCTCTAAAACGCCCGCTACCTCAGATGGCAGACACAGATGTCGACACGGATACTGACTCCAGTGTCGACGATGAGGAGACTAATGTAACTTCCAATAGGGCCACACGTTACATGATTGAGGCAATGAAAAATGTGTTGCACATTTCTGATGTTACCCCAGGAACCACAAAAAAGAGTATTATGTTTGGAGAGAAAAAACTACCAGTAGTTTTTCCCCCATCTGAGGAATTAAATGAAGTGTGTGAAGAAGCGTGGGCTTCCCCCGATAAGAAACTGGTAATTTTCTAAAAGGTTACTAATGACGTACCCATTCCCGCCAGAGGATAGGTCACGTTGGGAAACATCCCCTAGGGTGGATAAAGCGCTCACACGCTTGTCAAAGAAGGTGGCACTACCGTCTCCGGATACGGCCGCCCTAAAGGAGCCTGCTGATAGGAAGCAGGAGGCTATCCTGAAGTCTGTATATACACACACAGGTATTATACTGAGACCAGCTATTGCTTCAGCATGGATGTACAGTGCTGCAGCTGCGTGGTCAGATTCCCTGTCGGAAAATATTGATACCCTAGACAGGGACACTATATTGCTAACCGTAGAGCATATTATAGACGCAGTCTTATACATGAGAGATGCACAGAGGGATATTTGCCGGCTGGCATCTAAAATAAGTGCAATGTCCATTTCTGCCAGGAGAGGGTTATGGACTCGGCAGTGGACAGGTGATGCAGATTCTAAAAGGCACATGGAAGTTTTGCCTTATAAGGGTGAGGAGTTGTTCGGGGATGGTCTCTCGGACCTCGTTTCCACAGCAACAGCTGGGAAGTCAGCATTTTTACCCCATGTTCCCTCACAGCCAAAGAAAGCACCGTATTATCAGGTACAGTCCTTTCGGCCCCATAAGGGCAAGCGGGTTAAAGGCGCGTCCTTTCTGCCCAGAGGCAGAGGTAGAGGGAAAAAGCTGCAGCATACAGCCAGTTCCCAGGAGCAAAAGTCCTCCCCCCGCTTCCTCCAAGTCCGCCGCATGACGCTGGGGCTCCACAGGCGGAGCCAGGTACGGTGGGGGCCAGTCTCAAAAACTTCAGCAATCAGTGGGCTCGCTCACGGGTGGATCCCTGGATCCTTCAAGTAGTATCTCAGGGGTACAAGCTGGAATTCGAGACGTCTCCCCCCCGCCGTTTCCTCAAATCTGCCTTGCCTACAACTCCCTCAGGCAGGGAGGCAGTGTTAGAGGCAATACACAAGCTGTATTCCCAGCAGGTGATAGTCAAGGTGCCCCTCCTTCAACAAGGACAGGGTTACTATTCCACAATGTTTGTGGTACCGAAACCGGACGGTTCGGTGAGGCCCATTTTAAATTTGAAATCCTTGAACACATATATAAAAAAATTCAAGTTCAAGATGGAATCGCTCAGGGCGGTTATTGCAAGCCTGGACGAGGGAGATTACATGGTATCACTGGACATCAAGGATGCTTACCTGCATGTCCCCATTTACCATCCTCACCAGGAGTACCTCAGATTTGTGGTACAGGATTGTCATTACCAATTCCAGACGTTGCCGTTTGGTCTGTCCACGGCACCGAGGGTATTTACCAAGGTAATGGCCGAAATGATGATACTCCTTCGAAAAAAGGGAGTTTTAATTATCCCGTACTTGGACGATCTCCTGATAAATGCGAGGTCCAGGGAGCAGTTGTTGGTCGGGGTAGCACTATCTCGGGAGGTGCTACAACAGCACGGTTGGATTCTAAATATTCCAAAGTCACAGCTGGTCCCTACGACACGTCTACTGTTCCTGGGGATGGTTCTGGACACAGAACAGAAAAAAGTGTTTCTCCCGGAGGAGAAGGCCAAGGAGCTGTCATCTCTAGTCAGAGGACTCCTAAAACCAAAACAGGTGTCGGTGCATCACTGCACGCGAAACCTGGGAAAAATGGTAGCTTCCTACGAAGCAATTCCATTCGGCAGGTTCCATTCGAGAACTTTTCAGTGGGACCTGTTGGACAAGTGGTCCGGTTCGCATCTTTAGATGCATCGGCTGATAACCCTGTCTCCAAGGACCAGGGTGTCTCTGCTGTGGTGGCTGCAAAGTGCTCATCTTCAAGAGGGCCGCAGATTCGGCATACAGGACTGGGTCCTGGTGACCACGGATGCCAGCCTTCGAGGCTGGGGGGCAGTCACACAGGGAAGAAACTTCCAAGGACTATGGTCAAGTCAGGAGACTTCCCTACACATAAATATTCTGGAACTGAGGGCCATTTACAATGCCCTAAGTCAGGCAAAACCCCTGCTTCAAAACCAGCCGGTACTGATCCAGTCAGACAACATCACGGCAGTCGCCCATGTAAACCGACAGAAGCCACAAGGATTCTCCGATGGGCGGAAAATCACGTGTTAGCACTGTCAGCAGTGTTCATTCCGGGAGTGGACAACTGGGAAGCAGACTTCCTCAGCAGGCACGACCTCCACCCGGGAGAGTGGGGACTTCATCCAGAAGTCTTCCAACTGATTGTAAACCGTTGGGAAAGGCCACAGGTGGACATGATGGCGTCCCGCCTAAACAAAAAGCTAGAAAGATATTGCGCCAGGTCAAGAGACCCTCAGGCGATAGCTGTGGACGTGACACCGTGGGTGTACCGGTCGGTTTATGTGTTCCCTCCTCTTCCTCTCATACCCAAGGTACTGAGGATAATAAGGAGAAGAGGAGTAAGAACTATACTCTTTGTTCCGGATTGGCCAAGAAGAGCTTGGTACCCGGAACTTCAAGAAATGATCTCAGAGGACCCATGGCCTCTGCCGCTCAGACAGGACCTGCTGCAGCAGGGGCCCTGTCTGTTCCAAGACTTACCGCGGCTGCGTTTGACGGCATGGCGGTTGAACACCGGATCCTGAAGGAAAAGGGCATTCCGGAGGAAGTCATTCCTACGCTGATTAAAGCTAGGAAAGAAGTGACCGCAAACCATTATCACCGCATTTGGCGAAAATATGTTGCGTGGTGTGAGGCCAGGAAGGCCCCAACGGAGGAATTTCAGCTGGGCTGTTTTCTGCACTTCCTACAGTCAGGGGTGACTATGGGCCTAAAATTGGGTTCCATTAAGGTCCAGATTTCGGCTCTATCGATTTTCTTCCAGAGAGAACTGGCTTCACTACCTGAAGTTCAGACTTTTGTTAAGGGAGTGTTGCATATTCAGCCCCCTTTTGTGCCTCCAGTGGCACCTTGGGATCTCAACGTGGTGTTGGATTTCCTAAAGTCACATTGGTTTGAGCCACTTAAAACCGTGGAATTAAAATATCTCACGTGGAAAGTGGTCATGCTGTTGGCCTTGGCTTCGGCCAGGCGTGTGTCAGAATTGGCGGCTTTGTCATGTAAAAGCCCTTATCTGATTTTCCATATGGATAGGGCAGAATTGAGGACTCGTCCCCAGTTTCTCCCTAAGGTGGTATCAGCCTTTCATTTGAACCAACCTATCGTGGTGCCTGCGGCTACTAAAGACTTGGAGGCTTCCAAGTTGTTGGACGTAGTCAGGGCCCTGAGAATTTATGTTTCCAGGACAGCTAGTGTCAGGAAAACTGACTCGTTGTTTATCCTGTATGCACCCAACAAGCTGCTGCTCCTGCTTCAAAGCAGACTATTGCTCGCTGGATCTGTAGTACGATTCAGCTTGCACATTCTGCGGCTGGACTGCCGCATCCTAAATCAGTGAAAGCCCATTCCACGAGGAAGGTGGGCTCTTCTTGGGCGGCTGCCCGAGGGGTCTCGGCTCTACAACTTTGCCGAGCAGCTACTTGGTCGGGGTCAAACACATTTGCTAAATTCTACAAGTTTGACACCCTGGCTGAGGAGGACCTAGAGTTTGCCCATTCGGTGCTGCAGAGTCATCCGCACTCTCCCGCCCGTTTGGGAGCTTTGGTATAATCCCCATGGTCCTTACGGAGTCCCAGCATCCACTTAGGACGTCAGAGAAAATATGATTTTACTCACCGGTTAATCTATTTCTCGTAGTCCGTAGTGGATGCTGGGCGCCCATCCCAAGTGCGGATTGTCTGCAATACTTGTATATAGTTATTGTTTAACTAAAGGGTTATTGTTGAGCCATCTGTTGTGAGGCTCAGTTGTTGTTCATACTGTTAACTGGGTATAGTATCGCGAGTTATACGGTGTGATTGGTGTGGCTGGTATGAGTCTTACCGGGGATTCAAAATCCTTCCTTATTGTGTCAGCTCTTCCGGGCACAGTGTCCTAACTGAGGTCTGGAGGAGGGTCATAGTGGGAGGAGCCAGTGGACACCAGGTAGACCTAAAGCTTTCTTTTAGTTGTGCCCAGTCTCCTGCGGAGCCGCTATTCCCCATGGTCCTTACGGAGTCCCAGCAACCACTACGGACTACGAGAAATAGATTTACCGGTGAGTAAAATCTTATTTTTCCTTCGTAACCGTATAATCCCAACTCCATAGGACCGGACTGTGATCGGAAAAAAATGAGCCAAAACTGTACAGTGGTTGGTCATTTTTGTTATAATAGTACTGTGTGTGGACGGCTTAAAAGTGAATCCATAAAAGCATATTCTCATTCAGCAGAACATGCGATTCCCTGTTATTTAACTGCAAGACCCATCGAAAAAATAACACTAGTGTGTATGCTGCAGACTTGACTGTAAGCTCCAATGGGGCAGGGACTGAAATTAATGACCTATATTCTCTGTACAGTGCTGCGTAAATTAATGGCACTATGATCATTAAACTTTAGCGCACTTGGTTTCTTGTAGATAATGTATTAAGAACTCTCAAGCAACCTAGAAGACTGTATTTCACTAATTCACCTTGATTTGTTCTTTTGTTATTCTTTATCCAGAACTCTGCTGCAGCTGCCAAGAAGGTGGGGAAGAGGCTGCACAGGGACGTGTCCATATTTTGGCACCGGAAGAAAATCAGTGAGTGTTTTTGATTTTTCTCAAGTAGAATATCTGCCTATAATGTGTAAATACACGTGTACTAATGTTCTTACTTTTTCAGGTCCAACAAAGAAGGAGACGGGACAATCCAAAAAAGGCATACAGAAGGAAGAGCGAGAAGACGGGGAAGCTGAGAAGGAAACCAGCTCCACTTCCTCCCCGTTGCGCAGTTCTCAGATGCAGGGGCTGAAGGGGTGAGTGTGCGTCATATAGTAATAATGTGGTATTTTGGACTGTAAGCTATTGTATTCTGAAGGTCTGTGTGTATTTTGACTTCACAGATCCTTCAACCAGAAATCTGTGTTTTCCAAAAGTCTTCAGTTTGATGTTGACAGTTCAGATACCCTAGCACTTTCCTCTGACACCACGTGGTCATCTCAGAAACATTCACTTTTGCATCTTGTGGGTACAGTGGCTGAAACTGCAGAAGAGAAGTATCGTCTTCTAGACCAGAGGGATAGGTTGTTGCGTCAAGGTGTGGTTCTTTTTAGTGTTCATTGTCTTAGAAAATACTATGTGGTCTTGAGATCTACTGTAAATTAATTTAAAATATCTTCTGGAAGCTATTAACAATTGGAAAACTTTGAAACTAAACCTAGGTACATGCTGCACAATTATTGGGATGATTAATTGGCCTGATTTATTGTTCAGTGTGTATAAATGATCGTTTCGGCATTTCACAAATAAATCAGGGAAATCTTTCCCACAAACATGCACCTAAGATTATCCGATCAGTCGATCAAAACCAAAAATCTCTACCTCCAGTCTCCCAATATCGACCACTATGTGTGCATTATCAATAATCTAATATGTCCAGGTGTAAAAATTGTGTAGTGCAGCGGTTACCAAACCTTTTCACGGTGCCTTAAAGTATAGAATTTTTTTCACGGCACCCCTAGGCCAAAAGTTTCTTATTGAGAAACGTAGAAAGAAATATGAAATAAATTGTGTTTCTTATGGCATCCTTAGGGTCAGTTGTGTGCTGAGGGACAGGATTTGCTTCTGTTTGTCCACTATGTTATGATTGGCAGCCACCAGCACTGGTTTTGCCTATTACATTGACATAAACAATATGAATTGGTACCTGACCACCAACCCAGGGCATCCCTGTAAGTGTCCCGAGGCACCCCAGAGTGCCTAAGCACACCGTTAAAGAACCACTGGTGTAGTGTATGCGTAAACAAGATTTATTTTATCTGTTGTTTTATTTCCCCCTCAACCTATTCTTCATAAATAACAAAAATTGTGTAGCACAGATATCGGGACTTTCCTCTAGTCCAGGGGTGGGGAACCTCAGGCCCGCAGGCCGTATAAGGCCCGCAAAGCCACTTAATCAGGCCCGGCCAGGTTCACCTAACCGAGGGAGATGTCGGGCGCCCGCTGAGATTTTGTTACCAGCGGGCACCCAGCTCCCTTCTCAGCAGCAGCCGGAGGCAGAAGCTCACTCCTGAACTCCGGCTTCCAGCTCAGGCAGTGTACATGTGCAGCACTCCCATAGTTCCGAGGAGCAGGCGGCCAGGCGGAGGGCAGCGGTCCGGAAACAGGAGCGGGGCTGGTGAGTATTGTGTTTTTTTTCTTGTCTTTTAATATGTGTGTGTGTGTGTGTGTGTGTGTGTGAGCGGCACTACTAGGGGGCATAACAACTGACTGGGGGCATATCTAATGGGGCATAACAAGTGACTGGGGGTATATCTACTGGGGCATAACAACTGACTGGGGGCAAGCTAATTTTTAAGTTGATAATTTTTGTATGGCCCCCAAAGGTTTTTATAAATATCCAAATGGCCCTTGGTAGAAAAAACGTTCCCCACCCCTGCTCTAGCCGAATAGTTGGCTGATTGTTGTCCCGAACAAAAAATCCTGTGTGTTTGCTGGAAGCATGTCATTTATATTAATATTCAAAAATCACAGGGTCCCCTCTCTAAACATAAACGACACTAGTGCCTTTGCCTAGGCTGATATCAAAGAAATTGGGGGCAGGCATAACCAGCCAGGGCTAGTTTAACCATAGCGAGGAAACCTACAATGTGGGCTCCCTCACCATTAGTCCACCAGAGCAACTTTTCCACAGGGAAGTGGGGCCTGTATATTAAAAGAAAAAAAAGTTCAGGTTCGCCTGGGTGCTACCAGCCCTAGTGCCAATAGCAGTTGGGCAGTTCTCCATACCCCCTGGATTTGGTTCATCGATGTTCCGATCAGCAGTTCTAGTTGCATTGGGGAAATGCTAGGCAGGTGTATGGGAGCTTTTAGCCAGGGCAGAACACAATGATGGGGCGTTACAGCCGTAATTTATTTTAAGGCAAATCCAGCATATTTTTTTCTTTTAAACCAAATTTTCACTTTAAAACTTGCGGCTATATCGCAGAAATCACTCCACTTCCACCAAATTGGAACCTGTACCCCCTTGACCCTTGAGAATCTTTACCTGTTAGAAGTGTAGCTTTACCTTCTAGCAAGAAACATTTTCACCAGTTAATATTCTACTGTTTAATTCCCTCCTACTTCTACAGTACTTATTGTTTTGGGAGCGAGCTTATGGGTAGCATATGGCTGGGGAGCTTGTGGGGAAGACATTGTTTGCTGAGTACTGAGAATTCCCATCTGTATGTGGGCTGTACAGTGTATGGAAAAAGAAAAAAGGAGGAGAATGACCATTCTCATCCTCTGTACAGTTTCTCCTGAGTCTCAGGAACTCTCCTCTAGGTATGTTTTGTATCGTAGCCGGAAAGTGAGAGCTGGTATTCAGAAGTAGACTGTTGCTAGCTGTTTTTTTCCTATATAGCTCCGTTGCTAGCATGCCGTTGGTGTCTCTATAGATTCGTAAATCCAGAAAAGAAATCTCATCTCTGCTAATCTCGTGTGTCAATCTTAAATTCAGGGTGTTGTTATTGAGTTTCCTGACGAAGTCCTCTAGTTGTTTCTTTTCTCCTTCCCAGATAATAAATATATCGTCTATATAACGCATCCATGAGATTATTTTCTTAGTGAACTCCTCATTTTCTTAACTAAAAACCACTTCCCCCTCCCACCATCCCAAGTATAAATTTGCGTACGTCGGTGCGCAAGCTGCGCCCATCGCTGTTCCGCGTACTTGCGTGTAAAATATATCAGCGAACGTGAAAATGTTCTTGTAGAGAACAAAGTGTAGTAGTTTCAATAGAAATTTATTGAAGTCACTAGGACCTTCCATATCAAGGAAGTATTCAACCGCAGAGATACCCTTCAGATGGTCAATGCTACTGTATAGGGATTCTACATCGAGACTCGCTAGAAGATGGTTTTGTTCCAGCTTTACGTCATGTAATTTCATAATGACATCTCCAGTGTCTCGTACATAGGATGGCAAACTTGTTTAGTTATCACCCTCTCAGCCAGAGCTCGTTCGATGATACGATTCAGGACCAATCTGCAGTTGTCCGTAGGATTGAAGAGAGTTTTGGTGTAACATAGAGGGTCATTAAGCTGTCTCATGGGTCCTTTCACATACATTTCCTTAGGCCAAATGACAACATTGCCCCCCTTGTCGGAGGGCTTGATGACCACATCCTCCCATTTACTGATCTCATTCAGGGCTTTCCTCTCCTCATGTGTAAGATTGTCCTTATATCTAACTTTGCGTTTGCAAATCTTATCCAGATCACGGCTTACCATGTCCATGAATATCCTTACCTCAGGACATATCTGGTCCTGTGGAAAGAATACTGACTTATTTTTACAGATAACCCGTCCTGCTGTCTCAGGGTTAGTGTAATTGGTTCTTGATAGCTCCTCCAAAACTGATATCATTTCATGATCTTGTTCAGTAAAATCAGTGAAATCTTCTAGGGATGACATAGCATTAGTGTCTCCTTCTTCTGTTGCTAGTTGTGAGGGTGAGGGCAAATCATCTCTTTGATTTGAATCCCTTCGTGCATGGTATTTCATCAACAAAAGTTTACGGCCAAATAGCCTAATGTCCTTCTCCCATTGAAAGCGATTAAAGCTTTTCTGGGGGGCAAAGGAGAGACCCTTCTTTAGGACCGCATCTTGTCCAGTTTGTAAGTGTATGGTCTGATAAATTGATTATCTTCAGTAAGGAGTCTTCTTTTAATATTTCTTCTTGTAGTTCACCTTCCTTTTGGGATATCGGTCTGTCACTGGGGTTTCCCATCTTTGGGGTTCGTATCTTCCTCTTTGTCCCCCTCCTCGTCTTTCTTTTGCGGGGAGTCCTCTTCCTCCCCGCTTCCCCCCTAAAAAAGGATCCTGTTCAATATTGGACTGTTTTCTGGGATCCGATCTTTGGGTTTCATAAGTCTCTTCCCCTCCTGAGGATTCTACCTCTGATGATGTATATGACTCCTGATATCTCTGTCTTCTATTGAGGTCCTTGAATCCCTCGTTCCACTTGAAGATCCTGTCATTCAGAAAGTCTCGTTTATCACGCATGTATTTGTTCCTCTTCCTTTCTATGACAGTGTCCTCATATGTTTCCAACTCCTTTTCCTGTTTTTCAAACATTTTCTAAAATTGGGTATCCTTTTCCCAGGTTTCCAGTGTTTTGGTTAATTTTTCAACTTCTTTGCCGACCTCCTCCAAAACTAAGTTATCGTGCTTCACCAGGATATTCATTAACTCCTGGGAGCATTTCAGGAGACAGTTCTCCCATTCCTTATTAAGATTTTCGGTAATCAAATCAAAGGCTGGGAATACCCTTGGTCTCAGACCCCTGGGGCAAATTTTGTGGTTCAAATAGTTTTCCAAGCTGGTAAGGTCCCAGTTTGTACGTATCTGTCTTTGTAGAAGTTGTTTCAATCTCAATAGATCCTGATCCCACCTTGGTTCACTTTCTTGTTCCCCCATAGTGTCGGGAAAATGTTGCTCAAATCTTCCATTCTACGCCTGCCACTCGAGGCATTTTTTACTGAGAAGCTTGCCATAATTAAGTGCTGTAATTATATTTTGGACAGATAGATTTCCTCCCTGTTCTTGTTTGTATCTTAGATTTTAATATATTATGTACAAGCTATGTACTAAGATTGTTATTGCCGTGCAAAATAGACAGAAACTGAGACTAAGCTCAGCATACAGTATCTGTTTAAAAAGGAAAGACGTATAGTCTGAAGGGCTATGCACAGGCTCTCTCGATATAACTAAGAAAAAGCTGTTTTAATAAGAACCAGCCTTGGAAAAATAATTAAGTAGGCGGAATATCCTACACTGGATTGGGTTAGGCTGGAGGTGCACCAGTAAGCATGGTACAGTATCTGGAAAAGGAGGAGAATGACCATAAGAGGGTCGTCCTCCAAAGAAGTCTTACTTTGTGGCGCACTCTTTTTTTATCATGAGATTCGTAATTATTATTGAATTAAAACTTAGCATTTATTACAGATATTAAACTGTACAGTGTAGCAAAGAAAGAACACATTTTTGATCTGAAATTTTTCAATTGCCATTTCCACAAATATGGGGAGATGTATCAAACCTTCTAATAAGGACAAATTAAGACGTTGCCCATAGCACCCAATCGACATCTAGCTATCATTTATCCAGTACATTCTATAAAAAGACAGGTAGAATCTGATTGGTTACTGTGGACAAATTCTCTACCCCTCCTTTTTAGCAGGTTTGTATATTACATTTGTTTTACACAACCTTCCCCTGTTTGTCTTTCTCCTTTTGTAGCCCGAGTGAAGCGGACTGAGCTAGACCAAGCCAAACTGTTTGTAGGGACATGCCCTGATATGTGCCCTGAAAAGGAGAGATACATGAGGGAGACTCGCAAGCAGCTTAGTGTCTATGAATTCTTTCCAGGAACTGACCAGGTACAACCGTCTCAGAAATCATCAGATTAAGACCTGACCTCTGGAATAATGTGTGCATAGTCCTTACATGGATTATATTGATGATTTACCTGATAAAATGTACATAATGAGCAGTGCGGATGGTGTAATGGTTAGCATTACTGCCTCACAGCACTGAGGTCATGGATTCGATTCCCACCATGGCCCTAACTGTGTGGAGTTTGTATATTCTCCCCGTATTTGTGTGGGTTTCCTCCGGATACTCCGGTTTCCTCCCACAATCCAAAAATATACTGGTAGGTTAATTGGCTCCCAACAAAAATTAACCCTAGCATGAATTTGTGTACATGTGATAGGGAATATAGATTGTAAGCTCCGCTGGGGCAGGGACTGAGTTGAATGCCCAAATATTCTCTGTAAAGTGCTGCGGAATATGTGTGCGCTATATAAATAACTGGTAATAAATAAATAAACTGGGAAATAATAAATAATCCGTCATTTGAATTGATGTACTGGTTTTGTTTCTGGTTTTCCTAGCTTAACCACGCAGCCGCCATTAAAGAGTATAGCCGTTCTTCAGCAGATCAGGAGGAGCCACTGCCTCATGAATTACGTCCTGTACCGGTCCTACGTATGACTATGGATTATCTGGTGACCCATATCATGGATCAGGGGGAGGCAAACTACCGGGAATGGTATGACTTTGTTTGGAACCGGACACGTGGGATCCGGAAGGTGAGAACGGGCTGTAGACTTTGGATGGTGGTTGTTAGATTTCATACATTTCATGTTAGGGAATTTAAACTGTAAACTCCAATAGCTCAAGGACTGATAAGAATGAACTGTATTATCTCTGTACAGTGCTATGTACATTGATGGAGCTATAAAATTAAAATGTGGTAACCATTTTCACTAACCTTGAATCACCTGAGGTTTTCTGTTTCCTGCTAGGACATCACACAACAGCACTTAAGTGACCCCTTTACTGTATCTCTGATGGAGAAGTGTACACGATTTCACATCCACTGTTCTTATGATTTGTGTGAGGAGCCATTGCGCTCATTCGACCCAAAAATCAACAATGAAAACTTGACAAAGTGTCTGCAGAGTCTGAAGGAGATGTATCAGGACTTGCATAATCGTGGGGAGACGGGCACCTGTGAGCCAGAATTCAGGGGATACAGTGTCCTGCTCAACCTCAACAAGGGAGATATTCTCAGGTAAGATATTACCGCAAGTACAGAAATGATGAAAATAGGAATTGATGGGCCTCCAATGACTTTCTGCTAGTATTACCCCATGCGATAAAAAGCACTTCTGCACATAGAACTATTTTGTCACAATAGGGACCATTTTATTAGATATAGCACTCTTGGGTGTACGGTTGTGTTCTGATATATGCATACCTGATATAAATGTGCGTATATAAAAACGTGACCGCACACCCAAGAGTGGTATATCTATTACGTATATACAGGTGAATTCCTTAGTCTTCCCCCTAGGATAGGGGCAGGGCACACAGGTGCGGGGAAGGGGGCACGGCCGGCAGGGAAGAGGGCGTGACCCAGCTTGCGTCACTGTTGGGGGCGGTCTGGCCTCCTCGACGTTACTAATGGTGATGTGCCCCATCCATCGTGTTACTGATGGGGGCGTACCCTGCACATGTCCTCCGCTCCAAGAGTGTTCACCAAGGTCATGGTAGCGCACCGCCGATCCTTAGGGGTGACAATTATCCCGTACCTAGACGACCTTTTACTCAACACGCTGTTGGAGGAGCTTCTTTGGGAACATGCCTTGCTCACTCATGAGGTCCTACTACAACATGGATGGATACTCCATTTCAAGGAATCCAATCTGTTGCCAACCCAAAGTATCCAGTTTCTGGGGATGATCATGGATATGAACGTACAGAAAGTGTTCCTGCCAGAGGACAAGGCTCAGAGTATCCGGCTGTTGGTTCAGAGGTCCTCAGGCTGAAGAAGGTATTGTTACTTCTGTGCATTAGTCTATTTGGAAAGATGGTAGTAGCCTTCGACACTCTCCCATTTAAATCAGTTGTCGGGTTTGCATCTCCAGCTACACAGGATGGTGAAACTGTGTCCACTGACTCGAGTATCCCTCCTTTTGGTGGCTTCGTCCGAACAACCTTACAGCAGTACGGAGGTTCGGTATGTGAGATTGGATCCTTGTAACAACCAATGCCAGTCTCAGAGGTTGGGGCGCGGTGATTCTAGATTTTCACTTCCAAGGAAGCTGGTCAGTCCATAAAAAGTTACTGCCAATAAATGTATTGGAACTGAGAGCGATCTTCAGCGCCCTCCAGGAGGCTGTTCAGCTTCTGCACTCGAAGGCGGTGCGGGTACAGTCGGACAATGTCAGTCACATGGCCATGAGAGAAGTAACTCGGATTCTACAATAGGCCGAGCTTCACGATGTGTTAATATAGTATGTGTATAACTCCTAGTGCCCCTCACTGGGCTCTGTATGTGTAATGTTTAGTTTGAATGGTGCTCCTGGTAAGTAATTTCCTCAGTCACCATTTGGGTAATGATTGCTGTGTTCCTTCAGAACTTTGACTAATTACATATAAAGTAATTCATCTCTTTATTGTCACTGATTTTCTCACCACTCTCGACGCTGTCTGTTCACCGCATTCTGTGTGTCTGGACCGCAGTTGTCTAATCTGACAGACTGGTCCCTCTGAAGAAACGACCAGCTTATAACTGTCGAGAAACGCGTCAGGGTGTTTTTAGGATCCAAACACTCTTTACATATTTGGTTGCCACCGATTTCAGCATCATTCACCATATTGGACAGTCCGATCCTGGGTCTGGAGCCACTTGCATTGGTACCTTTGCAAAGCAGGGACCGTGGCTGCCGATCACGTGCCTGGAGCCAGCGGTCCAGTCGGGCACTGAGAGGTGAACACAGGCGCCGCAGCTACAATCACCTTGGACACGCCAGGCGGTGCGCGCAATCCGGGCGCCGTGGATCTTAACTCTCAGGGAAGCGGTAAGCCTAACCGCTCTGAACACAATAAGTGATTAAGGTAGAGAGCGGCAGATGGAGACGCTCTAGAGAGGCTGCAATACGAGATAAAGCCTGCTTTACTAATTGACTTTTAGCTACCTGAAGTATCAGTATATTTGTTACATTAACTGTTTCAATTTTTTCTTAAAAGAAACAACAACCATGATTACGGTATAAATACATATATTATCACACAGGACGTGACTGGTGGATACAAATAAGGGTCTTTTACCATTCTTGGACTCTTTCTACACTGATTTCACTAAAGGACACCTGTGAAAATTATCTAGTAATCAGTAGGGTACTGCTTGAGTGGAACCATAAGGATATTTGAGTGTTAGGGATCCTATGCAATGAAATATATTTTTAAAGTGTTAAGTTGTTTTAAATCCATTTGTTAATTGGTATAATTTAAATTAAGTTTTGGTCTATGTGCAATTTTAGATATAATAAATATGGAATAATTCAAGTCTATTTGCGCTTTCTTTTTTGCTTGTTCACTTTATATAGGGACGCTAATACCCTATTCTGAGAGCAGCAAATAGCACCTCAACACAGGTTCTATCACAGGCGCCTTTCTTTTTAGTGAATATATACAGTTGGGCACTGTATATATGCATGGGCCCCCGCCATATTTTTACACAGAAACGCGGGACAGAAGCCGCTCAGGGGGCGGGGCTTCTTCCTCAGCACTCACCAGCGCCATGTTTTTTCTTCACAGCACCGCTGAGAGGAAGCTCCCCAGTCTCTCCCCTGCAGTTACACGGTAGAAGGGGGTAAAAAGAGAGGGGGGGGGGGGGGGCACATAATTAGGCGCAAAAATCAATATAAACAGCAGCTGCTGGGTTAACATTAAGTTACTGTGTCATTCCTGGGTTAATAGCACTGGGGTGTGTGCTGGCATACTCTCTCTCTGTCTCTCCAAAGGGCCTTATGGGGGAATTGTCTTCAGATGAGCATTCCCTGAGAGTGTTGTGTGTCGGTACGTGTGTGTCGACATGTCTGAGGTAAAAGGCTCCCCTAAGGAGGAGTTAGAGCAAATATGTGTGTGTGAGGGTGTCTCCGTCGACAGCGCCGACACCTGTTTGGATATGTGTAATTAAGTGCTAAGGTGAATTTATTGCACAAAAGATTAGAGAACAGACAGGAAATCTACCCATGTCTGTCCCTATGTCGCAGAGACCTTCAGAGTCTCTCAATGCTCACTATCCAAAATAATAAACACTGATATCGACACGGAGGTTGAGTCCAGTGTCGACTACAATAATGCAAAGTTACAGCCAAAATGGCAGAAAAGTATTCAATATGATTATTGTAATAAAAAATGATTTGCATATCACTGATGCCTCTCTGTCCCTGACACAAGGGTACACATGTTTAAGGGGAAGAAAGCTGAGGTAAATTTCCCTCCTCTCATGATGAAAAAGAGCGGGAATCTCCAGACAAGAGACTGCAGTTTGCCACAAAGAATCTCAGGCAGTATCCTTTCCCCACTAGGGCCAGGATAGGATGGGAATCTTCCCCTAGGGTGTCACGTTTGCCCAAAAGGTAGCCCTGACGTAACAGCTATTCTCAGGGATCCTGCAGATAGCGTGCACATTCTGGTACACTACTCAGACCGGCGATTGTGCCGGCATGGGTTTATAGCGCTGTGGCAGCGTGGACAGGTACCTTATCAGCAGAGATTGAGACCCTAGTGTGTGTATATATATATATATATATATATATATATATATATATTAAAGATGCTGTCTTAAGATATATATATATATATATATATATATATATATATATATATATATATATATATATATATATATATAACATGCCCAAAGAGACATGAGTATACTGGGTCCTAGAGTCAAAGCTATGTCGATTTCTGCTTGGCTTGTCCTGTAGAATATGCAATGGACAGATGATGCCGACTTAAGAGGCATATGGAAGGCTGAGGATTGTGTGGAGAAGGGTTCTCGGACCTAGTCTCCACAGCTATAGCTGGTAATTCTGATATTTTGCCTTATATTCCTACACAGCCTAGGAAAGCACGACATTATCAAATGCAGCCTTTCGAACAAAGAAACAAGAAAGTCCGAGGTGCGTCCTTTCTTGCCAGAGGCGGGGGCAGAGGAAAGAAGCTGCACAACACAGCTAGTTCACAGGAACAGAAGTCCTCCCCGGCCTCTACAAAAATCCACTGCATCTCGCTGGGGCTCCACAGGCGGAGCTAGGCCCGGTGGGGGCACGCCTTCGTAAGTTCAGCCACAAGTGGGTTTACTCCCTGTTAGATCCCTGGGCAATAGATATTGTGTCTCAGGGATACAAGCTGGATTTTGAGAAGATGCCCCCTCACCGACGGCCCTGCCGGCTTCCCCCCACGAGAGGGAAACAGTGTTAACTGCAATTCACAAATTGTATCTTCAACAGGTGGTGGTCAAGGTTCCCCTTCTTCAACAAGGAGGGGGTTATTATTCGACCATGTGGTAGTCCCGAAACCGGACGGTTCGGTCAGACCCATATTGAATTTAAAATCCCTGAACATATACCTGAAAAGGTTCAAGTTCAAGATGGAATCGCTAAGAGCGGTCATTGCAAGCCTGAAAGGGGGAGATTTTATGGTGACTCGGGACATAAAGGATGCATACCTTCATGTCCCCATTTATCCACCTCATCAGGCGTACCTCAGAATTGCGGTACGGGATTGTCATTACCAATTTCAGACGTTGCCGTTTGGTCTCTCCACGGCCCCGAGAATGTTCACCAAGGTAATGGCGGAAATGATGGTGCTCCTGCGGAAGCAAGGGTCACTATTATCACGTACTTGGACGATCTCCTCATAAAAGCGAGATCAAGAGAGCAGTAGCTGAACAGCGTATCACTTTCTCTGGAAGTGTAACGGCAACACAGCTGGATTCTATATATTGCAAAGTCGCAGTTGGTTCCTACAGCTCATCTGACTCTCCTAGGCATGATCCTAGACACAGACCAGAAAAGGGTTTATCTCCCGATAGAGAGAGCTCAGGAGCTCGTGACACTGGTCAGGAATCTATTACAACCAAAACAGGTGTCAGTGCATCACTGCACTCGAGTCCTGGGAAGGATGGTGGCATCATACGAGGCCATTCCCTTCGGCAGGTTCCATGCGAGGACCTTCCAATGGGACTTACTGGACAAGTGATCCGGATCACATCTTCAGATGCATCGGTTAATCACCCTATCCCCCAGGGCCAGGGTGTCTCTCCTGTGGTGGCTGCAGAGTGCTCACCTTCTCGAAGGTCGCAGATTCTGCATTCAGGACTGGGTCCTGGTGACCACGGATGCAACCTCCGAGGGTGGGGGGCAGTCACATAGGGAAGAAATTTCCAAGGGCTGTGGTCAAGTCAGGAGACTTGCCTTCACATCAACATCCTGGAACGAAGGGCCATATACAACGCCCTACGTCAAGCGGAGTCCCTGCTTCGCGACCTACCGGTTCTGATTCAGTCAGACAATATCACCGCAGTGGCTTATGTAAACCGCCAAGGCGGCACAAGGAGCAGGATGGCGATGGTAGAAGCCACCAGAATTCTTCGCTGGGCGGAGAATCACGTAAGAGCACTGTCAGCAGTGTTCATTCCGGGAGTGGACAACTGGGAAGCAGACTTCCTCAGCAGACACGACCTCCACCCGGGAGAGTGGAGACTTCATCAAGAAGTCTTCACGCAGATTGCAAGGCGGTGGGAACTGCCACAGGTGGACATGATGGCATCCCGCCTCAACAAAAAGCTACAGAGATATTGCGCCAGGTCAAGAGACCCTCAGGCGATAGCTGTAGACGCACTAGTGACACCGTGGGTGTTCCAGACGATTTATGTATTTCCTCCTCTTCCTCTCATACCAAAGGTGCTGAGAATCATAAGAAAAAGAAGAGTGAGAACAATACTCATTGTTCCGGATTGGCCAAGAAGGACTTGGTATCCAGAGCTGCAAGAAATGCTCACAGAGGACCCATGGCCTCTGCCTCTAAGACAGGACTTGTTGCAATAGGGGCCCTGTCTGTTCCAAGACTTACCGCGGCTGTGTTTGACGGCATGGCGGTTGAACGCCGGGTCCTAGTAGAAAAAGCCATTCCGGATGAGGTTATTCCTACGCTGATAAAGGCTAGGAAGGATGTGACGGCTAAACATTATCACCGTATATGGCGAAAATATGTTGCTTGGTGTGAGGCCAGGAATGCCCCTACGGAGGAATTCCAGCTGGGCCGTTTCCTTCACTTCCTACAGTCGGGAGTGACTTTGGGCCTGAAATTGGGTTCCATTAAGGTCCAGATTTCGGCTCTATCCATTTTATTTCAGAAAGAACTGGCTTCTCTTCCTGAAGTCCAGACGTTTGTAAAGGGAGTGCTGCATATTCAGCCCCCTTTTGTGCCTCCAGTGGCACCTTGGGATCTTAACGTGGTGTTGAGTTTCCTGAAGTCACACTGGTTTGAGCCACTCAAAACCGTGGAGTTAAAGTTTCTCACGTGGAAGGTGGTCATTAGCCTTGGCTTCAGCTAGGCGTGTGTCAGAATTAGCGGCTTTGTCACATAAAAGCCCCTATCTGGTTTTCCATATGGACAGGGCAGAATTGCGGACCCGTCTACAATTTCTGCAAAAAGTGGTGTCATTCTTTCATATGAACCAACCTATTGTGGTGCCTGTGGCTACTCGTGACTTGGAGGATTCAGAGTTACTAGATTTGGTCAGGGCTTTGAAGGTTTATGTAGCCAGAACGGCTAGGGTCAGGAATACAGAATCTTTGTTTATCCTGTATGCTTCCAACAAGCTTCAAAGCAAACTATTGCTCGCTGGATCTGTAACGCGATTCAGCAGGCTCATTCTGCGGCTGGGTTGCCGCTGCCTAGATCAGTTAAGGCCCATTCCACAAGGAAGGTGGGCTCTTCTTGGGCGGCTGCCCGAGGGGTCTCTGCATTACAGCTTTGCCGAGCGGCTACTTGGTCAGGTTCAAACACCTTTGCAAAGTTCTACAAGTTTGATACCCTGGCTGAGGAGGACCTTGTGTTTGCTCATTCGGTGCTGCAGAGTCATCCGCACTCTCCCGCCCGTTTGAGAGCTTTGGTATAATCCCCATGGTCCTTACGGAGTCCCCAGCATCCACTAGGACGTTAGAGAAAATAAGATTTTACTTACCGGTAAATCTATTTCTCAGAGACCGTAGTGGATGCTGGGCGCCCGTCCCAAGTGCGGACTTCTTCTGCAATACTTGTATATAGTTATTGCTTAAATAAGGGTTATGTTGGTTGCATCAGGGTTGATCTGATGCTCCGTTGTTGTTCATACTGTTAACTGGGTAAGTTTATCACGAGTTATACGGTGTGATTGGTGTGGCTGGTATGAGTCTTACCCGGGATTCCAAAATCCTTTCCTTGTACTGTCAGCTCTTCCGGGCACAGTTTCTCTAACTGAGGTCTGGAGGAGGGACATAGAGGGAGGAGCCAGAGCACACCAGTATCCAAATTCTTTCTTAAAGTGCCCTGTCTCCTGCGGAGCCCGTCTATTCCCCATGGTCCTTACGGAGTCCCCAGCATCCACTACGGACTACGAGAAATAGATTTACCGGTAAGTAAAATAATATTTTCTTCAATTTATTTTAAAACTTTATTATTTTCGGTACGCTGTTTGGGCAACAGCAAACCTGCGCCATGGGAGTTAAGGGGGGGGGGGGGGGGGTCACTGACCTCGTGAGGTGCAGAGCCACTTCCCCACTGCAGGACCACCGTCCTGAGATGCTGTTTGTTCAGCGGGGCACTCCGCCTTAGCTGTCGCAGCATGCCGCCCACCCCTGACGCTTCCTGAAGGTGATCGTCAGTGGTGAGTACACATCGGGGGCCCCGATGGGGGGAGTCCCCCGGTTCATGGTGCGGTAAAAACGCGGGTGAGGCATACGGGTCCCTCCTGAGGGGGGACCCGCTGTAGCCCCTGCATGACACTGGCTGACATTAGCTGTACTTAACATTTATGTGACACTACAACGCATTTAGGAGACATTGCCAGTATAAATATGTAACAGTAGCTCCGGCGCTATTACGGGGGGACGGAGCTATATCAGAGCGGGCTCAGCAGCATTTTGGCGCCTTCCGTTTGTCACACGCTGGATAACTGGTACATGGTGTTTTGAGTAGGGGGAGAGCCTCTATTTGTGCACAATATTCCTCTAGGGCAATCCTAGTTAGGAACAGTTTAACTGATATATCTATATAAAAACGCTGACAGCCTCACTGGGGCTCTGCAGCGTTGGTGTGCTTGTGACCTCTCTTACTATTTGTCTCCTCTCACATGCAATAGGGCAGGCTTGTTTGTGACTCAGTCTGTGTTGTATGTGTTATTGTGTGTTACTCCATAATGGTGAAACAAAAATTATGCAGTGTATGTAATGCCAGATTCTCCCCTATCACATCTGGCTCCTTATTATGTGAGTAGTGAAGTCAGAAATCACAAGATGCTGACAATGTGGGGGAGAGTCACGAGCCCTCCAGGCTGGGGGCTATCAAAAATATGATGCCTTATATGTTATCTCAATTAACTGCTAATGCCAATAAAACACAAGAACTGCAACAAGCAGTAGCAAGTCTGGCTACCAGGGCTGATGCCCCCCATTCCCCACTGTCTACTACAGGTGCCCATAAACGTGCTTTACCTGCACTCCTATCAGATTCTGATGATGATATACAGGATGATGTGGACCACATAAGTGGCGACTTCACCCCTGCACAGGGTATTGAACCCCTCATTTTGGCTATAAGGGATCTGCTAAAGCTCCCCCTGGAGGACGCTACAAATCAGCAGTCATTTTTTCTCCCACAAGACAAAATCTGACAGTCACTTTTCCTGATTCCAAGGAATTAGATGATTTGTTTAAATTAGCCTGGAAAACTCCTGATAAAAAATATCAGGCGTCAAAACGATTTTTGCATACCTTCCCATTTGCCCCTAAAGACAGCTGTAGATGTCTCTGTCTCCCGCCTTTCCAAAAAGGTGGTACTCCCTGCCTCAGGATCCTTAATGGTAAAGGACCCGGGGAATAGGAAAATTGAGGCCCCACTAAAATCTATCTACACTGCTGCGGGTGTATCTCAAAGACAAATTTTTCCTCTCTTAGCCGCATACAGTATTTGCTGGTATGCTGGCTCAGTACTTTCTTGAATGTTTTGTGCTTGCCGCACAGCTCGCACAAAATTTGTTTCCCACCTTGATGTCTAGCAGAATCCACTATTTCTCCTGCAGGGTCCACAGGGTATCCACAGGATACATTGGGATATGGTGGAGCAACAGTGGATCTGCACCAAACGGTCAAAGCTTTATGGCCTCCCAGCATGCAGCGGGCCCGTCCATATATCCCCGCCGATTTCCAAAATAGCAGCCACATTGCCTCCTCTTTAGAGGAGTATTCAGAATCTGATCCCACAGGACATTTTTGGATTCTTAGCTGTAGAGCTGGAATCAAACACGCTTTCCGAAGATGAAACCTCGATGAGGCCTTAGACTAGCCTTTCCAGACCCTGAGCGCAAACTGGATCCAAAAGAAGAGCTGTCACAGAGCTTATGGTCCCCATCCCTACAACCAACGGTTTTATTCTCTGAGACTTCACTGACAGAATGGAGTTTCCCCTACCCTTCTCCTCTAGGGCAAAAGACTGTACCACATATTTAACCCAGGCTAGCTCTAATATATGTGTGGCAGCACTCGCAAGTGTCTGCTGCACCTGTTCCACTGTCCCACAAAGGCGGATACACCTAAATCCATAGCCTTAGCTGTGGCGTTACCTCTGTGTCCTGAATGCCAGATAAACATGGAGAGAAAAGTGACAGCTGCAGGTTTACAATCTGAGAGGGCAAGTGTTCCCCATAACCTATAGTTTGAAACGTGATTGTTAGAAAATGAGATAAATTGCTGTATTGCTTGGGTCATCCATTTTTTAGTTTCTTCCCCTCACATTCTTACTCATTATTCTAATAAAGGTTTTTTGTTTGTTTTTCTCAGAGAAGTGCAGCAGTTTCCTGAGGCAGTTCGTAACTCTGAAGAAGTGAAATTTGCTGTTCAGGTTTTCACTGCACTTAATAGCACAAACATTGTCCGGTTCTTCCGACTAGTCCGTTCTGCATCTTACCTTAACAGTTGTGTCTTACACTGTTATTTTGCTCAGGTAATAGGTACATTCTGGACTTTCGTACATAAAAAATACATTTTTTTATTATTTATGAATGCTCCTACCGGTGTTCTTGTTCTCTTAGATACGGCGAAATGCGCTGCATGTCTTCAATGTAGCATACACGCCCAGTGTACAGAGACCCACCTTGTTCCCACTGGAGAACATGGTGCGCCTTTTATCTTTCCAAGATACAGATGAAGCTACAGAATTTCTTACAGCTTATGGCCTATGTGTGTCAGATGGGTAAGTGGGCTTGGGGCTTTGTATTGACAACCAACTTCAATCCAGGAGAAATTGTCCATTGTTGTATCAACTGACTGTGGTTTTTTTTTTTCTTATTATTGTATCCTAAAGTTTTGTAGAGTTTAATCGTACATCCTTTGCTGAGCCTGAGGTACCGTTGCAGCCAAAGAGGTGCACATTCATCAGCAAAAAGCGGCAAGTGTCTTTTGGGGAAGTAGTGAATGGAGCCCCACTCCCACAGTTTACTTTGCATGTGCCTGCCTGCAGCTTTGATGAACAGAATAAGTATACTGGAAGTAACACTTCAGTCGAGCAGGGAATCAGAGATGAAACAGGTCAGTGGCAAAGAACACACAATCAGGTTATTCTGTTAGGGAACAGCAACTTGAAGTTGTGAGCTCTCAGAACAAGAACAGAATGGTAGGGAGTGGTTTTCCAAATCTAAGAATGGAGAAGCTTCAGTTGCAGCAGTACTGCCAGCTAGGTAAAAGATTTCTGTAAGGTTTCCCATCCTATATGTCACATGCAGCCAGTTGAACTGGGGATCTGCTGGTTCTCTATTAAAGAACCAGAAAAGTAATTAAAGGGGTGGGTATGAATTCCCAGCAGTTGGGATTCAGAAAGTCAGAAGATCAACAACGGAATCTTGGTGCATCCCGGTAATTATTTCAACCCTAACCTCCCCGTAGTGCCTAGCCCCACTACTTACCAGCGGGCTCCTGTCTGTTGAGATCCTGCTGTCATTCTTCTGGCTGTCAAGATCCCGGCTGCTGTTCCGTTTTAGGGGTGTATTTAATTCTAGTCTGAAACTGCCGTCTTGTCGGAAAGACGTCAGTTTCCGACTTTTTTAGGTCTGAAGGGGTTCAGACCTATTCAATCGGGCTGCTTTTTTTCCGACAAGTCGGGAATTCCGACTTGTCAGAGAACACGAGGATCGGCGGAATAGCCGCGGATCCATGTGCTTTTGTCGGAAACATGGCTAAATCCAACAGGTTTTGGCCCCGTTTCCGACAATGTCAATCCGACTTTAAAAAAAACATGTTTTGAGGGGTGTGGGGATGGGGGAGAATTAGGAGGAAGGGCAGGCGGGTGAGGAGGAGAGGGACTGGAACACGTCATGAGGGGGAACGGGGACCATGTGAGGAGAGGAGACGGGACTGATGAGTACGAGCTGAGAGGAGGAGCGGGTCAGTGACTGGAAACATCAGGACAGCAGCAGCACGGACGTGACACAGGCGCTCTGCATTAGAGAACCCGCCTGCCGGACGGGTCAAAAATAGGTGACAGCACGGGGTATCACATGCCCCTATTACACACGCCCTAGGAAGGCAGACGTCCCTAGGGCGTGTGTAATAGGGGCATGTGATAGTTGTCGGGAACGGCCATATCAGATAGTCGCATTTGGCCGCTCATTGAATACTGCATTGTCGGATCCTTTCCGTTGGAAAAGATCCGACAAGCATTGAATGCACCCATTAGATGGCAACAAAAAGGGGGAATACAAGAAGCTTTTGGTAACCCTTTATGTTTGCAAATGTGTAATTATTATTACTTCTGTTTTTTATGGGGGGTTTTAATTCTTTATTATTATGTTAAACTTATTATAAGTTAAATCTTACCGGCTAAAACACCTCCGAGGCATTTGAGAGGTTTCACTTTCTGACGTTTGACGTTAGATTTCTGTATAGAACTGATGCTCCACAGTGTATTGTGTGTCCTGGGGTTTACGCTGTGCTTATATAAGAGCACACACCTTATGGTTATCTGTGTTATGATTGCATTTTGCTTATCACTTAAACACACCTTATAACTTAAACATTTTATTCATGATTACATTGTGTTTTTACTGTTTTAGGTACAGATAAACCAGAGACCAACATACCTGCCCCTGAAGAGATGCCAGTCAAACAAGCTACTGTGCTTCTACCAGACACTCGGGAATCTTCTTCTGTCTTTGCTCAGTCAGTTTTACAGCCACCTATGGCACCTTCTCACCCTCCATCTCCACCTAAGCCAACTTTTACTGATGAGGTAAATGCACAATGAACGTTCCATTGAAATGTTCTACCGTTGCTCATAATTTTTATATAGTTATTTTTATTTTTCTCATACGTCCTAGAGGATGCTGGGGATGCTTCAAGAACCATGGGGTATAGACGGGATCCACAGGAGACATGAGCACTTTAAGACTTTAAAAGGGGTGTGAACTGGCTCCTCCCTCTATGCCCCTCCTCCAGACTCTAGTTCGATTCTGTGCCCAGTGAGACTGGATGCACACTGAGAGGCTCTCCAGAGTTTCTCAGAAAAAGACTTTGTTAGGTTTATTATTTTCAGGGAGACCTGCTGACAACAGGCTCCCTGCATCGTGGGACTGAGGGGAGGGAAGCAGACCTACTTCTGTGAGTTTCAAGGCTCTGCTTCTTAGGCTACTGGACACCATTAGCTCCAGAGGGTCTGATCGCTAGGTAAGCCTAGATGCTCGTTCCCGGAGCCGCGCCGTCACCCCACTTGTAGAGCCAGAAGTCAGAAGACGGGTGAGTAGAAGACAGAAGACTTCAGTGACGGCTTTGAGCTACCGCACAGCGGCCGTGCTGCGCGCCATGCTCCCACACACACAGCGGCACTACAGGGTGCAGGGCGCATGGGGGGGCGCCCTGGGCAGCATGAATCCTCAATAAATAATCTGGCAAAAGAGGCTTACAGTGCCTGGGCACTAAAAACCGGACCCCCGCCAATATAAAAATTTGAAAAATAGTGGGGCTGAAGCGCGCCATTAAGGGGGCGTGGCTTAGCCCTCAGCTCTAATCAGCGCCATTTTCTCTTCACAGAGCTGCAGAGACGCTGGTCCAGTATTTTGGTGCTGTTTTATTAATATAAAAGCGCTAACAGGTCTGAGGCATTGTTTTAATAGTTTCATACCAGGATAGGCGCTGGGTTGTGAGCTGGCAAAACTCCCTCTGTGTTTCTCTAACAGGCTTTGCTGTGGGTCTGTCCCCTATAGCCCCAGTGTGGTTGTGGGTGTCGGTACGCGTGTGTCGACATGTCTGAGGCTGAATGTTCTTCCCAGGAGGAGGCTGGAGTGGGGACAGAAAAGACTGTGGGAGTGACCATGTCGGCACCGCCGACGGCTGATTGGGTAAATATGTTGAGTGTTTTGAATGCAAATGTGGCTCGGTTGAATAAGAGATTAAATAAATCTGAGTCTCAGAACCAGACATGGAAAAAATCCATGGAGGATGCATTATCACAAGTACAGACCCCCTTGGGGTGACAGAAGCGTTCATTTACCCAGATAGCGGATACAGATACCGACACGGACTCTGATTCCAGTGTCGACTATAGTGATGCCAGATTGAATCCTAAACTGGCTAAGAGCATTCAGTGCATGATTGTGGCGATAAAAGACGTATTACATATTACGGAAGACCCTGCTGTTCCTGATACTAGGGTCTGTATGTTTAAGGGAAAGAAACCTGAGGTAACGTTTCCTCCCCCTCATGAACTAAACGCGTGTTTTGAAAAAGCTTGGGAAAATCCTGACAAGAAGGTACAGGTTCCCAAGAGAATTCCAGTGGCATATCCGTTCCCCTCTGGGGACAGGGAAAAGTGGGAGTCAACCCCCACGGTGGACAAAGCTCTATCGCGTCTGTCCAAAAAGGTGGCGCTTCCGTCTCCTGACACGGCAGCCCAAAAGGATCCTGCGGATCGTAAGCAGGAAAATACACTAAAATCCATTTATGTCACTACAGGTACGCTGCTCAGACCTGCCGTTGCATTGGCATGGGTGAGTAGCGCTATTGAAAAGTGGGCAGATAACTTGTCATCTGAGATAGATTTTCCTGGACAGGGATAGCGTGTTTTTGACACTGGGTCATATCAGGGACGCTGCAGCCTATCTAAAGGAAGCTGCGAGGGATATTGGCCTTTTAGGATCAAGGGCAGTCTCGGCTAGGAGGGCATTGTGGATTCATCAATGGAATACTGATGCTGACTCTAAGAAGACTATGGAGTCTCTGCCGTTTAACGGTAGTGTCTTGTTTGGTGACGGCCTCACTGACTTGGTATCTACGGCTACCACGGGTAAGTCATCGTTCCTACCATATGTTCCTGCACAACAAAAGAAAACGCCCCACTATTAGATGCAGTCCTTTCAGCCCAATAAATACAAAAAAGGACGAGGGTCTTCCTTCCTTGCTACGAGAGGAAGAGGAAGGGGAAAAAGGTCACAGGCTGTAGCAAGTTCCGAAGAGCAGAAGTCCTCCCCGGCTTCTATTAAATCCACGGTACGCGTGTGTCGACATGACGCTGGGGCTCCTCTGCGGGAGTCCGCACCGGTGGGGGCACGTCTCCAACTCTTCAGTCAGGTCTGGGTTCGCTCGGCCCTGAAACCTTGGGTATTAGAAATAGTAGCCCAAGGGTACAAATTGGAGTTTCAAGACGTGCCCCATCACCGATTTTTCAAATCGGCCTTACCAGCTTCTCTTCCAGAAAGGGAGGTAGTATGCGCTGCAATACTAAAGCTGTGTCAAAATCATGTCATTGTCACGGTACCCCCGTCACAACAGGGGGAAGGCTTTTATTCGAGCCTGTTCGTGGTCCCGAAGCTGGATGGCTCAGTCAGACCGATTCTAAACCTAAAATCCCTCAATTTCTATCTAAAAAAAATTCAAATTCAAGATGGAATCTCTCCGAGCATTGATCTCCAGTCTGGAGGAGGGGGATTTTATGGTGTCGGTCGACATAAAGTATGCCTACTTACACGTCCCCATATATCCTCCACATCAGGCTTACCTGAGGTTTGCTGTTCAGGATTGTCATTACCGATTTCAGATGTTGCCTTTTGGTCTGTCCACGGCTCCGAGGATTTTCACCAAGGTTATGGCGTAAATGATGGTTCTCCTGCGCAAGCAGGGAATCACAATTATCCCGTACTTGGATGATCTCCTGATAAAGGCGAGATCAAAGGAGCAATTACTGAAAAACGTTACGCTCTCCCTGACAATTCTGCAACAACATGGTTGGCTCCTAAACTTGCCAAAATCACAGTTGGTTCCGACGACACGGCTGTCGTTCTTGGGTATAATTCTGGATACAGAATTACAGAGCGTTTTTCTTCCAGTGGAAAAGGCTCTGGAAATACAGAACATGGTAAAACAGATTCTGAAACCGGCAAGAGTGTCAATTCTTCAATGCACTCCGTCTTGATTCAGTCAGACAACGTAACAGCAGTGGCGTACATAAACCGCCAGGGCGGAACAAAGAGCGGCGATGGCGGAGGCCACAAAAGTTCTTCGCTGGGCGGAGAAACATGCAAGTGCTCTGTCAGCAGTCTTCATTCCAGGAGTGGACAACTGGGAAGCAGACTTCCTCAGCAGACACTATCTCCATCCAGGAGAGTGGGGTCTTCATCAAGAGGTCTTTGCAGAAGTGACAAGTAGTTGGGGAATTCCTCACATAGACATGATGTCGTTTCGCCTCAACAAGAAACTTCAGAGATATTGTTCCAGGTCAAGGGACCCTCAAGCAATAGCGGTGGACGCCCTGGTGAGACCGTGGGTGTTTCAGTCGGTCTATATATTCCCTCCACTTCCACTCATTCCAAAGGTGATAAAGATCATAAGAAGAACAAGGATTCAGGCGATACTCATTGTTCCAGACTGGCCAAGGAGGGCCTGGTATCCAGATCTTCAAGAATTACTCATAGAAGATCCCTGGCCTCTTCCTCTACGAGAGGATCTGTTACAGCAAGGATCGTGCGTGTATCAGGACTTACCGCGGCTGCGTTTGACGGCATGGCGGTTGAACGCCAAATCCTAGCCCGAAAGGGTATTCCCAGTGAAGTAATTCCCACACTACTTCAGGCTAGAAAAGAAGTAACGGCGAAGCATTACCACCGTATTTGGAGAAAATATGTGTCTTGGTGTGAATCCAAGAAGGCTCCTACGGAAGAATTTCAGCTGGGGCGTTTGCTCCATTTTTTGCAAGCAGGTGTGGATGCGGGCCTAAAGTTAGGCTCCATTAAAGTACAAATTTCGGCCTTATCAATCTTCTTTCACGAAGAATTGGCCTCCCTTCCAGAAGTTCAGACCTTCGTGAAAGGCTTGCTGCACATCCAACCTCCCTTTGTGCCCCCAATGGCACCATAGGATCTTAATGTGGTGTTGCAGTTCCTGCAATCTCATTGGTACGAACCTTTGCGTAAGGTTGAGTTGAAATTCCTTACTTGGAAAGTAGTCATGTTGTTGGCCTTGGCATCCGCAAGGCGGGTATCTGAATTGGCGGCTTTGTCTCACAAAAGCCCCTATTTAATCTTCCATGCTGATAGAGCGGAGTTGAGAACTCATCAGCAATTTCTGCCAAAAGTGGTTTCATTGTTTCATGTAAACCAGCCTATTGTGGTGCCAGTGGCTACTGACGCCTTGGCGAAATCGAAGTCTCTCGATGTGGTCAGAGCTTTGAAAATCTATGTCGCCAGAACGACTCAAATTAGGAAAACAGAGGCTCTGTTTCTCCCAACAAGATTGGGGCTCCTGCTTCCAAGCAGACTATTGCACGCTGTCGGTGAAGGCCCATTCTACCAGAAAGGTGGGTTCATCCTGGGCGGCTGCCCGAGGGGTCTCGGCATTACAGCTTTGCCGAGCTGCTACTTGGTCGGGATCAAACACCTTTGCGAAGTTTTAAAAGTTTGATTCCCTGGCTGAGGAGGACCTCTTGTTTGGTCATTTGGTGCTGCAGTCGTCCGCACTCTCCCGCCCGTTCTAGAGCTTTGGTATAAACCCCATGGTTCTTGAAGCATCCCCAGCATCCTCTAGGACGTATGAGAAAATAGGATTTTAATACCTACTGGTAAATCCTTTTCTCTTAGTCCGTAAAGGATGCTGGGCGCCCGTCCCAGTGCGGGCTGTATCTGCAGTTATTGGTTATGGTTACACACATGTTGTGTTGAGTTCAGTCAGTCTGTGGCTGATGTTAGTCTTGCCGTTGCATGCGTTGTTGTTGAATGCCATGTTGTACGGCATGTTTGAGGTGTGAGCTGGTATGTATCTCACCTTTAGTTTTTAAAATTAAATAAATCCTTTTCCTCGAAATGTCCGTCTCCCTGGGCACAGTTCCTATAACTGGAGTCTGGAGGAGGGGCATAGAGGGAGGAGCAGGTTCACACCCATTCAAAGTCTTATAGTGTGCCCATGTCTCCTGCGGATCCCGTCTAGACCCCATGGTTCTTGAAGCATCCCCAGTATCCTCTACGGACTAAGAGAAAAGGATTTACCGGTAGGTATTAAAATCCTATTTTTTTCAAACTTTCTACTATCTCTTAATATAGGATGTGGCTGCAGTGATGGAGGATATTGTGGAGGATACAGTGAGAGAATTCAGTGCTGACCTCGGCCAAGCTGGAGCTGCGTACATTTCTGCTGTACTTGGGTACATTATTGCTCTGCTATTTGTATTCCCTTATTGTTTTATATGACATTTGTATAGTCCCCAACCCCAGAAATTGTTGTTTTTCTGCTGCGGGGTACACTGGGCTCCACAGGGAATGACATTGGAGTGTAGAGTAGGATCTTGATCCGAGGCACCAACAGGCTAGAAGCTTTGACTGTTCCCAGAATGCATAGCGCCGCCTCCTCTATAACCCCGCCTCCATGCACAGGAGCTCAGTTTTGTAGTTGGTGCCATGCAGTGCAGGGGGGCTGCTCCAGCAGCCCTGAGAAGAGGTTTTCAAAGTGAAAAATTAAAACTTCAAGGGCTGCAGCAGAGGTACTGTAAGTGCTGGATGTCAGTCAGACATCTCCTGCTGCAGCTCCATCACCTCCCCCAACGGCGCTGTACACTCCCGCGCCCTGGTTGCCGGGTACCTACAGCGGAGGCTCTGGTTCTTCTTTGTTAGTCACACACACACCACCGTTGCCCTCCTGGATCACGTGGCCGCACACAGGGAGGAGGTAAGAGGGTCCCCAAGGCGGGACCCACTGGAAATCGCGATCCGGCGCGGCCGGTGGGAGGTGGGCCGCGCGCGCTGGCGTGGACACTGTGGCAGTACAGGGACCCCACTAGACCACCAGGGCAAGGGCACAGGTCGGTTTTATTAAAAACTGTTTATTATACAGCCCACAGTACCCGGTGGTGAAGTCCAGAATATAGCAGCTGAGGGTTCTCGTTTTGGGGGTTCCTTGCCCACCAGTGGGACTGTAGCAACGGGGATTCAAAATGACCAGCCTTGGGCTACTTTTTCCACGTTATTGAGTACGCTAGTAACTAGACTTGCGCCACCTATGGGACCTCCTGTGCCGGTACAAACGCTTATGGTCCCTGCAGTTAATTCGCCATGGGCAGATCAACTGTCCTCTCAGTTACAGCAATTGAACCAATCTCTGACTATACAGAAATCTAACCCTCGCCCGTCCAAGACCACGGGGTCCTCTAAGCGGGCTATTACTTCCTCACAATCCACCAACGTCCCAGACACCTCGTCTGATGAGGATGGCGTATATACTGACCCCACAGATTCTGATCCTGATGCTTCTGATGGGAAATCTGTTTCACAGGTGGATGTTCCTGACTTGTTGGAGGCTATCAGGCTAATTCTTCAAATTACTGATGACCCAGAGCCGGATGGGTTCCGGTATGAATGGTCGACCATGTTATGGTCGACAGTCATTAGGTCGACCACTATTGGTCGACATGGACACATGGTCGACACATGAAAGGTCGACACATGAAAAGGACACTGCTTTCAGTCCTGTATATCTACATATAACAGAGTGACTGTTGGGAGGCATTGGTTTACATTCTTTAATATTATATCAGGAAAACCAGACAAAGCTTCCACAAGCTAGACTGGTCCAAGAAATTACCAAAAACCTGCATGGAGCCAGGTGATCTCTGCTCAGCTTCTGCTGTTATATCTTTTGATTCTGTACCCGGAGTTTTCATCAGATCAGTCTGATTCTGCTGAGGAGCCTCTATGGGCTCGTAAGATAGCCCACTAATCTTGTCTAATTTTAAAAGCCAAGTCAATGTAAAATAGACCGTGCGCACAACTTTCACACCTAAGGGGGTGATTGTTGGTAGTCAGTGTTTTCCTTTCATTATTACTAGGTGAGGAAACAGTCAAGACTGCTGTTTATTCTTCTTGTGCACTAAGAAATTACCAAAAGGCTACACAAAGATAAACGCTCTCTACTCAACTTATACTGTAACATAACCAGTCTACGCTACTGCAGTGGTCCAGGTCCATGACCGACACTATAGCCCAGTTACTTCAAAGGCCAGACATTTGGCCTAGTGGTTATGATGGCCAGATATGGTCACTTCAGAGGCAGGTCTGTTTTATAGCTTTCTCTAATCCTGCTAAGGATCCCCTGTAGGCTCACAATATGGGCAGGTGTCTGTCTGAGATGACTACTTCCTTAACCGAGATGATTGCATCCTCAGGCTCTATTGCCACTTAGCGGAGTCCTGCTCCTCTCTGTATATCGTTTCCTTGTCATGACCCACATTTTGAGTCTCTGCAGCAAGAGATGTCGCTCTGCCTGAGCCAGACTCCACTTCTCTTTTAAAACGGAAAAAGAAATAGATTTTTAGTTTTTGCTACCTCTTTCCTCATGTTGGGAAAGTGTTGTAGGAAGTTTGGCTCAAAACCTGATGTAAAGGTTCAGGTTCCCATGGTAAGGTGTCTGTCTCTAGTATACTATGTTGTCGGTTAAGATCTAGAATATCACAATTGCAAAATGTGTATCTTTATCCTTTCACTGATGAAGACACTGAACTAATGGAGGTTCCACCAAAAAGTGCACGCATCCATTATGAGATTGGCTAGGTCGACATTGCAGTCTGTGACCTTTAAAAGAGCCCGCAGATAGAAAACAGTGAGTTAGTTCTTAAATGAGTATTCGCCCTATTCTGGCTAGTGACTGGGTCTTTAGGGCGGTTGCATATTGAATACGGAAATATGCATTATGCAATCAGATGATCCTTTTCAGATTATACATTTTGACGGATCAAGTCTCTGAAGCTCTGTCCTCTGTCAATGATGCTTTCTTGGATTCTATTTCTATTCATCTTGTATCTCCGCCCTGGTTGTAACGGCCAGATGCTCCTTATGGTTGCAATTCGTGGAAAAATCAAAGTGTACTTTGCAGGGGGGGCGCACATCGACCTAGAGCAATGGCTTTTATATGCCCTCAGCTGGGCTCACTGATTCAGGCAGTCTGTTCCCCAGTTGTAGGAGCCCCCTTTTATCTTGTTCAATTAGACCATTAGATGTGCGGAATGATCACTGGGATACATTCTCAATCCCAAGGAACACGTGCCAGGCAGGTTCTTTGGTACCCCTCATACTCAAGGTCCATCCTTTCTGTTTGTCCACAGACCCAGATTCCTCACAGGACATTGGCTCACTTGGTTGGCCTCCTCCGAAATAAAGGAGTCAACTCCATTCCATATTTAATCGATTTGTTGCTAACAGCTCCGTCTGATGCACCTTTTTTCGTACACATCTACAGTGGACTTTGGTTCCGTATTTCTTCCTTCTCAAAGGATGGTGTTCCTGGTTCTCCTTTTCAACTCCAGGTGTCAGAGGATTTTCCTTCCCCCGGACAAAAAGGGTATGATCTCCAGTCCATAGTGCGTACTTTCCTGCAGTTTCCACAGGGGTCAGTGATCAAGTGCATACACCTCCTCTGCAAGATAGTGACAACATTCCAGGTGGCTCCAATACCGGTCTCATGCCTGGATTCTTCTCTCTCAAATTCTATGTTGTTAGTCCCAGGCAGACTTGAGTTTACATAGACAATGGTTCATGATCCGAGTCTGACCCACAGGGCTCCATTTTCTATCTGGACATGGAACTTCATAAACACAGTCGCTAGTATCAGACGTTGGGTTCTGTATTTCAACTCTGGCATTTTCAGGACTATGGTCTGAAGTGGAGAGGTCCCTTTCAAACAACATTCTCAAACTATGGGCCATCTGCAATGCCTTGACACAAGCTCAAGCTTACTTCCAGTCTGCATCCAGTCGAACAACGGAACTGCAGTAGTCTATATCAACAAGTAAAGTGGCAGTCGCAGCTGTTGAGCTATCGGAGCAGTAACGCACATATGCAGGGGGCGGAACTTTGGGTCCTGGCAATATCGGCCATCTCCGGTTCCAGAGTGGCTAACTGGGGAGCCAACTTCCTAAGTTGTCACACTGTGCATCCCTGGGGAATGGGAGCTAAACCAACAGGTTTTTCTGTCTTTGGTTTACATGTGTCACAAGCCCAACATCGACCTCAGTGCATCTTGTCTCAACAAAAAGTGCTTCCTTGGTACAGTGATCACTCCAGGGATCCTCATGTAGCAGTCGTGGACGCCATGTCAGGTCCTTGACAACTTCTTCTGGAATATTTGTTTTTGCTTCTGGTAGAATCCAGTGAGTCTTCAACGCATTCGACGACTGGCTCTTTCGATCCTCCTAATCGCTCCGGATTAGCCGGTTTACACTGCTGTGCCTTTCTTCAGACCATGGTGGCCAAGACCCCTTACAGTCTACATCTTCGGACAGATCTCCTATTTCAAAATCTGTGTCATCACCGGGATTTGTCTCCAATGTCTGTGACGGCATGGTTCTCGAGACCAGCATCATCAAGGTAAAAGGTTTGCCTCTGTCTGTAGTAGTGACTATGCTTCAGGCTCGTAAACCAATTGCATCAAGGTAATTGAGTAACTGCTTTAGTTCTTCTGCCTAAACTCCCATAGCACACACTCTAACCCAAGTGTAATGAATACCGCAGCGTCCCCCGGATGGACTCTGAGGAAAAGATTTTACGATGAGTACAAATATCCGATTTTTAACCAGATGAGCACTTTTATAAGTTGGTGTCACGAGAAGTAGAGATCCAGACTCACTGTGTCACCTCTGTCACTCTGTGTTAGAGCCCTTTTTCTTGTGGAGTCTTGGAGTAATAGGAGGACGCAGTTTCCCTCCCTGTCAAGGTTATCTCAGAGAAGAGCTAGTCTACGAAACCTATTTTTTTATCTCTGTTTTCCAGTTAAAGTCAACTGCAAGAGCTGTTTTCACTCTTTCTTCCATTAGAGCTCGTATTCCTTGAGCTGTGGTTGCTTCTCACACGACTAGGCACAGTGTCACAACCGAGCATCTATACAGGGTGACACATTTGTTCCCTCTGTTATACATTTACAAGATCTCATACTTTTCTGCCAAAGAGGGTGAGTTTCAAGCGTCAAATGTTATGCCTGGCATGCCAGTGCATACCCCCCTCAGAGTCTAGCAGTGTCCCTTAGATTGGATGTAAGAGGAAAGAGGATTTTTATGCTCCTTGTTAAATCCATTTGCTAGCAATTCATCTTGGGGGACCCTGCATTTCGTCCCTCGTTGTTGTGGTTCTCTGTTCGGCTGTGTTAGATATTGGAATGATGGTGCAGTGGAGGTGGGAGGACTTAGAGGAGCCGGAGTTTCAGTTGGTTTGCTAGTACCAACTGCTTAGGGAAGCCAATCACGGGCCATTTTTTCAATCCCGGGTATTGGGATTGAAAAATGGCCAATCCCGGGATTGGCTTTTAGCTAGGTGGCCGCCACCTCGCCCCACCCATATAACTCACCATATAACGGGGGCGGGCGGGGAACATCCTTTGAACGCTGCTGGCGGTTCCCAGCAGCTGCTGACAGCGCAGCGTGACCTCTCACGCTGCGCTGGGGACCCGGAAGGATGAAGCCGGGCAGCGTCTGAGTGTCCTGTGGACGCTCAACGCTGATCCCTCAATCCCCGGGATTGGAGCTTCCAATCCCGGGATTGAATCCCGGGCATTTTTGGCCCTAAATCCCGGGATCCCGCCAATCCCGATCCCGGGATTGACCACCATACTACTGCTAAGCCCACCCTCCAAATACAGAGTCTAGCGGTGTCCCACAAATAGATTACAAGGAATGCATTTTACAGTGAATACAATAATCCTTTTATTTTTGTAAGGCTTTACTTTGTAACATTGCATCAAGTAATATATTAATTAGGACGCTGAAGTTGATGATCTACTTTTTCAGTAAACAAAAATGAGGTACTTTCTAGCCAGTGGCTCACTTGTGATAAATTTGAAAAAAAATATACATAACATCCACACCAAGGTCATAATAACTTGGATAAGGTGATCATTTATCTGGAATGATGCCCACTCTCTTCAATACATCATAAAACTGGCATTCTTCACCGTTTCTCTATAAATATTTTTCTGTTCATCTCTCCTCCGGCTTCTGCAGAGAGTCTTCTTTGGCTGCGGATAAGCTCCTTGGAGATGTGATCATGGATTTCTCTAGTAAAATTGCCGTAGATGAAGTGAAAGCAGAGACTGAAAGAGTGAAGGAGGAAAAGAGGCGGAAGGCAGAAGAAGCCAGGCAAGTAGTGTATTTTGAAGAGGGGTTTGGTGGATACTTCTGTTGAGTAATACATTTTATCATAACATAATAATGTATTGCCAAACTTGTGCGGTGTCTAAGTTTGACTTTTATAACAGGCTAATTCTGGAGAAAGAGCGGATGTTGTCTATGGTGAGCCAGTCTCAGTGTGAAGACCTGTTGAATGAAGTCATTACTGAGGGCATCTACAAAATATCCAGTGAAGAGCTGCAGTGAGTGTCGTATTAGTGATATTTACATTCCGCTGACTTAGTTTTGCATTTACGCTTTCTCTTTTCTGCAAGGTATTTGGTGACTGTAGCAGACGCAGTATACTTTTCCTTCAGGAGGTCAGACCTTTCTGCAGAAGTCTTATCGTTTTCACAAATGGCACAATTGTACAACAATAAGATCTAAGATTCCTAGACTGGGTGGTTTTGCCTTTTTATGCTGATTTTATATATATATATATATATAATGTGTGTGTGTGTGTGTGTGTGTGTGTGTGTGTGTGTGTATATTGACTATCTCCCCGGAATCACTCCGGCTCCTGTATATCCTGGCTGTATACTGAGCGTTTCCTGTATTGCCTTACTTCACTATAATGAATGCTCCTATGTTGTTTCTCCATACACTATAAAATCCCACTGCTGAGTATTGCTTTATTCCCATTTTTACAGAGCAGAAACCGTGGGGCAGATGTATTACGCCTGGAGAAGAGATAAAGCAGTGATAAGAGCAAGGTGATAACGAACCAGCCAATCAACTCCAATATGTAAATTGACAGTTAGGAGCTGATTGGATGGTGCATTATCACCTTCCACTTATCACTGCTTCATCACTTCTCCAGGCTTAATACATATCCTTAGCACTTAAATCAAGTTAACTCTGGAGCATAGTTGTTTACTCATTCCTATAGAATATGCTGTAGCCAGAATAATGTTCAGTACTTTTATTCAGACTATTTACAGACGTTATTTCTCTAACGTCCTAGTGGATGCTGGGGACTCCGTAAGGACCATGGGGAATAGACCGGCTCCGCAGGAGACAGGGCACTTTAAGAAAGAATTTGGATAGGATACTGGTGTGCTCTGGCTCCTCCAGACCTCAGTTTGAATCTGTGCCCGGACGAGCTGGGTGCTACTTAGTGAGCTCTCCTGAGCTTGCTAAAAAGAAAGTATTTTGTTAGGTTTTTTTATTTTCAGAGAGATCTGCTGGCAACAGACTCTCTGCTACGTGGGACTGAGGGGAGAGAAGCAGCCCTACTCACTGAAAATAGGTCCTGCTTCTTAGGCTACTGGACACCATTAGCTCCAGAGGGATCGTACACAGGATCGCACCCTTGGTCGTCCGATCCCGGAGCCGCGCCGCCGTCCCCCTCGCAGAGCCGGAAGACAGAAGCCGGTGACAGAAGCAAGAAGACTTCAAAATCGTCGGCAGAAGACTCCAGTCTTCATATGAGGTAGCGCACAGCACTGCAGCTGTGCGCCATTGCTCCCACACTAAACCCACATACTCCGGTCACTGTAGGGCGCAGGGGGGGGGCGCCCTGGGCAGCAATTAGAGACCTCTTGGCAAAAGTGGGCATATATACAGTTGGGCACTGTATATATGCATGGGCCCCCGCCATATTTTTACACAGAAACGCGGGACAGAAGCCCGCCGCTGAGGGGGCGGGGCTTCTTCCTCAGCACTCACCAGTGCCATTTTCTCTCCACAGCTCCGCTGAGAGGAAGCTCCCCAGGCTCTCCCCTGCAGAATCACGGTAGAAGAGTGTAAAAAGAGAGGGGGGGCACATAAATTTGGCGCAAAAACAGTATATACAGCAGCTACTGGGTTAACACTAAGTTACTGTGTGATTCCTGGGACATATAGCGCTGGGGTGTGTGCTGGCATACTCTCTCTCTGTCTCTCCAAAAGGCCTTATGGGGGAACGGTCTTCAAATAGAGCATCCCCTGTGTGTGTGGTGTGTCGGTACGCTTGTGTCGGCATGTTTGACGAGGAAGGCTATGTGGAAACAAATGAATGTGGGGTCGCCGCCGACACCCGATTGGATGGATATGTGGAAGGTTTTAAATGATAATCTTACTTCCTTGCATAAAAGGTTGGATAAAGCTGAAGCCTTGGGACAGCCGGGGTCTCAGCCCATGCCTGATCCTATGTCGCAGAGGCCGTCAGGGTCTCAGAAGTGCCCACTATCCCAAATTGTTGACGCAGATATCGACACGGATTCTGACTCCAGTGTCGATGGCGATGATGCAAAGTTACAGCCTAAAATGGCTAAAGCCATCCGTTACATGATTATAGCAATGAAAGATGTGTTGCACATCACAGAGGAAACCCCAGTCCCTGACAAGAGGGTTTATATGTATGGTGAAAAAAGGCAAGAGGTGACCTTTCCCCCTTCACATGAGTTAAATGAGTTATGTGAAAAGGCTTGGGAATCTCCAGATAGAAAACTGCAGATTTCCAAACGGATGCTTATGGCGTATCCTTTCCCGCCAACGGACAGGTTACGCTGGGAATCCTCCCCTAGGGTAGACAAAGCTTTAACACGCTTATCCAAGAGGGTAGCCCTGCCGTCACAGGATACGGCCACCCTAAAAGATGCTGCGGATAGAAAGCAGGAGGGTATCCTGAAGTCCATTTATACACATTCAGGTACCTTACTAAGGCCGGCGATTGCGTCGGCTTGGATGTGTAGTGCTGTAGCAGCATGGACAGATACCTTATCTGAGGAACTTGATACCTTGGACAAGGATACTATATTACTAACCCTGGGGCATATAAAAGACGCTGTCCTATATATGAGAGATGCTCAAAGAGACATTAGCCTACTGGGCTCTAGAATAAATGCAATGTCGATTTCTGCCAGAAGGGTCCTGTGGACTCGGCAATGGACAGGCGATGCCGACTCAAAAAGGCACATGGAGGTTTTACCTTACAAGGGTGAGGAATTGTTTGGGGATGGTCTCTCGGACCTGGTCTCCACAGCTACGGCTGGAAAGTCAAATTTTTTGCCATATGTTCCCTCACAACCTAATAAAGCACCGTATTACCAAATGCAGTCCTTTCGATCACAAAAAGGCAAGAAAGTCCGAGGTGCGTCCTTTCTTGCCAGAGGCAGGGGTAGAGGAAAGAAGCTGCACAATACAGCTAGTTCCCAGGAACAGAAGTCCTCCCCGGCTTCCACTAAATCCACCGCATGACGCTGGGGCTCCACAGGCGGAGCTAGGCCCGGTGGGGGCGCGTCTCCGAAATTTCAGCCACAAGTGGGTTCACACCCAGAGGTGGATCCCTGGGCTATAGAGATTGTGTCTCAGGGATACAAGCTGGAATTCGAAGAGATGCCCCCTCACCGTTACCTCAAATCGGCCCTGCCATCTTCCCCCTTAGAGAGGGAAATAGTGTTAGCTGCAATTCACAAATTGTATCTTCAGCAGGTGGTGGTAAAGGTTCCCCTCCTTTAGCAGGGAAGGGGTTACTTTTCGACCATGTTTGTGGTACCGAAACCGGACGGTTCGGTCAGACCCATATTGAATTTAAAATCCCTGAACATATGCCTGAAAAGGTTCAAGTTCAAGATGGAATCGCTCAGAGCGGTCATCGCAAGCCTGGAGGAGGGGGATTTTATGGTGTCTCTGGACATAAAGGATGCTTACCTTCATGTCCCCATTTGTCCACCTCATCAGGAGTACCTCAGATTTGTGGTACAGGATTGTCATTACCAATTCCAGACGTTGTCGTTTGGTCTCTCCACGGCACCGAGAATATTTACCAAGGTAATGGCGGAAATGATGGTGCTCCTGCGTCGGCAAGGAGTCACAATTATCCCATACTTGGACGATCTCCTCATAAAGGCGAGGTCCAGAGAGCAGTTGCTGATCAGCGTGGCATGCTGTCGGGAAGTGTTACAACAGCACGGCTCGATTCTGAATATTCCAAAGTCGCAGTTGATTCCTACGACTCGTCTGCCCTTCCTGGGCATGATTCTGGACACAGGCCAGAAGAGGGTTTATTTCCCGATGGAGAAGGCTCAGGAGCTCATGACACTGGTCAGAGACCTATTAAAACCAAAACAGGTGTCGGTGCAGCACTGCACACGAGTCCTGGGAAAGATGGTGGCATCATACGAGGCCATTCCCTTCGGCAGGTTCCATGCGAGGACCTTTCAATGGGATCTGTTGGACAAGTGGTCCAGATCACATCTACAAATGCATCGGCTGATCACCCTATCCCCCAGGGCCAGGGTGTCTCTCCTGTGGTGGTTGCAGAGTGCTCACCTTCTCGAGGGCGGCAGATTCGGCATTCAGGACTGGGTCCTGGTGACCACGGACGCAAGCCTCCGAGGGTGGGGAGCAGTCACACAGGGAAGAAATTTTCAAGGTCTGTGGTCAAGTCAGGAGACTTGCCTTCACATCAACATCCTGGAACTAAGGGCAATATACAACGCCCTACGTCAAGCGGAGACCCTGCTTCGCGACCGACCGGTGCTGATTCAGTCAGACAACATCACCGCAGTGGCTCATGTAAACCGCCAAGGCGGCACAAGGAGCAGGGTGACGATGGCGGAAGCCACCAGAATTCTTCGCTGGGCGGAGAAACAGGTAAGCGTACTGTCAGCAGTGTTCATTCCGGGAGTGGACAACTGGGAAGCAGACTTCCTCAGCAGGCACGACCTCCACCCGGGAGAGTGGGGACTTCATCAAGAAGTCTTCACGCAGATTGCAAGTCGGTGGGAACTGCCACAAGTAGACATGATGGCATCCCGCCTCAACAAAAAGCTACAGAGGTATTGCGCCAGGTCAAGAGACCCTCAGGCGATAGCTGTAGACGCACTAGTGACACCGTGGGTGTTCCAGTCGGTCTATGTATTTCCTCCCCTTCCTCTCATACCCAAGGTGCTGAGAATCATAAGAAGAAGAGGAGTGAGAACAATACTCATTGTTCCGGATTGGCCAAGAAGGACTTGGTATCCAGAGCTGCAAGAAATGCTCACAGAGGACCCATGGCCTCTGCCTCTAAGACAGGACTTGTTGCAACAGGGGCCCTGTCTGTTCCAAGACTTACCGCGGCTGCGTTTGACGGCATGGCGGTTGAACGCCGATTCTTAGCAGAAAAAGGCATTCCGGATGAGGTTATTCCTACGCTGATAAAGGCTAGGAAGGACGTGACGGCTAAACATTATCACCGTATATGGCGAAAATATGTTGCTTGGTGTGAGGCCAGGAATGCCCCTACGGAGGAATTCCAGCTGGGCCGTTTCCTTCACTTCCTACAGTCGGGAGTGACTTTGGGTCTAAAATTGGGTTCCATTAAGGTCCAGATTTCGGCCCTATCCATTTTCTTTCAAAAGGAACTGGCTTCTCTTCCTGAAGTTCAGACGTTTGTAAAGGGAGTGCTGCATATTCAGCCCCCTTTTGTGCCTCCAGTGGCACCTTGGGATCTTAACGTGGTGTTCGGTTTCCTGAAGTCACACTGGTTTGAGCCACTTAAAACCGTGGAGTTAAAATTTCTCACGTGGAAGGTGGTCATGCTATTAGCCTTGGCTTCAGCTAGGTGTGTGTCAGAATTAGCGGCTTTGTCACATAAAAGCCCCTATCTGGTTTTCCATATGGACAGGGCGGAATTGCGGACCCGTCCGCAATTTCTGCCAAAAGTGGTGTCATCTTTTCATATGAACCAACCTATTGTGGTGCCTGTGGCTACTCGTGACTTGGAGGATTCCGAGTTACTAGATGTGGTCAGGGCTTTGAAGGTTTATGTAGCCAGAACGGCTAGAGTCAGGAAAACTGAGTCACTGTTTATCCTGTATGCACCCAACAAGCTGGGTGCTCTTGCTTCAAAGCAAACTATTGCTCGCTGGATCTGTAACACGATTCAGCAGGCTCATTCTGCGGCTGGATTGCCGCTGCCAAAATCAGTAAAAGCCCATTCCACAAGGAAGGTGGGCTCTTCTTGGGCGGCTGCCCGAGGGGTCTCGGCATTACAGCTTTGCCGGGCAGCTACCTGGTCGGGTTCAAACACTTTTGCAAAGTTCTACAAGTTTGATACCCTGGCTGAGGAGGACCTTGTGTTTGCTCATTCGGTGCTGCAGAGTCATCCGCACTCTCCCGCCCGTTTGGGAGCTTTGGTATAATCCCCATGGTCCTTACGAAGTCCCCAGCATCCACTAGGACGTTAGAGAAAATAAGATTTTACTTACCGGTAAATCTATTTCTCGTAGTCCGTAGTGGATGCTGGGCGCCCGTCCCAAGTGCGGACTTTTTCTGCAATGCTTGTATATAGTTATTGCTTACATAAGGGTTATGTTATAGTTGCATCAGGGTTGATCTGATGTTCGATTGTTGTTCATACTGTTAACTGGGTAAGTTTATCACAAGTTATACGGTGTGATTGGTGTGGCTGGTATGAGTCTTGCCCTGGATTCCAAAATCCTTTCCTTGTACTGTCAGCTCTTCCGGGCATAGTTTCTTTAACTGAGGTCTGGAGGAGGGACATAGAGGGAAGAGCCAGAGCACACCAGAATCTAAATTCTTTCTTAAAGTGCCCTGTCTCCTGCGGAGCCCGTCTATTCCCCATGGTCCTTACGGAGTCCCCAGCATCCACTACGGACTACGAGAAATAGATTTACCGGTAAGTAAAATCTTATTTTTCTTTACAAAACCGTAAATGTGTCCTGGCGTGTACTGTAGGTACTCCTAATAGCAGACAAATATAATGACCATCAAGAAATGAAACTTGAGTATCAGCTGATTAAAATTCCAAACACTAGAAATCACAGTAAAAATGATAAATATACCTATTGTACCAGTATGGAAATAACATGTAAGGTAAAAACAATTGGAAATTAAAGTTACTGTCAGTCAGGGGAAAATCAGTTTAAAACCTGCAGTATCCATTATTTTAACACTACTGGTTTTGGGTATGCATATAATATAAATGAGTGAAAGGATTTTCTGCAGAAATCCTGAAACTTGATCCCTCGCAGTTTCCATATTACTGCATTTCTTTCCCGATTTCATTTGAAAGTTCTAGAAGTCAAGTGATGAAGGATTGTAATGTAGCCTCTTTGTGGTGACCAAGGAGATAATAGAGCGCACTATAATGCTGTTGGTTGAAAAACCAGGTTCGGAGATACAAGCGTTAACAATGGAGACTACACATCGTGATCTAAGTCATTGACCATTTTATTATAACTTGTAATGTTGCAATAACAGGTAACACAAGTCATATAAACATAACATGGATACTTAGCAGCACAATTTTTTTTTGTTCAGGATCTTGTACAGATTCCAGAAATCCCGTTCTCGATACATTAGAGCTAGAATAAACCGTTCAGCATGTTCCAGGCACCACGGCAGGTGGTCCGTGGATGAGCTGCCTTCTAACTGCAGGATCTCGGTTTATAGAAAAAAAAAAAAAAAGATAACCATTGGTGCAAAGATGGGAAAATGTCTTGTTGTTGAGACGGGGGAAATACACAAGTGTGTCTAAATAAAAAATGTTGCCTCTTTCCCTGAAACTACAGCTACGTTTGCTCTCACATGGAACAGTCGCATCATAATTTACCATACCACACAACAGGCTAGATTATTCTGACCTGATAATAGCTACACAGATGACAAAGGCTAAAAACATTAGATTTCCACAAACAGGGGCCCTCCAAGCTGTAAATAGTCACACAGCTTGTGACCTGTCTGGCTGCAAACTTATATGCACAGAAAAATGATAAGCATTACTGAGCATTTAGCAAGACAAAATGGAGTCTAGCAACTATTTTTATCATCACCCATACACCTGCACTATCTGAAGAGGTACTATTCTCCATCTGTCTGAGTCCTCCAAGCTTTGGAGAAAAGGATTATCCGAGCTCAAATAACATTTGTGCTTTTGTTCCTTTTCTCTACACTGCTCGTTTCTCGCCAACATGTTTGTTTTTGGGTTTTCTTCGTTCTGTCTGAGTCCTCCAAGCTTTGAAGAAAAGGATTTCCCGAGCTCAAATAATATTTGTTCTTTTGTTCCTTTTCTCTACACTGCTCGTTTCTCGCCAACATGTTTGTTTTTGGGGTTTCTTCGTTCTGTCTGAGTCCTCCAAGCTTTGGAGAAAAGGATTTCCCGAGCTCAAATAATATTTGTGCTTTTGTTCATTTTCTCTACACTGCTCGTTTCTCGCCAACATGTTTGTTTTTGGGTTTTCTTTGTTTTGTTTTAAATGTTGTGTTTTACTTTGTAGAAATATTTTCACTCTCTTGAGTCTTATGCAGTTTACTTGTGTTCTAGGCAAGCAGTGGAACGCGATCATAAAAAACGCATTTTACAGTGCTCTCAGCATGTCTGCGACCAGTTTGTGACTCAGTCTCTGAATGACGAGGTCTGGGATATAGCTAAGGAGACCCTTTGTGAGATGCGGTGTTGCAGCAAGTACATTCAGAGGTCTGTCATTAATTTCCACACAGACTTATTTGCAGGAATACGCAATTCATCCTGTAACCTCTTGGTACCAATGTGATCTTTTGTCAGGTGGAGGGAAGTTTTGGCTGCACGAAAGAAGCTGAGACGTCAGATGCGAGGGTTTCCGGCTGCCCCTGGCTTATTGGGCCGAGATGGAAAGCTGAAGGCTTTAGCTCCCAGTGCTATACATGATATGCAGAACCTGGCCAAGGGAATCGTTGACTTGGGCAATGCTGGAAAATTATGCGTTTCTGTGAACAGGTGAGGCCTAGTATTACAAAACAAAAAGACTTTTGCTATTGGCGCTAATAATATACTGCAAAAATTGTCCAGTGACCCCAATTTTCTGCAAGTCCCTACACTAGCATATATGCTGATAAAGCTGAATATTTATCGTATATAAAACCCTTTAAGAGGCCTAGGAACACTGTACGCTATTGACGTATTAAGTACCGTAAGGGTACGCACGTTGCGTAACGATCGCTTAGCCGTAGTCGAGACGCTCTAGCGTCACGTTCGCTTACGGCCAAGAGATCACAGGCAGGCACGCTATTGGCTGCCGACTAACGTAATGGTTCGCTATAGCGTAGCGGACGCTCGGGACCACGAGGAGATCACCAGCGGCGCTGACGCTCACAATGTTAAACCTTTATATCTAAACCATAAACAGTATATTATGCAGTAAAACCTTAGTGTAGTGATAGTGTGTAGATGCAACCTTGTGTAACCTGATTAACTTAGAAGCTGTTTGAGCGTCACCGACGCTCTGAGATTACTTAACACTATATATAAAATACACGGATACCTGGGCTTAGGGTCTAACGCCTTATATATATATTATGGATATTACTTGCAAAAGAATTAACACAATACAAGTCATACACTACAATATAACATAGACTAACTAACCAGATAACTACACAGGAAATACAATACAATAACGTTTTAAGGGAAAATAAGAGGGAAAGAGGAGAAGAGAGAGAGAGAGAAATGGCTCACAATAACCGTAAGAACAATATGATTGCAGAGAAACACTTACGCACAAGGGGAACGATCGCATGCGCCTCTGGACATCCAGCTCCCGATTTTCAGCAATGATAACCGTTGAAGAGTGAGCTGGATGTGATCGGCTTGTCTATTTATGCCCCACACACAATACAATTCAATGGTCCCTACGATCTCATTGTTCATTGGACACAGGAATTCGGCTTCGCACTATAACAAAAGGTCATGGGTTGATTCATACAGGTGGGCTGTGACGATTTCCAACAGCTCAGGTGGGTGGGATACTGGGTTTCCCGCCGCATGGCTAAGTAAGAGCAAATAATAGTAAATGGACATAAACTTCTTATGTCCATAACTATTCGCACTAGCGATTAATCCGCTCCAAACCAACACCGGAATATTGCTAATTAAATACTCTTCCGATGGGTACTAAACACCACTGTATGACTCCTGTTAGACCCTTCGTACAATACAAAGAGGGATCCCTCCGTCCAGGAACATGCTATATTAACTAAACTTTCAGAATCTATCAAAGGGACCATGATCTACAAAATACATTATATAGTTAAAATATGTAACGATTGAGTCGCACGCTACGATCACATAAACTCTACCGTAAATACGCATACCGTGCGCCTGCGGGTGCCCGCGACTGTGAGTATGCGCACGCACGGGAGAGCGTACGCATGCGCAGTGCGGACGTGTATGAGGTGCAAATATGGCAGTGTGTATAGAGATATTTTTCTGACTTTGACAGTCCACCCTTTGGCAGTCAACAATAACTGCCACTTCCTAAAACATTTCAAAAAGAGAAAAATATATGTCAGGGGTTAATACATTTCCATGGTTGGGTAAGGGAGGAGAGAGGAGAAGGTGTGAAGAGGGTATGACCTAGTGAGATAGCAGAAGCATGTGTGTATGAATCCATGTTTGAGGGTCATGTATCATCGTGCCATACATGTTTTAAATCAAGCTTCGAGGTATTGCGAAGTATACATTTGAATTCCTTCTTATCCCGTGGTACGGGTCTGTGGATGGGCTGTCAAACTTTACCGAGCTCTTTCGGATTTTGGTTGTAACAAAATGGGGAGCACATTTTAGTTGATGATACATGAATGGGGGAATATGTGATTGCTGATATCTGTGCCTGTATTCCCTATACTATGTGTGTAATTACCTGAAGGTTGTAGAGATGAAGAAAAGACATAATTACGGTAAATGCAGTGGTATTCTATGTCAGGTAAATGAACATTTGTCGGTTGAAGTCTTGTTCGGTGTCTGTTGAATGCAGTCTTCTTTGTGCTTTTGCCCATAAAGTGCGAGCAAAAGCTTTGTCAATGTCCATAGATTTACAAAAGTGTTGGGCTAGCGTAATTTTAAAATTTCTAGGGAAACTGGGGATCTATGGCAAAGTTCATCAAAAATCTGTGTATTAGGTTGTCAAAACTTCTTCTTTAATCCATCCGTTGTCTGTGTATCGGCTCATCAAATTCCTCGTCCAAGTGGGTCTTTTTACCTTGGAGGAAAACGGAAAAACAGGTGAAAGAAACGGACCGTAGAAATCGCATTTTCATCACATCATTGTTTCTACATTTGGGTCATAAATCAAATCCATTGGAATTACTATTTCCTCACTCCTTAAACTCATTACCTCAGGTAGTACTTTTCCAATATAACACAATCCTTCAGAGTTTGGGGCAAGCCACTTTATACGCCTTCCTCCCGCATATGAAATATGCATCATCGGGGAGAACATATGGGACGGAGTAGGACATTACCATATTACACACCATGTGAAATCTCCTAACCCTAATTCTTCCATCTGCTTAGTACACGTATCAGGTTGTACGATATGTGCACAGTATCCTGGTGATACCTCTCCAACTCTCGTAATCCTATTTCCTAAGGTATACCTATACCGGAAAGATTTTCCTCTACTGGCTATGTGGCGTATAAGCTCTGTATCTGTAGGCATTCTATCTGCTCTATGCGAAAAGGTCATGGTTTGGTTACTCCATGACACTTCCCAATTTCCCGGCTTTCGGGGATTGGAGATGTTAAAACATAATAGGGACCTATCCACATGGTATTGGTGGAGCTTCAAACTAGGAGGGCTGGAGATATTAAACCTCCTGTCCACCGGTCTCCCACCGCTTAACTCGAGTACCTCCCCTAACGTTAAAGGAAATGGTACTAGCCCTGATTTGCTATGACCTTGAGGTACTTGAGAGCATACCCAACAATCTGTTTTATTTAACACACTACCCACTAAGGAGTGATAGTCACTCAATGGATGCCGGTCCATATGGATATTAAAACTGGATTGGCATTTCTTAATGCACCCATCCTCAACTACATTGTCACGGAGCCTACAGATACAGTTTTCTTCAACTAACAATCCTTCACAATGTTTACAAATAACATGGCTGCTAGATTGTTTCCGGTACTCGCCTTTGCTTGGTGGTTGTGTTGCTATTGGAAATTTACACCTCCGTCTCAGTCATCGGAACCTTTCTGGATCCTTTCTCGACCTTCATGGTACTCTCGCCGGAACAGACTGCTCGGGTCAACATCATGGTCAACAGGAAAATCCATATCACAGTCTCTTTGGGCAAGTCCATCTTACAGGAGGAGAAAAGAAGAAATTTGTAATGGGGGTACAGAAAAACAGTTTGAGGGGGAGAGAAACTTGTCACGATAATTAAGTTCTCTAGTCTTGTTGTTCTTCTTGTTCTGCTGTCATTTCAAAGGTGCTGTCTCTCAGTCTTCCAAACGAACATTCCGGTGATGCAATATTCCCTCCAAACCAGCGATCTTCCTGTAAGGAGCAAAAAAAATCTTGCATTACCATTTGTCTAACTGAGGTGTGACATACCATCTTTAAAACATGAGTGAGAAGAGGAAAAAAACAAAAGAGAGAGAGAACAATTCATATATGTATATATAACATAACACATCAATAAACAACAGAAAAAAAAGAAACATTTTTCAAACATAAACATTTTCTAAAACATTGTCAGATCATCAGGCTGTCATATCTACATGGCCAATGGTTTCCTTGCGCAGTCCCTCCCCCCAGCACTTCCATATTCCATTGTCTGTATCTGGCCAGAATACATTGGTGCGGATAGGTCATGCTGGGGTTTGGTAGACTTCTGCAAAGACCAAGCGGATATGCAATGTTTGAGTCCTTACTAATAATCGTCAGAGATGGGGAGAGAGAAAAAGAAACATTTCACAGATACATTTACAACGTTTCACCCGGTCATTCCTGTGTCTTCAGGGAATGACCTCCCAATTTATTAACTATAACCTCAGGCTTACCATCAGTCCTAATGATCACCTTTCCTGACTGCACATTATGGGTGTGGGCCAAAATTTTTCCTATATGATCCCTGATTATAATTTGGTGTGTTATAATTTTGCTCATTTCTTGGTCTAGGGGGTCTAACTTTATGTGGGTTATTACAGTTGCAATGATAACAAATACTTGGCTTTCTCCATGTGCTAGGGGCCTGGGGTTCCGGTCGACTTGATGCCTCCTCTAGTGCTTGGATGTTCAGTGCCATTAACCGCTCTCCCTGCGCTTCCCTGGTTCTTTGGATATTTCGGTCATGCTCGATAGCGGACTCTCTTAATGCAGCGACCGAGATACCTCTCCAATGAGGTATCGAGGTTTGTACCCTAATTTTTAGTGTGTCTTTTAAGTTGTTCATTAATACAGACACAGCTACCTCTCTGTGGTGTACATTAGTGTCAATGTCATCTATACCCGTGTACCTAGCCATATCCTGCAGAGCCCGGTGAAAATACTCTGATGCGGATTCACCTTCTTTTTGTTTTATTGTAAAGATTTTATTCCACTTTACTACTGTAGGAAAATATTCTTTCAACTGTAGATTAATTCTTTTTACATTATCTTGGTTATACTCGTCTGTTAGTGGCACTTCCTCATCTAGCTTACAATCAGCGATAAATTTCAATGAATCAACATCGGGGGGTAAACATGTCCTCAAAACTGTCCTCCAATCTTTGTTATTTGGCTCTGCAGTATGTCCTAGCACTCTAATGTATTTTTGACAAGCAACTAAGTCTTTCCTGGGATCAGGAAATTCAGACAGAATTGTTCTTAATTCTGTCCGGGAAAAGGGGCAGTACATGGCGATGTTCCTGACGGGAGTGACTCCTGAAGAGTCAGTTTTCCCATTCGGTACTGCAATTACCCTGACAGGATTAAGTCCAGTAACGTCATTCTGAATTGGTTCTACGATATGAGGTACATTTGTTTGTGCGTGATGTATAATACCATACGTACCTGTGGACACGACCTCACCTGACCCTCCGTTAGGGGGTTTGATTACAGTCTTTACCGATTTGGTCGTGTCCACCTGGATGTCTTGTGTGATGGCTGCTGGAAAAGGCTCCGACATTGTGCTGGGCTCACTTTCTTGTTGGTGTTCCTGAGGAAAGTTTAACAAGGGGTGCGACTTGCATGGGTTAATAGTTGTACATTTAACACTTTCATTTTTATAAACCTTATTACGTTTGTTACATTCATTCTTAATATAGTTACTAAGTGCACTTTTATCGCACCCCATCGTGCCTTTCTCCGCAACCATAATCCTCTCCATTGCCATGTCTCTCCTCTCAAGATGAAAGTTAGGTATGTAAGTTACATTTCTTTGCATGTCACTTTCCTGTAGCCATATCTGCAAACAATCATCATGTTTAACTCGTTGTTTCCAGTATTTTATGAGACAGATCCTCCGCCTTAAATTATGCAACACCTCTGTGTCAAAACTACCTATCCCGGGAAATGGTGCATTATCCCCCGCAGTCATTCGTGTCCATTCATCACAAAAGGTCTCAGTGTGGGGACCATATTTCCTCCACATTACTAACCGAGCAGACCCTCGGGGTCTGCAAGCCTCTGTAGTCTGAACCCTGACTGCTGAACGTCCCTGTGTTGTGCACTTGGCTTCCATTGTGGACCTTTTTTAACACAGAAAAACTTCCTAAAATGCACCAAACACAGAAATTTACGTTGGAAATCCTTAAAGCTCTTCCACTGAACTTCTTCTGCTCCGAGTATCTCCGGTCCGCCTTCTAGCAGACACGTGTAGCCGTTGCAGGCCCTATCTCTAGAGATTTTCCTGAGAAAATTCCCTTCCTTTTTCTTTACACAAATCACGCTTGCATGTGCTCCCTACAACACGTATGAGGGCAAGATTTACGCATGGATATACGACCTCATATCACGTTGCGTTATTGGTCACACATACAACCGTGCGGTCCAATCGTACCACTTATAGACACTTGTTGCCCATAAATGGTAGGATCATTGGAGTCTCCCTACTGTGCTCCAAAACAGCCAGAGCGTAATACAACGAAAACTTTATCACACTCTGTTGCACGTTTTCACTCAGACCGTGCTCATCACGTTCCACCAAAGATCACACAGATCACAAAGTCCACAAAGCGGGATTCAATACCGTTTTATCACACAGATCACAAAGTCCACAAAGCGGGATTCAATACACTCATACCGTTTTCAACCCACTATCATTCTTATAGTTTTCTGATCAGAAAAATCATTTCCCGTAGTCTGATAGCTGTCCCCAGAGGCATTACAGTAAAGTAAGGTATTTAAACTAAGTTTTGGAAAAACTGAAATCAATTTGTGCTATTTATCGCCTTGCGTTATTTACCGCGTTGCGCTATTTATCTCCTTTTAAAAATAACACTTGTGATTTGAGTTACATGGGCGTACACGGACGCTCCGTTGCGTAATATACGCTGCGTGCGTCGGCCTCTGGGTTGCGTACGCAAGTCTCAGTCCTTTGTTAGAGACACGTGTACGCAAAGCAAAGATCCACTGTAACACAACTTATACGTTTATCAATGTAGATGATCCTCGATCATCTACCGCGCACCACACTGACCTCCTCGTCTCTCAGGCAAAGCTGTGTGTTTGTCTATACTTTAACTATATTACCTTTACTCAAACTATTGAAATAGCGGCAAATCTCTCTTAGCACTTTTATCAACTATAAAACTGGCAACCAGGAGAGTGATATACGAAAATACACAAATGAAAAAGAAATGCAGATATATATATATATATGTGCGTGCGTGTGTACGCAAGGCAGAAAAATAAACAGTTTTAAAAGACACTAGCGTGTTGTTCTTACCTCCGGTTCCCGGATTCCTTCAGCACCCTTTACTAAGTGAAACAGACGCTTATCCCGTCAGCACTACGAGGAATATAACCTCCCGCCCTTTGCTGATGGATAATGTCTGCTGAATCTACCTAGTGCAGATATGTGAAGGACGGGCGAGCCGCCAATTGATAAAGCTGAATATTTATCGTATATAAAACCCTTTAAGAGGCCTAGGAACACTGTACGCTATTGACGTATTAAGTACCGTAAGGGTACGCACGTTGTGTAACGATCGCTTAGCCGTAGTCGAGACGCTCTAGCGTCACGTTCGCTTACGGCCAAGAGATCACAGGCAGGCACGCTATTGGCTGCCGACTAACGTAATGGTTCGCTATAGCGTAGCGGACGCTCGGGACCACGAGGAGATCACCAGCGGCGCTGACGCTCACAATGTTAAACCTTTATATCTAAACCATAAACAGTATATTATGCAGTAAAACCTTAGTGTAGTGATAGTGTGTAGATGCAACCTTGTGTAACCTGATTAACTTAGAAGCTGTTTGAGCGTCACCGACGCTCTGAGATTACTTAACACTATATATAAAATACACGGATACCTGGGCTTAGGGTCTAACGCCTTATATATATATTATGGATATTACTTGCAAAAGAATTAACACAATACAAGTCATACACTACAATATAACATAGACTAACTAACCAGATAACTACACAGGAAATACAATACAATACAATTACGTTTTAAGGGAAAATAAGAGAGAAAGAGGAGAAGAGAGAGAGAGAGAAATGGCTCACAATAACCGTAAGAACAATATGATTGCGGAGAAACACTTACGCACAAGGGGAACGATCGCATGCGCCTCTGGACATCCAGCTCCCGATTTTCAGCAATGATAACCGTTGAAGAGTGAGCTGGATGTGATCGGCTTGTCTATTTATGCCCCACACACAATACAATTCAATGGTCCCTACAATCTCATTGTTCATTGGACACAGGAATTCGGCTTCGCACTATAACAAAAGGTCATGGGTTGATTCATACAGGTGGGCTGTGACGATTTCCAACAGCTCAGGTGGGTGGGATACTGGGTTTCCCGCCGCATGGCTAAGTAAGAGCAAATAATAGTAAATGCACATAAACTTCTTATGTCCATAACTATTCGCACGAGCGATTAATCCGCTCCAAACCAACACCGGAATATTGCTAATTAAATACTCTTCCGATGGGTACTAAACACCACTGTATGACTCCTGTTAGACCCTTCGTACAATACAAAGAGGGATCCCTCCGTCCAGGAACATGCTATATTAACTAAACTTTCAGAATCTATCAAAGGGACCATGATCTACAAAATACATTATATAGTTAAAATATGTAACGATTGAGTCGCACGCTACGATCACATAAACTCTACCGTAAATACGCATACCGTGCGCCTGCGGGTGCCCGCGACTGTGAGTATGCGCACGCACGGGAGAGCGTACGCATGCGCAGTGCGGACGTGTATGAGGTGCAAATATGGCAGTGTGTATAGAGATATTTTTCTGACTTTGACAATGCCCAGCACATACTACATTGCAGTCACTGTACTCACCTCCCAGATACAGAGAAACATCTATACAGGACTGGCTTATGAGCCACACCCAACTAGGCCTCTTATAACCTTAATTGAAAGCTTGATCGCACTAGGCAAAAAAAAAAAAAGTTGAAACAGAAAAGAAATACACCCTTGCTTGGTTTTACCATGGTATTTATGTGTCCCAAGTTGATGTGTGCTAACCTCTTGTAACTACTGCATTTCCTCCCCCCCCCCTCCAGATGTCTACAGCTTAGAGAGCAGAACCTCCAACAAATGAGGGCTCAGACTTTACTCCAGGAGTCACTCTGGTTTGTACAATACTTTGTTCTCTATATTAACTTTTTCTCTGCCCATGTAGTCGTACTATATAATTCTACCTGTTCTTGGAATACAGTGATGCTGCGTGGAAACCATTGGAGTTGCCATCTCTGATTGTGGAGAATCTCTCTCCATGGAAGCAGTGCATTTTCTGGAAAGCTGTCCTCGCTCTGCCTGAAATTACTGAGCTTAGTGACCCCAGCAGGTGAGTGAAGGCTTATGGCAGATGTATTGGACCTTCACGTGGAGGTGTTGCTCATAGCAACCAATCAGATTCTAGCTTTCATTTTTTTGTATTTCTTCCAATCTGGGGGACACTGCTACCATTGGTTGCTTGAGGGCTCCGAGGGAGCTGGCACTTAATTCTAACCTAGCTTTTCTCCTCTGCAACCTCTGGTCATTTTTAAGTGCCCATGGGAACCGGGCTGCTGTCTTAGAATGTATTAAATGATCGCTACACATGTGTGCACATACCCTATCCTCAAATTGCTCCAAATAGTCTCCAGCTAGTCTGCTCCTAACTGGCATTTCTCTAACGTCCTAAGTGGATGCTGGGACTCCGTAAGGACCATGGGGAATAGCGGCTCCGCAGGAGACTGGGCACAAAAGTAAAAGCTTGAACTAGCTGGTGTGCACTGGCTCCTCCCCCTATGACCCTCCTCCAAGCCTCAGTTAGATTTTTGTGCCCGAACGAGAAGGGTGCATGCTAGGTGGCTCTCCTGAGCTGCTTAGAGTAAAAGTTTATTTTAGGTTTTTTATTTTCAGTGAGTCCTGCTGGCAACAGGCTCACTGCATCGTGGGACTAAGGGGAGAAGAAACGAACTCACCTGCGTGCAGAGTGGATTGGGTTTCTTAGGCTACTGGACATTAGCTCCAGAGGGACGATCACAGGTTCAGCCTGGATGGGTCCCGGAGCCGCGCCGCCGGCCCCCTTACAGAGCCAGAAGAACGAAGAGGTCCGGTGAAATCGGCGGCAGAAGACGTTCCTGTCTTCAACTAAGGTAGCGCACAGCACTGCAGCTGTGCGCCATTGCTCTCAGCACACTTCACACTCCGGTCACTGAGGGTGCAGGGCGCTGGGGGGGAGCGCCCTGAGACGCAATAAAAACAGAAATACCTTAGGATGGCAAAAGAAATACATCACATATAGCTCCTGGGCTATATGGATGTATTTAACCCCTGCCAGTTTTCCAGAAAAAAGCGGGAGATAAGGCCGTCGTGAAGGGGCGGAGCCTATCTCCTCAGCACACAAGCGCCATTTTCCCTCACAGTTCCGCTGGAAGGACGGCTCCCTGACTCTCCCCTGCAGTCCCTACAGAATCAGGGTAAAAACGAGAGAGGGGGGGCACTATTGGCAGCTAAATTATAAATAGCAGCTATAAAAGGGTGTAACACTTATATAAGGTTATCCCTATATATATATATAGCGCTCTGGTGTGTGCTGGCAAACTCTCCCTCTGTCTCCCCAAAGGGCTAGTGGGGTCCTGTCCTCTATCAGAGCATTCCCTGTGTGTGTGCTGGGTGTCGGTACGATTGTGTCGACATGTATGAGGAGGAAAATTATGTGGAAGCAGAGCAATTGCCTGTATTAGTGATGTCACCCCCTAGGGAGTCGACACCTGACTGGATGGTTGTATTTAAAGAACTACGTGACAATGTCAGCACTTTACAAAAAACTGTTGACGACATGAGACAGCCGACAAATCAATTAGTACCTGTCCAGGCGTCTCAGACACCGTCAGGGGCGAAAAAACGCCCGTTACCTCAGTGGGTCGACACAGACCCAGACACGGATACTGAGTCCAGTGTCGACGGTGAGGAGACAAACGTAATGTCCAGTAGGGCCACACGTTACATGATCACGGCAATGAAGGAGGCATTGAACATTTCTGACACTACAAGTACCACAAAGAAGGGTATTATGTGGGGAGTGAAAAAACTACCAGTAGCTTTTCCTGAGTCCGATGAATTAAATGAGGTGTGTGATAAAGCGTGGGTTTCCCCCGATTAAAAAAGTGCTAATTTCTAATAAATTATTGGCACTATACCCTTTCCCGCCAGAGGTTAGGGCGCGTTGGGAAACACCCCCTAGAGTAGATAAAGCGCTCACACGTTTATCTAAACAAGTAGCGTTACCGTCTCCTGATACGGCCGCCCTCAAAGAACCAGCGGATAGAAGGCTGGAAAATATCCTGAAGGGTATATACACACATACTGGTGTTATACTGCGACCAGCAATCGCCTCAGCCTGGATGTGCAGTGCTGGAGTGGCATGATCGGATTCCCTGACTGAAAATATTGATACCCTGGATAGGGACAGTATATTACTAACTATAGAGCATTTGAAGGATGCATTACTATATATGCGTGATGCACAGAGGGATATTTGCACCCTGGCATCAAGAGTGAGTGCTATGTCAATTTCTGCCAGAAGAGCGTTATGGACGCGACAGTGGTCAGGGGATGCGGATTCCAAACGACATATGGAAGTATTGCCGTTTAAAGGGGAGGAGTTATTTGGGGCCGGTCTATCGGACCTGGTGGCCACGGCAACGGCCGGAAAGTCCACCTTTTTACCCCAGGTCACCTCTCAGCAGAAAAAGACACCGTCGTTTCAAACTCAGTCCTTTCGTTCCCATAAGTACAGGCGGGCAAAAGGCCACTCATTTCTGCCCCGGGGCAGAGGAAGAGGAAAAAGACTGCACCAGGCAGCCTCTTCCCAGGAGCAGAAGCCCTCCTCTGCTTCTGCCAAGTCTTCAGCATGACGCTGGGGCTTTACAAGCGGACTCGGACACGGTGGGGGCCCGTCTCAAAAATTTCAACGCGCAGTGGGCTCACTCGCAAGTGGACCCCTGGATTCTGCAGGTAGTATCACAGGGGTACAAACTGGAATTCGAGACGTCTCCCCCTCGCCGGTTCCTGAAGTCTGCTCTACCAAAGTCTCCCTCCAACAGGGAGGCAGTTTTGGAAGCCATTCACAAGCTGTATTCCCAGCAGGTGATAATCAAGGTACCTCTCCTACAACAGGGAAAGGGGTATTATTCCACGCTGTTTGTGGTACCGAAGCCGGACGGCTCGGTGAGACCAATTTTAAATCTAAAATCCTTGAACACTTACATAAAGAGGTTCAAATTCAAGATGGAGTCACTCAGAGCAGTGATAGCAAACCTGGAAGAAGGGGACTATATGGTGTCTCTGGACATCAAAGATGCTTATCTCCACGTCCCAATCTACCCTTCTCACCAAGGGTACCTCAGGTTTGTAGTACAAAACTGTCATTATCAGTTTCAGACGCTGCCGTTTGGATTGTCCACGGCACCTCGGGTCTTTACCAAGGTAATGGCCGAAATGATGATTCTTCTTCGAAGAAAAGGCGTTTTAATTATCCCTTGGACGATCTCCTGATAAGGGCAAGGTCCAGGGAACAGTTAGAAGTCGGAGTAGCACTATCTCAGTTAGTGTTACGTCAGCACGGGTGGATTCTAAATATTCCAAAATCGCAGCTGATTCCAACGACACGTCTCCTGTTCCTAGGAATGATTCTGGACACAGTCCAGAAAAAGGTGTTTCTCCCAGAGGAGAAGGCCAGGGAGTTATCCGAGCTAGTCAGGAATCTCCTAAAACCAGGCCAGGTATCAGTGCACGAGGGTCCTGGGAAAAATGGTGGCTTCTTACGAAGCGATTCCATTCGGAAGATTCCATGCAAGAACGTTTCAGTGGGATCTTCTGGACAAATGGTCCGGATCGCATCTTCAGATGCATCAGCGGATAACCCTGTCGCCAAGGACAAGGGTGTCTCTTCTGTGGTGGCTGCAGAGTGCTCATCTACTAGAGGGCCGCAGATTCGGCATTCAGGATTGGATCCTGGTGACCACAGATGCCAGCCTGAGAGGCTGGGGAGCAGTCACACAGGGACAAAATTTCCAGGGCTTGTGGTCAAGCATGGAAACATCTCTTCATATAAACATTCTGGAACTAAGGGCCATTTACAATGCCCTAAGTCAAGCAAAACCCCTGCTTCAGGGTCAGGCGGTATTGATCCAATCGGACAACATCACGTCAGTCGCCCACGTAAACAGACAGGGCGGCACGAGAAGCAGGAGGGCGATGGCAGAAGCTGCAAGGATTCTTCACTGGGCGGAGAATCATGTGATAGCACTGTCAGCAGTGTTCATTCCGGGAGTGGACAACTGGGAAGCGGACTTCCTCAGCAGACACGACCTTCACCCGGGGGAGTGGGGACTTCATCCAGAAGTCTTCCAAGAGATGGTAAACCGTTGGGAAAAACCAAAGGTGGACATGATGGCGTCCCGTCTCACCAAAAAACTAGACAGATATTGCGCCAGGTCAAGGGACCCTCAGGCAATAGCGGTGGACGCTCTGGTAACACCATGGGTGTACCAGTCAGTGTATGTGTTCCCTCCTCTGCCTCTCATACCAAAAGTACTGAGAATCATAAAAAGGAGAGGAGTAAGAACTATACTCGTGGTTCCGGATTGGCCAAGAAGGACTTGGTACCCGGAACTTCAAGAGATGCTCACGGAGGACCCGTGGCCTCTACCTCTAAGAAAGGACCTGCTCCAGCAGGGACCTTGTCTGTTCCAAGACTTACCGCGGCTGCGTTTGACGGCATGGCGGTTGAACGCCGGATCCTGAAGGAAAAAGGCATTCCAGAAGAAGTCATCCCTACCCTGATAAAGGCCAGGAAGGATGTAACCGCGAAACATTATCACCGCATTTGGCGAAAATATGTTGCGTGGTGTGAGGCCAAAGAAGCCCCTACAGAGGAATTTCAACTGGGTCGTTTCCTACATTTCCTGCAAACAGGACTGTCTATGGGCCTAAAATTAGGGTCCATTAAGGTTCAAATTTCGGCCCTGTCGATTTTCTTCCAAAAAAAACTGGCTTCAGTGCCTGAAGTCCAGACGTTTGTCTAAGGGGTACTGCATATACAGCCTCCTTTTGTGCCCCCGGTGGCACCTTGGGATCTCAATGTGGTTTTGGGGTTCCTAAAATCACATTGGTTTGAACCACTCACCACTGTGGAATTAAAATATCTCACATGGAAGGTGGTAATGCTGTTAGCCCTGGCTTCAGCCAGGCGTGTCTCAGAATTGGCGGCTTTATCTTATAAAAGCCCTTACCTGATTTTTCACACGGATAGGGCAGAATTGAGGACTCGTCCTCAATTTCTCCCAAAGGTGGTTTCAGCGTTTCACGTGAACCAGCCTATTGTGGTGCCTGCGGCTACTAGGGACTTGAAGGACTCCAAGTTACTGGACGTAGTCAGGGCCCTGAAAATATATATTTCCAGGACGGCTGGAGTCAGGAAATCTGACTCGCTGTTTATCCTGTATGCACCCAACAAGCTGGGTGCTCCTGCTTCTAAGCAGACGATTGCTCGTTGGATTTGTAGTACAATTCAGCTTGCACATTCTGTGGCAGGCCTGCCACAGCCAAAATCTGTAAAAGCCCATTCCACAAGGAAGGTGGGCTCATCTTGGGCGGCTGCCCGAGGGGTCTCGGCTTTACAACTTTGCCGAGCAGCTACTTGGTCAGGGGCAAACACGTTTGCTAAATTCTACAAATTTGATACCCTGGCTGAGGAGGACCTGGAGTTCTCTCATTCGGTGCTGCAGAGTCATCCGCACTCTCCCGCCCGTTTGGGAGCTTTGGTATAATCCCCATGGTCCTTACGGAGTCCCAGCATCCACTTAGGACGTTAGAGAAAATAAGAATTTACTTACCGATAATTCTATTTCTCATAGTCCGTAGTGGATGCTGGGCGCCCATCCCAAGTGCGGATTGTCTGCAATACTTGTATATAGTTATTGTTACAAAATTCGGGTTATTATTGTTGTGAGCCATCTTTTCAGAGGCTCCTTCGTTTATCATACTGTTAACTGGGTTCAGATCACAGGTTGTACGGTGTGATTGGTGTGGCTGGTATGAGTCTTACCCGGGATTCAATATCCTTCCTTATTATGTACGCTCGTCCGGGCACAGTATCCTAACTGAGGCTTGGAGGAGGGTCATAGGGGGAGGAGCCAGTGCACACCAGCTAGTTCAAGCTTTTACTTTTGTGCCCAGTCTCCTGCGGAGCCGCTATTCCCCATGGTCCTTACGGAGTCCCAGCATCCACTACGGACTATGAGAAATAGAATTATCGGTAAGTAAATTCTTATTTTTTCAAACACATGACAGGAGCTGATTGGTTGATGAGTGGGAACAAGGATATCACTCATTAAATCTCTTAGTACGCTAGAAGCAACCTAAGGGGGGAATTCGATTAGACTGTGTAAATGTGGGAAAAGGTGGTAACCTCTGGCTGCTGTAACGCCCAGGGCTATTCAATTAGAGCCCTTAATTCTCGCCTGATAAATTACCGTTATCAGGCGTTAACACACAGAATCTGGGAGAAGTCCCCGGGCCTGTGTGTTAACATGATTCTGGCACCTGATAACAGATTGTTTATTGGGGATTTCTTTTTGGGTCTTCTCAAACCCGAAAAGAAGTCACCCGTTAAGTGCAGCCTGCGGGGACTAATTGAATAGCCCTGGGGGATCAATTAGCCTGTGGCAAATTACCACAGCTAATTGAATTCCCCCTAAGACATTCAATTTAGGAAAAAATAGCACAATTAAGGAAAAAAAGATCCAAGGCTAAACAGGCAAAAGACAGGTCCAATAGAAGTGACCCGCACAATGCACCATTCTTTCTCTAGCATCCATAAGGGATGTTGGGGGAATTTAGTATGATGGGGTATAAACGGGATCCAAAGGAGCCAGTGCACTTTAAGTTTCTTCACTGGGTGTGCTGGCTCCTCCCCTCTATGCCCCCTCCCACAGGCAGTTTAGAAAAAAGTGCCCTCAGGAGAGGATGCACATCTCTGCAGCCCCAGAGAGTTTTCTTCAGTATCATTTAAATCTTTATTATTTTCAGTATGCTGTTTGGGCAACATCATACCTGCACCGTGGGAGTTAGTGAGGGGACAGTAAACGGCCTTGCAAGGTGTCAGAGCCGCTTTCCCGCTGCAGGACCACCACCCTAAAAGGTTGTTGTGCAGCGGGGCACTGCGCCTTAGTGGTCACAATCGTAGCACGCCGCACACCTGTAACAGTAGCCTGAAGGTGACGACAGTGGTGAGTACAAACCGGGGGCCCCGGTTCATGGTGTGGCAAACACGGAGGGGAGGCATACGGGACCCTCCTGGGGGGGACCCACTATAGCCCCCTGTGTACACTGACAAGCGGTTGTGAAAACAGGTAATTATATTATGTTTTACACGAAAAGGAGACATTTGCCATTATGAATAAGTGTATAGCTCCGGCGCCATTGCAGGGGGCGGAGCTACCTCAGAGCGGGACCAGCGGCTTCTTGGAGCCTTCCTCTGCTTCCTGCAGCAGCAGGCATACAGCTCCTCCAACACTCCAGATACATAAAGGGGTGTTAGAAAGGAGTGTAGCAGCTATTATACTTGTAAATAGAGTACTGCTAAGGACAAAACACTGGTGTTCCACTGAGTCACAGTATAAAGTTACAGCCTGCAGTCTCCCGGAGTCTGCTAGGTTTGGCGGGCTGGTCATTTTCTGGGACTCCTTCTCACATACCAATCAAGGGCAGGCATGCTTGTACAGTGTCTGTGTGTTGTGTGTGAGTTTTTGTCTCCTGTGAATATGGTAAATGCCATCTCTGCACATACAGATTCTCTCTCCCCCTCCCCCCCTCTCCCTTCTGATGAACAATGTAGCAAGTCCTCACAAGCTTGTGAGGGGGGGGGGGGAGGTGCAGCAGCCATTCTGGTTAAAATCCCTGGACGGTGGACACGTTCTCTCAGCCCTCTGCAGATAGTCAAAAAACACAGCGACTGCAGCAGGCTGTAGCAGACCTGGCTGCAAGAGGCAGAGGACAGCCCCTCTCCCTAGCTCGGGGCCACATAAACGTGGGCTGCCTGACTTACTCTCAGTAACTAATGAAGAGGGGGAGGAGCTGGACCCTATTATTGAGGATTCATCTCCTGCACAAGGGGTTGAGCCCCTCATAATTACTTTCAGGGATGTGTTAAAACTCCCAGTAGAAGACGATGCAGTAAAGCAGTCATTTTTCTCCTCACAGAAAAAGGTTAGCGTCACTTTCCCTGATTCTAAGGAATTAGATGGTATGTTTAAGGTTGACCTGGAAAAATCCTGATAAAAAAATTCCAGGTGACCAGACGCTGCTTACACTTTCCCATTTTCTCCTGATGGCAGGAAAAACTGGGAATGTCTAAAGAGGTGGTGTTACCAGTCCCTGGCTCCTCGGCTTTGAAGGACCCTGGGGATAGTAAGCTAGAGACTACACTGAAGTCTATTCCACAGCAGCTGGTATATCACAAAGACCTGTGTGAGCGGGTTGGTGGTTGACACATGCCATTCACACCTGGGCGGGCCAGTTTAAGAGGGCCTCGCGGGGGATATGTCTCTGGTGTGTATGGTTACGCTGATCAAACACATTCAGGATACTGCACGCGTCCTGTGCGACTCTATTAAAGAGATAGGCGCTTTTAATGCAAAAACTCCTGCCATGGCAGTGTCGTTGTGCAGAGCTTTGTGGTTACGCCAGTGGATAGCAGATGCGGATTACAAGCGTAGTGTGGAGTCTCTCCCTTTCTCAGGGGAGTGGCTATTCGGCAGAGGCACCTCTAACACTAAACGAGGCACCAGAGGTAAGGAAAAAAGCCAGCAGCTGCAGGTTCCCAGGAACAAAGCACCAGTTCAGCTTCCACCAGGGGCTCACAATGACTATGTTCACCCACCCACCCCGAGGGAATCTCGAGGTGGGAGCACGGCTGCGTCACTTCAGCCGCATCTGGGAAAGTTCCTGCCAGGCTACCTGGGTAAAGGACTTCATTTCTCAGGGCTACAAGCTGGAGTTCGACGGTGCTCCTCTCCAACGATTTTTCAAATCAAGCTTACCAGCTTTGGAGGATACGCATGTTACGCTGCAACAGGCCATCCTAAAGTTGGTCCAGTCCCAAGTCATTGTTCCACTGCCACTTCAACAACAGGGAAAGGGTTACTACTCCAACCTGTTCATTGTAGCAAAACCGGACGATTCGGTAAGACCCATTTTTAATCAAAAATTGTTGAACCCATACCTAAAGGTTTTCAAGTTCAAGATGGAATCCTTGCAAGCAGTGATTGCGGATCTGGAAGAACAGGAGTTCATGATCTCCCTGGATATAAAAGACTCCTATCTACATAATTTGGCCACCTCACCTGAGGTTTGCCCTGCTGAACGATCACTACGAGTTCCAGGCGCTACCCTTTAACCTGTCCACAGCTCCAAGGGTGTTCACGAAGGTGATAGCGGAGATGATGTTCCAACTCTGGGTCCAGGGGTTCAATATTGTCCCTTACCTGGACGATCTCCTGATAAAAGCAAGATCCAGGGAGCTTTTTATTGCTCCATATAGACTGCATTATCCAACTTCTGTCACACCATGGGTGGATCCTCAATTTGCAGAAGTCCCATTTGGAGCCAACTCAGCGGCTCCTGTTCCTGGGAATGTTGCTGGATTCTCTGGCACAGAAAGTGTTCCTCTCAGAGGACAAAGCGAGAACACTTTCAGGAGATGGTCCGCATGGTTCTCCGGCCTACTCAAATAGCCATCCATCTTTGCATGAGATTGTTGGGGAAGATGGTAGCCTCATACGAGGCGATCCAGTATGGAAGGTTCCATGCCAGAACATTTCAGTTGGATCTCCTGAGCAAGTGGTCCGGATCACATCTTCAGATGCGCCGGATAATACGCTCGTCACTTCAGGCCAGGATTTCCCTCCTGTGGTGGCTGCTGTCCTCCAGCCTACTGAAAGACCGAAGTTTCGGGATTCAGGATTGGATCCTCCTCACGAAATATGCGAGTCTCAGAGGATGTGGAGCGGTTATCCAGGGGGCTCAGTTCCAGGGCAGGTAGTCAGCCCACGAAGCCCTGCTTCCACTCAACATTCTGGAACTTCGGGCGATCTACAATGCTCTCATTCAGGCCACTCCTCTACTCAGGGATCATGTGATCCAAGTGCAGTCGGACAACGCCACGGCAGTGGTGTACATCAATCGACAAGGAGGGGGCAAAAAGCAGGTCTTGCATGCAAGACGTTCAAAGATACTCCTCTGGGCAGAAAGAAATGCAAGAGCAATGTCCGCAATCTTCATTCCGGGAGTAGACAACTGGGAAGCGGACTTCCTGAGTCGTCACAATCTCCACCCGGGAGAGTGGGGGCTTCATCATGAGGTGTTTCAGCAGATCATCGACCGGTGGGGCTACCCACAAATAGACGTGATGGCTTCTCGACTCAACAAGAAGCTTCGTTGGGACTGCTTACATACCAGCAGGGACCCTCAGGCGAGGGCAGTAGATGCACTGACGTCGCCTTGGCCTTACCGGCTGGTCTACCTGTTTCCGCCGATTCCATTGCTCCCAAGGGTGCTCAAGCGAATCAGGAATCAAGGAGTTCAGGCAATTCTGATTGCCCGGACTGCCCCCGGAGGGCATGGTACGCAGATCTTCTGGACATGTCCGTGGAAGACCCTTGGCCTCTGCCACTGAGAAGAGATCTTCTTCCACAAGGACCGTTCATCTACCCAGACTTACGGCGGCTTCGTTTGACGTCATGGAGGTTGAGCGGAACATCCTAGCTCACAAGGGCCTTTCCAAGAAGGTTATAGCTACCATGGTTCAGGCCAGAAAACCTGTGACGTCAAAACACTATCATCATATCTGGAGGAGATATGTCTCTTGGTGCAAGGAATGCACGTATCTGCCTGCAGAGTTCCACTTGTTACGTTTCCTCCGTTTCCTGCAGGTGTGGATAAGGGTTTACGTCTGGGTTCCATTAAGGTCCAGATTTCAGTGCTCTCCATTTCTTCCAGAAGAAGTTGTCAGAAGTTCAGACCTTCTTGCAAGGGGTACTTCACATTCAACTTCCTTTTGGACCGCCCATGGCACCCTGAGATTTGAATGTAGGGTTGGAATTTTTACAATCCTCCGGCTTTGAACCTCTGATGTCGGTAGAAGACAAATACCTCACGTGGAAGATGGTGATGTTACTGTCCCTGGCTTCTGCTAGGCATGTCTCAGAATTGGGGTCCTTATCTTGTAAAATCCCCTACTTGGTCTTTTACGAGGCCAGAGCGGAGCTCACAACTAGGCAGCAGTTCCACTTGAAACCACCTATTGTTGCTCCGTCAAGTTCTGACACTTCTGCTCCTCTGGATGCATTGGATGCTGTGCGAGCATTGAAGATCTATATCAACAGAACGGCTCGGATCAGAAAGACGGATTCCTTGTTCGTGCTCTATGATGCGCAGAAAAAGGGTTGCCCTGCTTCTAAGCAGTCCATTGCTTTGTTGGCTTAGGCTTACTATCCAACAGGCCCGTGTGTCGGCAGCCTTACCTGTTCCACAGTCTCTGAAGACCCACTCTACAAGATCGGTGGGGTCTTCCTGGGCGGCTGCCCATGGAGTCTCTGTCTTGCAACTATGCCGGGCTGCTACCTGGTCGGGGAAGTACACCTTTGTGACGTTCTACAGGTTTGATACCCTGGCCAAAGAGGATACCCAGTTTGGGCAGGCAGTGCTGCAGACGTCTCCGCACATTCCCGCCTGTTCTGGAAGCTTTGGGACGTCCCCATCGTACTAAATTCCCCCAATATCCCTTATGGATGCTAGAGAAAATAGGATTTTAATTACTTAGTGGTAAATCCTTTTCTCGTAGTCCATAAGGGATATTGGGGGCCTGCCTCAGTGTGTTGACTTGTCTGCAGGTTCTCTTTTATGTGGTTACCTGTTCAGCTGTTGCTGTTTTGTTACCAGCCGTTGCTGGTTGTTTTATGTTAGTGGTGTGCTGGTGTGTGAATCTCACCACTCATTGGGGGTCATTCCGAGTTGTTCGCTCGGTAAAAATCTTCGCATCGCAGCGATTTTCCGCTTAATGCACATGCGCAATGTCTGCACTGCGACTGCGCCAAGTAAATTTGCTATGCAGTTAGTAATTTTACTCACGGCTTTTTCATCGTTCTGGCGATCGTAATGTGATTGACAGGAAATGGGTGTTACTGGGCGGAAACAGGCCGTTTTATGGGCGTGTGGGAAAAAACGCTACCGTTTCCGGAAAAAACGCAGGAGTGGCCGGAGAAACGGGGGAGTGTCTGGGCGAACGCTGGGTGTGTTTGTGACGTCAAACCAGGAACGACAAGCACTGAACTGATCGCAGATGCCGAGTAAGTCTGAAGCTACTCAGAAACTGCTACGAGGTGTGTAATCGCAATATTGCGAATACATCGTTCGCAATTTTAAGATGCTAAGATTCACTCCCAGTAGGCGGCGGCTTAGCATGAGCAAATCTGCTAAAATCCGCTTGCGAGCGAACAACTCGGAATGACCCCCTTTGTTATGTTCCTTCTCCCAAGTATGTCCTTTCTCCTTCGGCACTGTTTTACCTATAACTGCTTGTGGGAGGGGGCGTAGAGGGAGGGGAGGAGCCAGCACACCCAGTTGAAGAAATTTAAAGTGCATTGGCTCCTTTGGACCCCGTCTATACCCCATCGTACTAAATTCCCCCAATATCCCTTATGGACTACGAGAAAAGGATTTACCGGTAGGTAATTAAAATCCTATTTTTTCTGTGGCTTTCCTCTGTGACAAGAATCACTAATCCTTGTATCTAGTACACTGTGCACAAACTAAGACACAAAGGTGAGGAAATAATATGCAGAGAAAGGGATAAATGTATGAGGACACATCTGTAGAATGGGCAACACATCCTGTTGTCATCTTCAGAAAGTTTGATACATCTCCGCCTTTTGTGTGTGCCAGGTAATGTACAGTATTAATGTAACTATATTGTCACAGTTTTAATATAATCTGTTGTATTATTTGATTCTCCGCTACAGTCTTCTCTCTGAATGGTTAAAAGCAAAGTTTTGCTGGGCAGGTGCGCAGCCTTCCGATGATCAGAATCCGCAGGTTCAAACATTGACACAGTACAGTTCCTTCGAATCTCAAGAAGGAAACCCTGTGCGGGTTAATGTGTGTGTAAAGGTGAGGTTGTCCGGAATCTGTTTTCCGATTCATTTTTCTTTCTTTAATATACAGATACCCTTTAAATTTGTGTCTAAATGTTTAAGTGCTCTTTAAGTCTGCAGCCTGCTGGGAATAAAGGTTTTTTCAAAGTGCCGTCTAAAGTTGGGCGTTTGCTCCATGGCTGCCATCTGCCATTGTTTTTTATTTTACACTTTTTTTATTCCTCTTTCTATCTTTACACATCATCGACATCCTCACTGCTGCCTCCATTGGGGGAAACATTGAGCAAGTTACAGACCTTAAGAAAGGGGGAACCCCTTTTAGCAGCAATTGGTGGTGGGTTCCCTCGCCATTGAGCACAGTACTGGCACAGCATACAGATAAATGGTGGGGATCTAGGCCAAGTAAATGAGTTAGGCTGTTAGTTACACTCAGCCCTTGGTCCAAGACTTGCACAGGAGGAGTGGGTGCAGGGTCCCCATTGCCAGAAGGTTAGGTGGGGGGTGCTAATCAGTTGACCCATTCAGAACCTAAAATTCCTAAACATTCAGCTTCATGTGGACCAATGAAAGATGGAGTCTTTGTGGTCTGTCATCAACTGCATTTATGTGAGCTCATGTGATCTGTGGACTAGAGCATTCTCATATATATCATTCAGTCCATCATTTTCAAATTCGGGCTCTCTCACTCTTACTTGGTTCTATCCTTGGGATTTTCTTAGGAAGTAACTAGTTCCTGGTAGGAGTTCAGGGGGAGGAGCTTAAACTTTTAAAGGCAAATTTAAAACTTAACAAGCCTCAGTGCAAAGCCTCTGTACATCAGTGTTTGCAGCTTCCCCCAGTGGACTCAGAAAATAGGATTGAATTGAATTATAAAAATCTATTGTTTGTCAAGCACATAGAAATGCATTTACTAGTTGGCTAAAAGGTAGGCAATGTGTGGCACTCCAACTGCTATAGAACTACACATCCCAGCATGCTTTGCTACAGCAAAACTGTCACAACGTGCTTGCATGGGTAATTCCACAGTAGCTAGGGTGTGACTAGATGCCTACAAGTTTCTATGAACAAATTCAGGGAGTTGCCTGTCACTTCATTGCCAGCCATAGTTTCAGACCACTCCAGATGTGGCTATTGTTTGTAATGACGCTCTATCCTGCATTCAAGCCAGTCACACGACCATTACTCTTAGGCCATAACTAGAGCTATAATATTGTGAGCGTATTATCACACTTTAAGACTTACAGGCACCGGCGTATCTATAATGGGTGCAGTGTGTGCGGTGCACACGGGCCCCTGGGTCCAGAGGGGGCCCACACTGCACCCATTTCTACTATACTTAACGTTCCGGCATCCATCGGTGGCTGTTTGTTGGCCCCCTCCTCTCCTGTAGCCGTCACCGCCGCTGCTAGCGCACTGATCGCTAGAGACTGGCACTGTGCCAGAGTCTCAGTGCTGAGAGCGCTAACAGCGGCGGTGACGGCTACAGGCGAGGAGGGGGTCTGCACACGGGTCCCCTCCTCTCAAGAAACGCCGCTGCTTACAGGAAAGTACGGGGAGGAGATAAAAAGATCATGGGGAAGAGAAAGCAAATAATAGAGTATAACTGTGCAAGCAGCTTAATTAGCACCAACGTAGAAATAAGTCAAAGTGCTGTGTTAAGAATGTATGTTTGTTTATTACAGTCTCCGTTTAATATTTTCATTTGATGAATACAAAGTGAAAATAGTATATATGGCTCTAGAGTTCCTTTAATTTATCACACCATTTCACAAGAAGAAATGTAGTCCTGTTATTGGTCCGTTCAGTCCACCTAACCATTGATTTTGAAGTGGTAATTTTTATTTGGATGCTTGTTACCTGAAATGTACTGAGTGTCCTACCTCTTATATTTGGCAGGTGGTACATGGCCCTCTCACCGACACAGAGTTGGAGCAAGCAGAGTACAAGAAGGAATTGCTGGGAACCAGTGGGGTTCTCCTCCTGTTACCGCCTCTGTCACACGCAACTGATGTGTATTGGCTCTCTGCACTAGTGCAGCTGAAGCAGCTTCTCCAAGCAAAGCCCTTCAAGCCGCCACCAAGTCTTGCTGTCCTGGTACCAGGATCTCACCCAGACTCGGAGAGAGAGGTGGAGGAAGGTCAGTGGGAATTATAGTGCCAACTTTGGACTCTGGCAATCTGTGACCTAGCAGCCCCATTGCAAACTTTATTCTCCCATCTATACATGTCAGCTGATACGTGGCATCATTACACCCACTAATATGTGCTTTTAAGTGTTCTTTTCATTACAGTTTACAGTGTTATTGTCTCTCTTTTCTTAGAACTCAAACTTCCTGACCTAGTTTCGTGTGGTCTCATATCTGATTATCTTGTGCTCACAATACCTGTTGCTGTGAATAACTTAAAAGGGTCTGACATGGTAAGTCTCACACAATGTTTAAGAAGGCATCAGGAAAGTAAAATGAGCTATCTTTTGCTGCTTCTAGTATGGCAGGAGTGTAAAGTGTTCTCTTAACAAAACATTTTGGGTGGAATTATGAGAATAAATGACCGATGTGTCCACATACTCCTGTCCTCCATTTACGCCAAATAGCACTGCGTAGCGTGCCTTTGTGGTTTGCCTTGACAAATACTGAACATAAATACCTACTACACTGTAAGCGAACGAAGATACAGAGGTGAGGAAGAGGTAGCACAATGGAGAAAGAAGTAACAAAAAGTAGGAAAAAGTGAACAGCACGAGAATTGTGTCAGGCTCTTGTTCCATATGGCACAAAAAGGATAGGTCTATGAGTATACCTCTCAACATATGGGAGTGTGGAGTCGGGACTCCCTGCTCGCATCTGAAAAATGGGGGTGGTGTCCTGGAAAGGGGATGTGGCCTCTGATCACACCCCCAATTGCATCACTCTGGAGGCGTGCCAGCCTACCCCGAGCTGCTGGGCTGCCACAGTACTGTTTAGATGCGCATGGTATCTATCCGCCGATGTCCCCTCATGCAGGACACTGCAGCCTGTGGGTGTGACGCCGGGACAGTGCCTAAAAAGTGGGACGTTTGATGGGTATCTTATTAATGTTTTTATAATGTGTACACCGCTGTTCCACTATAATGCACTTTGCACCATCTCCCTTAAAAGCATTGCATTACAACTCTGTAAGCAGAGCTACAATGAGGCATTTGCATCCACAGTTCTCGTATGCAGTAATTCAGGAAACTTCATCCCTTATTTGGCCAATAACTTGTACATCTTCCAGAAAATAAGAACACATGGAGAAAAACAAAGATTCACTTGTAAAAGAATTGGTTTTAACGTAACACAATCTAGACATGCTTATTCATGTAACATAATGTAAAAATAAGATTTTAAACCTACCGGTAAATCTTTTTCTCCTAGTCCGTAGAGGGTGCTGGGGACTCCGTAAGGACCATGGGGCATAGACGGGCTCCGCAGGAGACATGGGCACTCTAAAGACTTTGGGATAGAATGGGTGTGTACTGGCTCCTCCCTCTATGCCCCTCCTCCAGACCTCAGTTAGAGAAACTGTGCCCAGAGGAGACGGACAGTACGAGGAAAGGATTTTTGTTAATCTAAGGGCAAGATTCATACCAGCCCACACCATCTACACCGTATAACCTGGAATATACGTAACCAGTTAACAGTATGAACAAAACAGTATCAGCCAACGACTGATCTTAACTGTAACATAACCCTTATGTAAGCAACAACTATATACAAGTCTTGCAGAATTTTGTCCGCACTGGGACGGGCGCCCAGCATCCTCTACGGACTAGGAGAAAAAGTTTTACCGGTAGGTTTAAAATCTTATTTTCTCTTACGTCCTAGAGGATGCTGGGGACTCCGTAAGGACCATGGGGATTATACCAAAGCTCCAAACCGGGCGGGAGAGTGCGGATGACTCTGCAGCACCGATTGAGCAAACAGGAGGTCCTCCTCAGCCAGGGTATCAAACTTGTAGAATTTTGCAAAAGTGTTTGAACCCGACCAAGTAGCCGCTCGGCAAAGCTGTAAAGCCGAGACGCCTCGTGCAGCCGCCCAAGAAGAGCCCACCTTCCTAGTGGAATGGGCCTTTACCAAATTTGGTACTGGCAATCCAGCCGTAGAATGAGCCTGCTGAATCGTGTTACAGATCCAGCGAGCCATATTCGGCTTAGAAGCAGGAGCGCCAACCTTGTTGGCCGCAAACAGGACAAACAGAGCTTCTGTTTTCCTAATCCGAGCCGTCCTGGCTACGTAAATTTTTAAGGCCCTGACTACATCAAGGGATTTGGAATCCTCCAAGTCTCCCATAACCACAGGCACCACAATAGGTTGGTTCATATGAAACGATGACACCACCTTAGGTAAAAATTGAGGACGAGTCCTCAACTCTGCTCTATCCACATGGAAAATGAGATAGGGGCTCTTATGAGACAAGGCCGCCAATTCGGACACCCGCCTTGCAGATGCCAAGGCCAACACATGACCACCTTCCAAGTGATAAACTTTAATTCAACCGTTTGAAGAGGCTCAAACCAGTGAGATTTTAGGAACTGTAACACCACGTTAAGGTCCCATGGTGCCCCTGGGGGCACAAAAGGGGGGCTGGATGTGCAGCACTCCCTTTACAAAAGTCAGGACTTCAGGGAGAGAAGCCAATTCTGTCTGGAAGAATATAGATAGGGGCGAAATCTGTACCTTAATGGAGCCTAACTGTAGGCCCATATCCACTCCTGTCTGTAGAAAGTGGAGAAAACGGCCCAAATGGAAAGCTTCTGTATAGGAGCATTCTTGGCTTCACACCAAGAAACATACTTCCTCCAGATATGGTGATAATGTTTCGCCGTCACCTCCTTCCTAGCCTTTATCAGAGTAGGGATGACTTCTTCCGGAATACCCTTCCCAGCTAGGATTCGATGTTCGACCGCCATGCCGTCAAACGTAACCGCGGTATGTCATGGAACACGCAGGGCCCCTGCTGCAACAGGTCCTCCCTGAGAGGAAGAGGCCATGGATCTTATGTGAGCCGTTCCTGAAGATCTGAATACCAGGCCCTTCGAGGCCAATCTGGAACAATGAGTATTGTCTGCACTCTTTTTCGTCTTATGATTCTCAATATTTCTTTATCATCCACTAGGGGTCACTGGAGTACTCTTGGGATATGGACGGGCTTCCGTAGGAACAGCACTGAATATTTAAATTTAGAACACTCCATCCCTCCATATCCCAGAGTACCTCAGTGTACTACCTCAGTGTTTTTTCTGTGCTCGAAGTAGTAACAGCTCTGTGGCTAAGAGTCACAATTACTTTGAATATTTTTATTTTTATATTTCTCTATTTTTATACATCCCTTTCCCCCTTCCAAAAGGCAGGGTCAGGGATAGTGCAGCTGCTGATAGCAGCAGGGGCGTGTCGGGCCTCTCTGAAAGAGCTCCCACACAGCCACACACAGATCCTGCACAGGCTGGCCGGCGCTTACTAAGAAGCCCCGTCGGAGCCTCCTCACAAGCTGCAGGACTGAAGGTAGGTGAACGGGGCGGTCAGCTCCCGCTGCCGCCCCGAGGTGTGGGGACATTGTTAAAGAACTCGGGGACAGACTGCCTCCGGCCGCCGCCGCACACGGCTCCGGCAGCCGCTGCTCTCCCCACTCACAGCGGCTCCGGCCGCCGCTGCTCTCCCCACTCACAACGGCTCCGGCCGCCGCTGCTCTTCCGCTCACACGGCGCCGCCCGCCGCTGCTCTCCCGCTCACGGCGCCGGCCGCCGCTACTGCTCCGGGTCCCACCGCTGTGTTACGCGCTGCTCACCCGGGCTCAAAGGCGATCCGCTCGGCGATACCCGCTGGGGCCCCACACGCTGCGCTGCCGCTGCTCTGAATCTGAAAGAGCATGCAGGCATTACCACAAGGGTGAGGCAGAGGGGGGGGGGGGCAATAAATAAGGGGGCAATAGAGCGGCATAAGAAATACTGCAGCACCAGCAGATGCTAGGCTGCAAAATATTTGCAGAATTATAATCAGTGAAAGTTTGTAACCAGCACTAGGATTATATGTGTAAGAATAGCATGGCAACCATTTTAACATGCTTCCTGTGTCTTCCTCTGTGATTCCAGAACGTTCCTGTCCTACATCTCTACTCCACCGGAGGCGCAGGGGTGTTAGTGGAAATTTGGGATCACATTTCATAGTACTGGCCACGTGTACTGCACTTGGCCAGATATATATATAGAGACACCTTACTGCTATTTTACTGAGTCGTGCAAGTGTCTGTTTTTGTGTATTGTATTGTCTGTCGCCATAATGAGTAAGGCACCAGCAAAAACTAAAAAGCATAATTGCAGAGTCTGTAGCAGTGTGTTACCGGATGGATCTACCACATGTACAGTATGTTTTGTGGATTCGGTTCAGAATACCATTTCTGCTCCAGTTTTACAACAATGTCCTCACCGGACCCTCCGTGGGGTATGACCGCCGCTCATCAGGAGCGGGAAACGGCAAGATCTGAGTCTAGGGTGAAACCGCCAGAACTACCGGAGGCGTCTCAGCCTTGCGTAAGGTCCAAATCCATTTTGGGTAAACGGGATAAATTTCATATGTCTTATGATTTTCCAGTTTCTGCTATGTTGCACTCTGACGATTCCATGCCAGACCTCACGGAACAAGATGAGGGTGAGGAGGGCGAAGTGGAGTCAGATGGCGAGGATTTTAATAGTTCCGGCATTGATGATCTCATCAGAGCGGTACGTCAGTCTCTGAAGTTTACTGAAACTGAGGAGCCTCTCACAAATGATCAGGTCGTATTTACTAAACGACAAAAAACTCCGATAAGTTTTCCTGTGTCGGAATCTCTTAATCAGATGTTAGTAGAAACACGACGGAATCCAGATAAACGGTTTTCTATACCTCGCAGATTTAAGTCTAGTTACCCGTTTCCAGACTCCGTAACATGTACATGGGAGAATCCACCAATAGTTGATTCTTCAGTGTCAAAACTTACCAAGAAATTAACCATACCAGTGCCAGCAGCTACTACGCTTAAGAAACTATGCTAAAATCCATGTATGTAGCAGCAGGTTACAGAACTCAAATCTGCTTTACATGACGAAAACCTGATACTACTTGTAAATCAAATGAGTGAGGCTGTAGAGTATCTCTGCACAGCGTCTACTGACGTCTGTCAGCTCACTTCTCGTATTTCATCGTCGCTAGTAACGGCACGAAGAGCACTCTTGCTGCGTGCTTATCATGCGGAGGCAGAGGTCAAACGAGGTATAGAGGCGTTGCCTTACAATGGCAAGAAGTTGTTTGGTCCTGAATTGGACGCATGGATTGTTGAGGCTACGGGAGGTAAGTCTGTTTTCTTACATTGCCTCCACCGGTATCAAGAAGAAGGTACGCTGGACCTTCGTTCAAATCTTTTAGACCTCAGCCCTTTCGAGGACGTGGCAGAGGAACAGCCACGCCTGCTAGACGTGGGCGAGGACGTGGTTTCCAACAAACCAACACAACTCGCCAGGACGCTAAGGCGACAAGCCAGTGGCATGACATCTCCGATTGTGGGAGCACGCCTTCAGACGTTCCATTTGGCGTGGTTCCACACATCCGCGGATGGGTGGATCCGCAATTTAGTGTTAAAAGGTTACAAAATAGAGTTCGACTGTCTTCCGCCTCTGCGGTTTTTCAAGACAGGATTGCCTCTGTCGGACGACAAGAGGACGGTTCTGCAAATTGCCATTCAGTCCCTACTGGATTCGGCAGTTTTGATTCCGGTCCCTGTACACCAACAGGGTCAGGGTTATTATTCAAGTCTGTTTGTGGTACCAAAGCCGGATGGCTCAGTCAGACCAATATTGAACTTAAAGGGTCTCAATCAGTACGTAACTTACTACAGATTCAAAATGGAGTCTCTGCGCTCGGTGATTGCGGGTTTAGAGCCAAAGGAATTTATGATTGCGCTAGATCTCAAGGATGCGTACTTACACATTCCAATTTGTCAGCCTCATCAGAAACCATTACCAGTTTCAGGCTCTACCGTTTGGCCTGTTATCAGCGCCTCGGGTATTCACCAAAGTGATGTCTGTGATGATAGCTCATCTCAGATCCCTGGGAGTGACAATAGTTCCGTATTTAGACGATCTGCTCATCAAAGCACCGTCTCAACAGATACTTCTCCAACATGTGCTGCTAACATACGATGTACTGGTTCACCACGGTTGGATTGTCAACTTCAAGAAATCACATCTAATTCCGTCTCAACGCCTTCAATTCCTAGGTATGATTCTCGATACGGTCAATCAAAGAATTTACCTACCACAGCAGAAAGTACAAATTCTACGCCATCTAGTACAATTAGTGCTCAAGCCACGCACAGTGTCGGTACACTTGTGCATTCGCCTCTTAGGCACAATGGTGGCAGTTTTCGAAGCGCTTCAGTTCGGAAGATTTCACTCGCGTCCTTTTCAACTGAATGTGCTCGCCCAGTGGTCGGGCTCGCATCTGCAGATTCACCACAGGGTGAGGTTGTCGCCAAGGGCAAGAGTATCTCTGCTCTGGTGGCTTAAGGAACACAATTTAACCGCAGGAAGACGGTTCGGAGGCTGGAATTGGATAATTCTAACTACGGACGCCAGTCTCAGAGGTTGGGGAGCGGTAATTCAAAATTGTCAGCTCCAGGGTCTCTGGGCGGATCACGAAAAATTGCTGTCTATAAATGTCCTGGAACTCCGCGCAATTTACAATGCGCTACGACAAGCAGTGCACATGCTTCGCTCTCAGCCTGTCCAAGTGCAGTCAGACAATGCGACGGCGGTCGCATACATCAACAAACAAGGAGGAACGAGAAGCCGCATGGCAATGCGGGAAGTAGCTCGAATCCTCAATTGGGCGGAATGCCACCAGGTGATGTTGTCGGCCGTGTTCATTCCGGGAGTGGACAACTGGGAAGCGGATTATCTCAGTCGTCGGGATTTTCATCCAGGCGAATGGGCATTAAATCCAGAAGTGTTTCACATGTTGGTTCAGCGATGGGGTTATCCTCAGGTGGACCTGATGGCGTCTCGACACAATCACCAAACGTTCCAGTATGTGTCCAGAACAAGAGATCCAAAGGCAGTGGCGGTGGACGCTCTCACTGTCGCATGGCCGTACAGTCTTGTGTATCTGTTTCCGCCGTTTCCGTTGCTCCCTCTGGTGCTAAAACGGATCAAAAGAGAGTCTGTCACAGTCATACTAGTGGCGCCTCATTGGCCTCGGAGAGCTTGGTTCTCGGATCTCCGAGGACTACTCGCAGACGATCCTTGGCCGCTCCCACTACGTCCAGACCTGTTACAACAGGGTCCGTTCCTTTACCCCGATTTAGCGCGTCTGCGTTTGACGGGGTGGCTGTTGAGACCGCCCTCTTAAGAAGAGAGGGCATTCCAGATTCGGTTATACCAACCATGTTACGAGCTAGGAAGCCGGTTACGGCAGCTCATTATTACAGAATATGGCGTGCCTATATAGGTTGGTGTGAGGCGCGGAAGTTTCCGACATCATCTTTCAAGTTATACCGCCTTTTGTTGTTTCTACAAACAGGGTTAGATGAAGGACTGCGTTTATCTACACTAAAGGTGCAGGTATCTGCTTTGTCAATTTACTTTTAAAGACGATTGGCTCTATTGCCGTCTATACGCACTTTTCTCCAAGGTGTCCTCAGAGTACAGCCTCCATTCATTCCACCTACAGCGCCATGGGACTTGAATCTGGTTTTTAGAGTTCTTACAGTCTTCATATTTTGAACCCTTACAGCAAGTGGATATAAAGTTTCTCACTTGGAAAACAATTTTTCTTCTAGCCTTAGCTTCGGCAAGGCGTGTTTCGGATTTGGGTGCCTTGTCATGCAAATCACCGTATTTGGTGTTTCATGATGACAGAGCGGAACTTCGGACGAATCCCGCTTTCTTACCAAAGGTAGTGTCATCTTTTCACATCAATCAACCAATAGTAGTTCCTGTGTTGACAGCACATTCTGGAACTCTGGATGTGGTATGCGCATTACGCGTTTATGTATCCCGAACGTCTTCAGTTCGTAAGACGGATACGTTGTTTGTTCTCTATGATGCTGCCAAGATGGGTTGGCCAGCGTCTAAACAAACCTTATCCAGATGGATAAAACTAACCGTACGTCAGGCTTACCTTCATGCTAGGTTACAACCACCTACATCAGTAACCGCTCATTCCACACGTTCTGTGGGAACTTCATGGGCAGCTGGTCGAGGAGCTTCTACGACGCAGCTTTGCCGTGCGGCTACATGGTCTTCAGTGCACACGTTTGTGCGCTTTTACAAGTTTGATACGTTTGCGGCATCAGCATCTAGCTTTGGCCGCCTACTGTTACAGGTGCCAAACAGCTCTCCCGCCCACGGGGGAAGCTTTGGTACGTCCCAAGAGTACTCCAGTGACCCCTAGTGGATGATAAAGAAAATAGGATTTTGGTACTTACCAGGTAAATCCTTTTCTTTGAATCCATAGGGGGCACTGGACGCCCACCCAGAGTAGTTTTACCTGGGTTGTATTAAGCTCAGAGGAGCTTATGGTAACACATTTTCACCGATTGGTTCAAATTATAAAGGTCTATCGGTTATGGTGTCAACTGTTTAGTTGTCAGTAACGTTATGTGTCAACTTTGTTGTTGTCCGTTATGTTATAGGAATTCTCCATTGTCAACCTCTCTATAGTTCCTGTTCGGCTCAGTAAAAAATACTGAGGTAGTACACTGAGGTACTCTGGGATATGGAGGGGTGGAGTGTTCTAAATTTAAATATTCAGTGCTGTTCCTACGGAAGCCCGTCCATATCCCAAGAGTACTCCAGTGCCCCCTATGGATTCAAAGAAAAGGATTTACCTGGTAAGTACCAAAATCCTATTTTTTGAGACGAGAGGAAGAGGAGGGAACACATAGACCGACTGAAAACACCCATGGTGTCACCAGGGCGTCCACCGCTACTGCCTGAGGGTCCCTTGACCTGGCACAATACCTCCGAAGCTTCTTGTTGAGGCGTGACGCCATCATGTCTATTTGAGGAAGTCCCCAAAGACTTGTTATTTCTGCAAAAACTTCTTGATGAAGTCCCCACCTCCTGGATGGAGATCGTGTCTGCTGAGGAAGTCTGCTTCCCAGTTGTCCACTCCAGGAATGAAGACTGCTGAGAGAGCGCTTACGTGATTTTCTGCCCAGCGCAAAAATCCTGGTGGCTTCCGCCATTGCCACTCTGCTCCTTGTCCCGCCTTGGCGGTTTACATGAGCCACGGCTGTGACGATGTCTGATTGAATCAGAACCGGTAGGTCGCGAAGAATATTCTCCGCTTGTCGTAGGCCGTTGTATATGACCCTTAATTCCAGTATGTTGATGTGTAGACAAGCCTCCTGGTTTGACCACAGTCCCTGAAAATTCCTTCCTTGTGTGACTGCTCCCTATCCTCGGAGGCTCACGTCCGTGGTCACCAGAACCCAGTCCTGAATGCCGAACCTGCGACCCTCTAGAAGGTGAGCACTCTGCAGCCACCACAGGAAAGACACCCTGGCCCTGGGGAACAGGGTTATTTTCTGATTAATTTGAAGGTGGTACCCGGACCACTTGTCCAGAAGGTCCCACTGAAAAGTCCTCGCATGAAACTTGTCGAAGGGGATGGCCTCGTAGGTCGCCACCATTTTCCCCAGTACTCGAGTGCATTGATGGACTGACACTCTTTTCGGTTTTAACAGGTCTCTGACCATGTTCTGGAGTTCCTGGCTTTTTCCATTGGGAGAAAACCCCTCTTTTGTTCTGTGTCCAGAATCATGCCTAAGAAAGACAGCCGAGTCGTTGGAACCAACTGCGACTTTGGTGGATTTAGAATCCAGCCATGTTGCTGTAGTACTCTCAGGGAGAGCGACACGCTTTTCTGCAACTGTTCCTTTGATCTCACTTTTATCAGGAGATCGTCCAAGTACGGGATAATTGTGACTCCTTGCCTGCGCAGGGGCAATTACTTTGGTGAACATCTGAAACTGGTAATGACAGTTTTGTACAGCGAATCTCAGGTATGCCTGATGAGGAGGATATATGGGTACGTGACACCATAAAATCCCCCCCTTCCAGGCTGGAGATAACTGCCCTGAGCGATTCCATCTTGAACTTGAACCTTCTTAAGTACAAGTTCAGGGATTTTAAATTTAGAATGGGTCTGACCGAGCCATCCGGTTTCGGGACCACAAATAAGGTTGAATAGTACCCTTTTCCCTGATGTATTAGGGGAACCTTGATAATCGCTAGCTGTTGACACAGCTTTTGAATTGCAGCTAAAACTATCTCCCTCTCTGGGGGAGAAGCTGGTAAAGCCGAGTTGAAGAATCGGCGAGGAGGCACCTCTTCGAATTTCATCTTGTAGCCTTGGGATACTATTTCCATCGCCCAAGAACCCACGTCCGACTGACCCCAGACGTGGCTGAAGAGTCCAAGACGTGCCCTCACCGGTGCGGACTCCCTCAGTGGAGCCCCAGCGTCATGCGGTGGATTTAGTAGAAGCCGGGGAGGACTTCTGTTCCTGGGAACTGGCCGTAGCAGGCATTCTTTCCCTCTATCCTTATCTCTGGCAAGGAAGGAAGAGCCCCGACCTCTTCTGGACTTATGCGACCGAAAAGACCGCATCTGATACTGTGGTGTTTTCTTTTGCTGTGGGGGAACATAAGTCAAAAAAGTAGATTTATTTGCGGTAGCTGTGGAAACCAGGTCCGCGAGACCTTCCCCAAATAAAACCTCACCCTTGTAAGGTAAAACTTTCATATGGCTCTTTGAGTCGGCATCACCCGTCCATTGGCGGGTCCACCGTGCCCGCCTAGCCGAGATCGCCATGGCGTTGGCCCTTGAACCTAGTAGCCCGACGTCTCTCTGAGCGTCTCTCACATATAAGACTGCGTCTTTGATGTGACCTAAGGCCAATAAAATGGTATCCCTGTCTAGGGTATCAATATCTGCTGACAAGGTATCTGACCAATCTGCTACCGCGCTACAAACCCAAGCCGATGCTATTGCCGGTCTGAGCAAAGCACCCGTATGTGTATTGGCGACTGTAGTGCCACCTTCTTGGATAAGCGCGTTAAAGCCTTGTCCACCCTGGGCGAGGATTCCCACCATACCCTGTCCTGTGCAGGGAAAGGATACGCCATAAGAGTTCTTTTGGGAATCTGCAGTTTCTTGTCTGGAGTTTCCCAAGTTTTTTCAAATAATGCTTTCAGCTCATGAGATGGGGGAAAGGTTACCTCAGGTTTCTTTTCCTTATACATGCGCACCCTCGTGTCAGGGACAGAGGGGTCATCTGTGATATGCAAAACATCTTTTATTGCAATAATCATAAAATGAATACTTTTAGCCACCCTTGGGTGTAACCTTGCATCATCGTAGTCGACACTGGAGTCATAATCCGTGTCGGTATCAGTGTCTGCTATTTGGGATAGGGAACATTTTTTGAGACCCTGAAGGGCCCTATGACCCAGTTGCCATGGATTGACTCCCTGCTTTTTCCCTGGACTCTGCTTTGTCCAATCTTTATGTAATAAAGTCACATTTGCATTTTTAAAACATTCCACGTGTCCAACCAATCAGGTGTCGGCGTTGCCGACGGAGACACCACTATCATCTGCTCCACCTCCTCCTTAGATGAGCCTTCCGCTTCAGACATGCCGACACACACGTACCGACACACCCACAAACTCAGGGATATATCTATATGGAGACAGTTCCCCCAATAAGGCCCTTTGGAGAGACAGAGAGAGAGTATGCCAGCACACACCCAGCGCCCCCGGACTGGAATAAAATCCAAGTAGTACAGCGCTTTTATAGTAAAATATATATATATATATATATATATATATATATATATATATATATATATATATATAAATACACTTCACTGCGCCAAATACATGTGCCCCCCCCCCTCCCCCTCTTTTATGCCCTCTGTAACCGTGTACAGCAGGGGAGAGTCCGGGGAGCCAGCTTCTGCAGTGTGCTGTGGAGAAAATGGCGCTGGTTAGTGCTGGGAGGATCAAACCCCGCCCCCTCACCGGCGGGCTTCGGTCCCGCTCAAATTATTTATACTGGCGGGGGTTTATTAATATACTGCCTCTGCAGTATCTATTGTATATGCCAGTGTCCCTTGAGGTTAATAATGCTGCCCAGTGCGCCCCCCTGCGCCCTGCACCCGTACAGTGCCTGTTGTGTGTGATCTGTCGGGAGCAATGGCGCGCAGTGGGTTACCTCAGTGAAGATTATGAAGTCTTCTGCCGCCTTTGAAGTCTTCTTTCTTCTCATACTCACCCGGCTTCTATCTTCCGGCTCTGTGAGGAGGACGGCGGCGCGGCTCCGGGACGAACGGCGAGGGTGAGACCTGCGTTCCGACTCCCTTTGGAGCTAATGGTGTCCAGTAGCCTAAGAAGCAGAGCCTATCATTTAAGTAGGTCTGCTTCTCTCCCCTCAGTCCCACGATGCAGGGAGCCTGTTGCCAGCAGTGCTCCCTGAAAATAAAAAACCTAACAAAAGTATTTTTCAGAGAAACTCAGGAGAGCTCCCCTGCAGTGCATCCAGTCACCTCTGGGCACAGGATCTAACTGAGGTCTGGAGGAGGGGCATAGAGGAAGGAGCCAGTGCACGCCCATTCTGTCCTAAAGTCTTTAGAGTCCCCATGTCTCCTGCGGAGCCCGTCTATACCCCATGGTCCTTACGGAGTCCCCAGCCTCTAGGACGTAAGAGAAATCTGCTTATTGTAAACCTCTAAAATCAGTGGTTCTTAAACTTTTTTGAATCACGGCGCCCTAGAGGATCATAATTCTTTTCACGGTAACCCTAGGCCAAAAGTTTCTTATTGAGAAATCTAGAAAGAAATATTAAATTAAGTAAATTGTGTGGTGAGGGACAGGATTTGCTTCTGTTTGTCACATATTTTATCATTGACAGCCACCAGCACTGGTTTTGCCTATTACATTGACCATAAATAATTTTAATTGGTCCTGAACCTCCACCCCCAGGGCACCCCTGCAAGTGTCCTGAGGCACCCCAGGATGCCCAGGCACACAGTTTGAGAATGACTGGCCTAAGTGAAGAAACTCCCCATTTGGAAATGGGTATATTGTTTTGTAGCTATTACTAAAATCATTTTACTTAGCATCAGGGGGATGGGGAGGTTTGCAGAGATGATGGCATTATATTCATACACCAAGGTCAGAAGGAAAGCTACCTCCTCGTCCATACAAACTGCATCATGTGTTTGTACTGTGCTTAGAAGGTGGGGGGCAGGATATTGTCCCAGCAGTATAAAGGGGATCCCCACTGCACCAGAAGCTCCTCCCCCCAGGCTGCTACTGTAATAGGATTTACATCATGGGTCTTCAGCCTGCGGCCCTCCAGCTGCTGTGGAACTGCACATCCCAGCATACCCTGCCACAGTTTTGCTATTAAGGCTAATAGTGAGGAGGGCACGCTGGGATGTGTAGTTCCACAACAGCTGGAGGGCCACACGTTGAAGACCCATGATCTTACATCATGGGTCAACCTGTATTGTGCAGCCACAGGACACTTTCACAGAAATTAAATGTTTGGTTGTTTTTTTCTATAGTAGTCTTATTATAAAGTGGTGCAAACAATATTGCATTCTCGCCCTGATTTATTGACCTCTATTTTTCCTACATATTGACTTCACAGGTCTCCTCTGCTGTACAGTTCCTACTGTCCCATTGCCCTCCACCTTTGGAAGTAGCCTCGCTCCCTTTCCAACAGTACATAGAGGATGGTGTGTGGAGCGCGTTCAGTAATCCCTTTTATCGTGATCAGTTTGAGCGCAGGAAGTCCGGCCTTCCCTCACAGGACCCTGCACCCATCATTGATTTGTATAATGATGCTATTGCGTTTCTAGCAGAGGCCGTTTCCTCAAAGCAACTTTATGAACTGTCCTGGCCTATAACAGAGTTTGCATCTAACGGCAGCTCTTTAATGCCACCTACTGACTGGAATAGTCCTGACCACCTTGCGGCACTGAGGAAGGCCACACTATCCTTTCAGATTCCACAGATGGACAAGCCTCCGCCAGAAGGTGAGCAATTACATTTTAAGATCTAGGTCACAAAGTTGGTAGAGCTTATGGTAGCTAATAGCTCAAGAGTGAAAAAGTTTTGATTCAGTTCATCTAGCCTCGATATGCCATGCAGCGCGATATGCATGGCACGAGTTCCTGTGCAACTCTGTCGGGCGTCTTTTTTTTTTTTTTTTTTTTTTTTTTTTTGGCAGAAAGTGCATCTTAGACAACACAATGCGGTTAGGATGCACAAGGACACTGTGCTGATTAATCTTGTATGACACTTGTGTAGTGTGTGTGTGTGTGTGTGTGTGACTGAGTCTGTATACGGAGAAGTACAGATCTTGTATTGGAAAGAAACTGCAGCTGATACATTGTAGCACTATGGTACAGAGATATACGCTAGAAGATTCTCACGCAGCCTGATGTGCCAAGAGGGGCTGTTTGGTGTGACTGCAGCAAAGATGTTTAAGGACATATCTGTTGGTAGTTTCTTTAAAACCTTTCCATGTTCACTTACTTGTAGCTCCTTGGAAACCTGTCTGCTCCATGATTATGGACTACATTTCTCAGATCTCTCAGTCCTCACATGCTCTCCCGCTGCTCATCTCCGAAGTGCGGTGTCTTCTTTGGCGCACAAGGGAACGGTGCCTTGAGAAGAGAGGGGTTACAGGCTCTGAGCCATCAGTGCAGGATATTCCCTGGGACGACTTGATTGCTCTTTGTATCAACCACAAACTGCGAGACTGGGAACCTCCTGTCGATGCCAATGGTAAACCCCAAATGTACTTTGCTTATAATTAACCTTTTTTTTTTTTAATAAACAGGATCTTTATATTAGTAATAAAATGTAAATGTAAACAAAAGCAGGAATACTGCATTATTTACAACAGTGGAAGCGTCACCTTTATAGGGGTGTATCCAATTCTTGTCGGAAACTGCCGTCTTGTCAGAAATATGGCAGTTTTCGACTTGTTTCGGTCGGAAAGAGTTCCGACCTCTTCACTGGTGCCTCAGATTTTCTGAAAAGACAAATACTATGCAAGACATATATATTTTATGGGGAATCCGGTAATATGACCAGCACTCAGTATCCCAGTGGTCACCATGCCGACACCAGGATCCCAAGCGATCAAACGCCTGACAGTCGGCATTCCGCTTAACAGGAACTATTCCCACTTATGGGAATTCTGCGGCCGGGATCCCTAGCGCCGGTCACACAGCCCCATCCCGTCTACAGGTATGAAAACTTGGGACATTTCAAACTTTTTGTTGCTTTATGATCTCTAATTTCAAAGTCTTTCAGACCATGGTGATAAAGAACTTGTCCTGTTTCCGCAGGTTTCCATGAAAATCTTTTTGTATATTTCTTCAAGGAGGATTTGAAAAACTTCTCACAGCCAGAATCATGGGAGAAGGCTGGCCTCGGCACAGATATGGATTCTCTGTGTGCCGACAACAGGTGATGATCCCAGCTATAACAGATGTGCCCACATACACCCATCATCAAATCGCTCATTTAGGACACCACGGACATTGCTTCTTAGCCACACTAATCCTAAGTACCTAATACAGTTTAAGCAAACCAAGAGGCAGAACTGAGGAAAAAGTGGCAAAATTAAAAAATACACATTCCAGGTTAAAAAGGCAAAACACCGGTCTGATACGAGCAGTGTTCATTTTGTCAATGAAAATTTTGACTAAAAAGAAAAAAAAAAGTGACTAAAACTAAATTTCACATCCTTGTCAAAATTAACACTGGAAGTAGGGTTTTACATTTTAAAGGACAATTATGTGTTCTAGCTATTTGCAGAAAATATGCTGTGGAGGAAATAGGATTGTGTATTGCACTTGTCTGTTCTAACAAACTTAAGGAATTCATTTGTATATGATATATGTGGGAGTTCTACGGTAAGTCAGACTCTGTATATAACACATTCTCAGCCTACTGAGCCTAGATTACTAATTAAAAGTATGCAAGCTTCTATGTATAGATTTGAATTAGATATTGGAATATACAGTATTATAGTATGTATGTTCTGTGCTGCTACTCACCTGTGTGTTCTATCACCCCCTCACTGCAGCCCACCGTGCAGGAGAACGCTCCATTTGCCAGTATCCCATAGTCTGTGCTCTCCCTGTGTAACACTTGAAGAACAGGATAATGCAGAGCTGTCTTACCTGAAGCCTCTTCTATCACAGCTGAACCGTGCAGTGTTAGCTGAGAAAAAGGAAAATGAAAGGTAAGGCTTGATGTCACCAATTAGACAGTTTCTCCATAATCACAGCGTACATTAAAGAATGATTGACATAATTCAGGTTACTCTATATGGCGCAGCTTTGTAAAGGGGGCCAGGAACCCTGCATCGGAAGATACAGCCCTGGTCTTTACACTCCCAGAAAACAGGAGCGAGGCCCCTGTTTACAGTAATGCTGTCCTCTTCCCGCCCAAATGGCCGCAGCCTGTCAGTCATTGCCAAACTCTGTCTACACATGCACAGAACAGGCCCTGTGTGTGGCCAGATCACCCACCACCGGATTTGTGCGTAAGCCAGCGAGTTTGTGTACAAATCTGAATCAAGCCTGGAGCACCTGGTTCCGTGTGTCATGACAAAGCAACTGGTTTTGAATGTGAGTAGACTCTGATGATACCCTAAATCCAAACCCCAGAAAAGACCAAATAGGCTTAGCAGCGAAGGCGTTAAATCTTTTAATATTTCTCTTACTTCCTAGAGGATGCTGGGGTCCATATTAGTACCATGGGGTATAGACAGGTCCACCAGGAGCTATTGGCACTTTAAGAGTTTAATAGTGTGGGCTGGCTCCTCCCTCTATGCCCCTCCTACCAGACTCAGTTTAGAAAATGTGCCCGGAGGAGCCGGTCACAGCTAGGGGAGCTCTACAGAGTTCATTTAGGAAAAGTTTATTTTCTTTATTTCAGAGTTAATTTTTTTACAGGTAGGCTGCTGGCGACAGCCTCCCTGCAGCGTGGGGCTGAGGGGGTGGAGCAGTGTCTGCCCTGCAGGGTTTTGAGCCACTGCCCCCGCTGACTGGACGTTGAGCTCCAGAGGGGTCTGATGGCACCCCGCCGCAGGGGAACGCTCGCCCCGGCAGCCAGCCGCCACCCCTTAAGGGAGCTGAAGATGGCGAGTGAGTCACTGTCCCCCCTTGCAAGCGGGGGAACAGTGTGAAGAAGGCGGCTAGGGGGTAAGAGCGCGGTCTTAACTGCGCTCCTGGAAGGCTCATCGGTACTGCGGTGCGGCGCTGGGGGTGGCGCCCTGGCCCAGCTCTGGGCCCTACACTGACCACAAGCAGCCTGTCGGGGTCTGTGGATCCAGGCCAGCATAAATTCCTCCGGCCAGTATAATCTTCATTAAGCGGGAAGACAGCGCCATTGAGGGGGCGGAGCTTCTCAGAGCGGACCCAGCAGCGTTCAGCGCCATTTTCCAGCCTGCAGCTCACTGCCAGTGGATGCCAGGTCCCTCCTGAATGATTCCAGCTATCTGTACGGTACCAGGGGGTTGTAGAAGGCGGGGGGAGACTGTGTTAAGGCTGTGTCACCTATTAAGGGACACAGTCAGCGCGGGTTTAGGGTCTCCCTATACTCTAAACAGCGCTGTGTGTGTGGGTTGGCTCCAATCTCTTTCTCTCTGCCATTCTTGGGGGGAAAACTCTGTCTGCCTGTGTGTTTGTGGGGTGTTTGAGGGTGTGTGAAAACATGTCTAGGGACAATGTTTCATATGCTGCAGAGGATTTGTCTTCCCAGGAAGACTTCATTCCATGTAATCAGGATTGCTCTGTTTTAGCACAGATCCCAGCTAGAGAGCCAGAATGGTTAGTCTCTCTAAGGGAAACTATTTCTCAGATTTCTGATACAGTTGCTAGGACCGAGCATGACACTCAGGTCCTCCAGTCCTCTATGGTTGTATGGTCTGATACTGCCTCCTCAGGGTCCCCTGCGGTACATTCTCACAAACGTGCACTTGCAATTATGCAGGATGACACGGACACCGACTCTGTCGCTGCAGACGGGGATGTGTCGAGGGGAACAGCATCACTTGCTAAGGGGGTGCAGTTGATGATTGAGGCTGTTAGGAATGTTTTACACATTTCGGACACCGCTCCGGAACAGGTGGAGGAGGCCTTCTTTACAGATAATAAGAAGTCTTCCCTCACCTTCCCGGCATCCAAAGAATTAAATGCTGCCTTTGAAAAGGCATGGGAAACTCCGGAAAAGAGATTCCAGATTCCCAAGAGAGTCTTGGTGGCTTTTCCCTTCCCAGAGGAAGATAGGAAGAGATGGGAGTCCCCACCGATAGTCGACGCCTCTGTCTCCAGGCTGTCCAAACAGGTGGTGTTACCGGTCCCGGGATCTACCGCGTTAAAGGACCCGGCAGATCACAAGGTGGATGCTATGCTGAAATCCATTTACACGGCTTCAGGGGCTATATTGCGGCCTACTATAGCCTGTGCTTGGATTGCTAAAGCTATTGCCAGGTGGTCAATCACTCTGCGGGAGGAATCGACTACGCTGGATAAAGGTGACGTTGATATATTTTTACGTAATATTAAGGATTCTGCAGGGTTCCTGATGGATTCCATGAAGGACCTGGGTTCCATGGCTACGGGGATCTCCTCCATGTCCATTTCGGCTTGCAGGGGTCTCTGGCTGCTCAACTGGTCTGCGGACGCGGAATCCAGAAAGTGTGTGGAGTCCTTACCATACAAAGGTCAGGCTCTCTTTGGGGAGGCGCTGGATGTGTGGATTGCCACGGCTACCATGGGTAAGTCTCCTTTTCTCCCCACAGCTGCACCGGCTACGAAGAAGCTTTTTTCATCAGCCGCGTCGCAGTCCTTTCGGCCCCGAGGCCTAGAAAGAATAAGCCTTCAAACACCTTTTTCAGAGGTGGTCGTGCCAAAGGAAAGAAACCTGCTCCAGCAGGTTTCCAGACCCAGAATCCCGCTTGCGATGCCCCCAAGTCCTCCACATTACGGTGGACAGCTAGGCCTTGAGGAGGGTCAGGTGGGGGCAAGACTCCAGCAGCTCCCCCGCCTCACCGTTTCTTCAAGCCAGGCTTGCCAGCCCTGCTGGCAGACAGGACAGTTCTTCTGGAGGACATCAGAAAATTGGTGATGTCAGAGGTCATTGTTCCGGTCCCACTTCAGCAGTGGAACAAGGGTTATTATTCAAACCTTTTTGTGGTACCAAAACCGGATGGTTCGGTACGGCCTATTCTAAACTTAAAGTCTTTTAATCCTTATCTCAGGGAGTTCAAATTCAAGATGGAATCTCTGAGAGCTTTCATCTCATGACTGATGGAGGGGGAGTTCCTTGTGTCTCTGGACATCAAGGATGCTTACCTCCACATTCCCATTTGGGCGCCGCATTAGGCATATCTCAGTTTTGCACTGATGGATGATCACTATCAATTCCAGGCGCTACCGTTTGGCCTCTCCACTGCACCGAGGATCTTCACCGGAGATGATGGTTCTCCGCAAACAGGGGGTGAACATAATTCCTTATCTGGACGATCTCCTGATCAAGGTGTCGTTCAGGGAAAGGTTATTGCGGTCCATCGCGGTCGCGACACAGCTGCTCAGGAAACACGGTTGTATCCTGAACCTTCCAAAGTCTTATCTGGAGACGACAAGGCGGCTGTCTTTCCTGGGAATGATCCTAGACACGGAAGTGCAGAGGGTATTTCTCCCGGTGGAGAAAGCGTTGGTGATTCAAACAATGGTCCGGGATGTCCTAAAGCCTACCCGGGTATCGGTTCATCAATGCATACGCCTTCTAGGGAAGATGGTTGCCGCCTACAAAGCTCTGCAGTATGGCAGGTTTCATGCTCGACCTTTTCAGCTGGACCTCTTGGACCATTGGTCGGGGTCTCACCTACACATGCACAAGATGATGCGCCTGTCTCCGAAAGCCAGGGCGAAGGTTCGGAATTCAGGACTGGATCCTTTTAACCACATTTGCAAGTCTTAAGAGGTTGGGGAGCAGTCGCTCTGGGGGAAACCTTTCAGGGACGATGGTCTGTTCAAGAATCAGTTCTCCCAATAAACATCCTGGAACTCAGGGCCATGTACAACGCCCTTCGGCAAGCAGCACACCTTCTACAGGATCGGGCTGTTCAGGTACATTCGGACAATGTGACCACCGTGGCCTACATAAACCGACAAGGCGAAACGAAGAGCAGGGCTGCCATGTCAGAGGTGTCAAAAATCCTCATCTGGGCAGAAAGGCACGTGGTGGCGATGTCAGAATTCTTCATTCCGGGCATAGACAACTGGGAAGCAGACTTCCTCAGCAGACACTATCTCCATCCAGGGGAGTGGGGCCTCCATCCAGAGGTGTTCGAGGAGGTAACCGGTTGGTAGGGGGTTCCTCACATAGACATGATGGCCTCCCGCCTCAACAAGAAGCTAAGGAGGTACTGTTCCAGGTCAAGAGACCCACAGGCAGTGGCGGTGGACGCACTGGTAACACCGTGGGTGTTCAAGTCAGTGCATGTGTTCCCTCCACTTCCTCTGATTCCAAAGGTTCTTCAGCTCGTGAGAAGAACAAGGATTCTGGCAATCCTCATTGCTCCGGACTGGTCAAGGAGGGCTTGGTACGTGGATCTACTGGATCTTCTGTTGGAAGAGCCATGGCCTTTACCTCTTCAGGAGGATCTGCTCCTGCAGGGGCCGTTCGCTTATTAAGACTTACCGCGGCTACGTTTGACGGCATGGCGGTTGAACGCCAGATCTTAGCTCGGAAAGGTATCCTGAGTCAGGTCATTCCTACCCTGATACAGGCCAGGAAGGGGGTAATGGCTAAACATTACCATCGCATTTGGAAGAAATATGTTTCTTGGTGTGAGGCCAAGAAGTTTCAGGCGATGGAGTTTCAACTTGGACGTTTTCTCCTTTTCCTGCAAGCAGGGGTGGATGTGGGACTGAGATTGGGCTCCATCAAGGTCCAGATATCTGCTTTGTCCATCTTCTTCCAAAAACAATTGGCTGTTCTTCCTGAGGTTCAGACCTTTTTGAAAGGGGTTCTGCACATCCAGCCTCCCTTTGTGGCGCCTACGGCACCATGGGATCTTGATGTGGTGTTGCAGTTCCTGCAATCTGCTTAGTTCGAGCCTGTACAGGAGGCTGATGTGAGTTTCTCACATGGAAGGCGGTCACCTTGTTGGCCTTGGCTTCTGCACGACGCGTGTCGGAATTGGGGGTTTTATCTTGTAAAAGCCCCTATCTGATCTTCCATGAGGACAGGGCGGAGCTTAGGACTCATCCACAGTTCCTGCCTAAGGTTGTGTCGGCTTTCCATATCAACCAGCCTATTGTGGTGCCAATGGTTACTGACTCCTCAATTACTGCAAAGGCCTTGGATGTAGTGAGGACTTTGAAGATTTACATGAAGAGGTCGGCTCGTTATAGGAGCAGTGACTCTCTGTTTGTCCTCTATGATCACAAGAAAATTGAATGTCCTCCTTCTAAGCAGTCGATTTCGCGCTTGATCAGGTTCACTATCCAGCATGCCTATTTCACGGCAGGATTGCCGTGTCCGAAATCTGTAAAAGCCCACTCTACTCGTAAAGTCTGTTCATCCTGGGCGGCTGCCCGGGGTGTCTCGGCGGTACAACTCTGCCGAGCAGCTACTTGGTCTGGGTCGAACAACTTTTACAAGTTCGATACTCTGGCCTCTGATGACCTCAAGTTTGGTCAAGCAGTGTTGCAGGAGCCTCCGCGCTCTCCCTCCCGTACTGGGAGCTTTGGTACATCCCCATGGAACTAATACGGACCCCAGCATCCTCTAGGATGTAAGAGAAAATAGGATTTTGATTACCTACCGGTAAATCCTTTTCTCGTAGTCCGTAGAGGATGCTGGGCGGCCGCCCAGCACTGTGTTTTCCTGCTTTGGTTTTATAGTTCAGTTCTGCCTGATTCCTAGGTAAGTTCTGCGTTATTTACGATTTTCAGCTGTTGCTGAGATTTTCCGGCATGTTGGCCGGATTTGCATGTTGTGTGAGCTGGTATGAATCTCGCCACTGTCTGTGTAATTCCTTCTCTCGAAGTTTGTCGTCTCCTCGGGCACAGTTTCTAGACTGAGTCTGGTAGGAGGAGCATAGAGGAAGGAGCCAGCCCACACTATTAAACTCTTAAAGTGCCAATGGCTACTGGTGGACCCGTCTATACCCCATGGTACTAATATGGACCCCAGCATCCTCTACGGACTACGAGAAAATAATTTTACCGGTAGGTAACCAAAATCCTATTTTCTGATTCCAATCATCGCATGTAAAATAGATAAGTCTGAAATTAATACTTTAATGTTGATTTGCAGGTACAATGAAAGACTGCAGCATCTGCTTGAAGAGGAACCTCTGAATGCGTCTCTCAGCCTGCCGCTATACCTTGCCTTCCCATCTCTACAGAGTTCTCTAGAAAGTGCCATTGTTCCCTCCCTGCAGCAGTCTTCTGTGTTCAATGGTTTCTGCTCCCCTACCATGCCAGAACCTCTAGCAGACGGCGCTGTACTCTCAAACTCTGACACCACCTCTTTACAAGAGAGCATACGGAACCTACAGATGAATTTAAGAGCATACCAGCAGGAAGACATTGCTCTTAGTTTGCACCTCAGTACACTACTGGAAGTGGCACGAGAAGGGGAGCCAAGCAAGCCCAACAAATAGTGTAAGGTCCACGCCAACCATATTGCGTTGTGACCACACTGGACTAAATGATGCACTGCAGTGCAGCAGTGCTGTATTATGGTAAATATGAATGGAAAGGATGGACGGCAGTATAACAACTGTATATTGCATTGTTTGTAACGTCCGTTTTTGTATTTGAATTTATATTTTTTCATGTTTCAACCAGATTTTGTTTTGAATCAAGTGTTTTTGTTCATTTTCTGAAGCAAGAAGAGGCATACAGGCAAAATGAACAGTTAGGCATGCAAAACGTTTTTTTCAAAGAATATATTCTAACACAATTTGAAAGAGTCTGCAAGCACGCATCCCAGACAAATATAAATACTAAGAGTAAACTGCATCATATGAAGGCTGCGCTACTCAGTAGATGAGTCTGCGTATTCAAGCAGGTTGTAGCTGGAAAGTTAAGGTATACTCCAGTACTCCAATACCTTTAGTGATATATAGGATGCGAACTAAGAGACTTTCTGCGCATACCCTGCTGGCGTATTTCTGATATATTTCAATGCAATAATGTTTTTGTTAAACTAACAGCCACAATTAGGGACATTTTAACATATATATGTTTTTAAGGGGTGTATAGATTTACAGTAAAACGGATATGTAATTTAAATATGGTTACTACAACAATTAGGACTAAACAACATGCAACATAAAAGTATGATGGGCAGTGTGGGATGCCTTTCTTCTTAGCTGGGCAATTCTTAGACGTGGCTGCTAATGAAAATATTCTTTTTAAAAATATATATGCTTTATTTTATATAATAATAATAATAAAGACTTCTACTCTCTGTATTCTGTCATGTACCTTAACGTCTGAAAGTCTCTACTTGAAGTCCTCAATAGAAATAAACACCAGTGCTCAATCACCCAAATACAGTAGATTGTATAAATATAACAAAACAACATTATGAATATTGTACACAAATATTAAATACAAATATTTTATAAACAATAAATTGTTTTGAATTAATATTACATGGATTTGCAGGTTTAAAATAGACATGCTAAAAGGAATCGGGGGGAGAGAGATGATGATGATGATGATTATGAACCCCTTTAAGCTCTTTTAGTATCCTTGGATGTATCCCATCTGGCCCCATTTATTTCTCCACTGTCAATTTTAAGAGTTCTTTTAGGACCTTCTCCTCTGTAAATATGCTTTTATCTACCTCATTTTTGTGAATGTCCTACCAACTTAACTGCGGCTTTTTTCCTTCTTCTGTAGTGAATACTGAGCAAAAATAATTATTTAGATTACTGTATCTGCTATTGCCTTATTTCCCTCAATCAGACCCGCTCTCTGGCCCTCCTTCCGAGTTGTTCGCTCGCAAGCTGCTTTTAGCAGCTTTGCACACCCTAAGCTGCCGCCTACTGGGAGTGAATCTTAGCTTATCAAAATTGCGAACGGTTCAGTGCTTGTCGTTCCTGGTTTGACGTCACAAACACACCAAGCGTTTGCCCAAACACTCCCCCGTTTCTCCGGCCACTCCCGCGTTTTTCCCAGAAACGGTAGCGTTTCTTCGCACACACCCATAAAACGGCCAGTTTACGCCCAGAAACACCCACTTCCTGTAAATCACATTCCGATCACCAGAACGAAGAAAAAAACTCGTAATGCCGTGAGTAAATTAGCTAACTGCATAGCAAATTTACTTGGCGCAGTCGCACTGCGGACATTGCGCATGCGCATTACCGACTAATCGCTCCGTATGCCTTTGTACGTCTCATTACCGTATTACCTCCATCCTTCTGGCATGATACACTTCTTGTTCTCATTGTTTTGAGTCTGCTTATATTTCCTAAAAGCCAACTTTTTTGTTTTCACACTAGCTGTTAACTTTTTTCGTAAACCACACTGGCTTCCTTTTCCTGGTGCTTTTCCTAACCATTTTGATACAAAGGTCTGTTGCCATTAGTATTGTAATTTTCATTTTTTCCCACCTCTACTGCACTCCTTCCAAGTTCTTCCTATCTGCCACTGAATCACTAATACCCCTTTCACACTGACAAATATTCCCCGGGTTATTGCACATGAACGCGCATCAACCCGGGAATTTGCTCAGTGTGAAAGGGTCCTGAAAGAATATCCCGAGTCGTGTGTCCCGGCATTTCATCCCAGGTCTCGACCTGGGTTGAATCCGGAATCGACCCGGGATGCGGTACAGTGTGAACGGGTAAGCCTGGTCAAGGTGACCCGGCACCCGTTCTCTGCATAGGAGGAGGCAGTGCTTGGAGATGATTATCTCCAAGCACTGCCTCCAGTAGCGTCAGCGGTGACATCACCAACCTGACAATATGCCGGGTTGGGCCACAAGTCTGAAGGGGTCTCAAGCCGGGTCGCACCTGGGAAGCTCCAGGCTATTGTCAATCTGAAAGGGGTATAACATGTCTCCCCGTCTCATCCTTCTTAAATCCAACACCTTCATTTATTATGGCATGAGTTGGACCCTGACTTTATACTAAAGCATACTGCAGTGTTTCCCAACCTCGGTCCTCAAGACACACTAACAGTGCAGGTTTTATTGATATCCAGGCTTGAACACAAGTGACTTCATTAGTACCTCAGTTATTTTGATTTAACCATCTGTGCTGAAGCCTGGATATCACTAAAACCTGCGCTGTTGGTGTGCCTTGAGGTCCGTGGTTGGGAATGCCTGCCGTACTGCTTGATGATCACTGGATCCTAGGTTCTCAGCTACATTTACAATTGATTCTCTGTCACCATTTGTATCAAGTCTAAAATGGTATCTTTGCGAGTGGGCTCCTTCACCAATTGCTTGAGGGAGACGGCCTGCAAGAAATGTCTCTGATGGATGACAAGCAGGTCCCTTAGGAGCAGCTGGGCCCCATGTGGCCGTCTACACTGCCTTGTGGTAATCCGGGCCAGGATGTTGCAGCCCTTCACTTAAATAAAAAACCATAACTGATAGCTTATATTTTGACAACGAAACAAAAAAAACACTACATGTATATATCAGCTGTAACAATACCTGGATCAGCAGGGGTCTTTCATATACCCAGTTGGTCAATACGGTCAGAATATGACATGGTTTAGCTACCTAATGCGTTAGCTGTCTGGAAATCTATTTAGATGCCCCTCCCCGGCAGTCTCACAGATCCCAGCTCGAGAATTGACAATATCTAATCTCAGTTGCTGAATGCCCACGGGATCTGAGATGCTGTTGTCATGGTTTCCGCGTACAGGATCTCAGAGAGGGGCTGAGACATGCCCTGTAAATGGTCGTCACACACCTGCATTATTTCTGCTACGCCCTGGTAAATTACATTAAAAAAAATTCGGCTAGACCCTATTAAAATACAGTATCAGATTTTGTAATCTGGTGCCCGAAAATATCATACCCTTCTATTTGTCCTGGTGCTATGTAATAAAGAGTAGAACTACAAGTCCCATACACAGTCACTGAGTGAGCTCACCGCACACGATAATGTAACCCCCACTGCCTACGTTTCAGAAAAGGAGCAAGCTTTTGTATGATTTCACCTAACAGTATTGTAAGTATTGATATGCCATTGAATTTAATATCTGCATGCTTGTCAATTGTATATTACTATCAGAGATGAATTTCTATGACATCTGCCCAAATATAAGGGAATATATCTAGAATCAGTTGATCTTATACTGTACATATTACTCCAAACTTTTGGGACAGGGTAGAAGGAACAGTAACACGCTTCTGAAGTTGGAGGCGTGACCTCTTGGTAAGGTAAGTGTGTTTGTCACTATGGGGCCATGGACAGAGCTCAGTGAGCTGCTGGCTATGCCCCTTGACCCTCTCTGAGGGGGAATAGATGCTCTACTCAGAGCATCGAGAGACAGGATGGTTCTCCCAACTACCCCACCCTACTGCGGAACAATGCTACCTGTGGGTGGGACAGACCGTGAAAAACGACAAAATCGGGACAGTTGGGAGGTATGATATAAATCATATATAATAGATGTTCTAGGTAATCTGCTGTCCCCTTCCACTAATAAGCAAACCAAAGAGAAACAATGCGTAATAAAAAGAATAAAAATATAGGTGGTCCATTACATACATTGAGAAATGTAAAAGCTGGAATAAAGGGAGTGCAAGTATCCACCAAGGTGTAATAAGGGGTATAGGTACAAATAAGGGTGTAATAAGGTAGTACAGGCGTTCCTCTGGGTGTAATAAAGTGGTATGTATACTCAGAGAAGTATAATAAAGTGGAGCAGGCACTCACCAAAGTGTAATAAGCTGGTACTGGTACTTGCCAAATTGTAATAAGAGATGCCCTGCAGGGTGTAATAAGGTAATGCATGTACTCAGGTGGAATAAAGGTGTGCAGGTATTCACAAGAGTGTAATAATGTAACAAGCAGTTGTGGGTGATCACACAGTGCACGAAGGTGGTGCGGGTATTCCACCGGCGGCTGTAGCACATTTTATTAGGGTGTGCACCGCTGGAGGGGCGTGTCAAACACTATTCTACCAAAGTAATCCAAAATTGCACATATGCAAGAGGTTGGAAGTTGTCATCGCTAACATCAGAGACCCACCTGTAAAAAAAAAAAAAAAAAAAAAGCCATGTTTCCTCCCCTAAGCTATTGGTTCCTGTCACTCAAAATACGATTGCGTTGAAGCACAATGCGTTTGCAGAAATACATACAGCCTATGAACAACAATGTAGCTGCCGACAATAGGGTAGGGTTGCCAACAGAAATCTTGGACCCCGGTATCTCAACTTCCCAGGGCCCCTTCCCTGGAGGGGGTGTGGCCACAACATGTTGGGGGGCATATCTACAAATACTACCCCGAATGTAAATAGCTGGTAACCAAAGTAGATATCACACATATCTGCTGCAGTCTCCCATGTTTGCTCACAAAAGCAGCCCCTATAGGTTTCTATAGGAGCTACGTCTAACCAAATTTACCAAGCTCCGGAATGTGATGCATTCATGAACTCGGCCCCGGTAGCTAAATGCTGTCTAAAGATGGTGTAAGCCCGCAGAATTGCACGCAGCTTCTAAGGAGTAGAGACAAGATCGTGACTGCAGTCCCTTCACTACTTACACACCGAATAATAATTTCTACTGCGGGGTACACTGGGCTCCACAAGGATAGACATTGGGGTGTAGAGTAGGATCTTGATCCGAGGCACCAACAGGCTCAAAAGCTTTGACTGTTCCCAAGATGCATAGCGCCACCTCCTCTATAACCCCGCCTCCCAGCACAGGCGCTCAGTTTTGTAGCAGGCACATAACAGAGGGGCTGCTCCAGGCAGCCCTAAGAAGAGCTTTTTTATGAAGAAAAGTGAAGACTTCAAGGGCAGCAGCAGTGTGTAGATGTCAGGAGACATTCACTGCTGCAGCTCCATCTCTCCCCAGCGGCGCTGTACACTCCCGCGCCCTGGTTGCCGGGTAACTACAGAGGGAGGCTTCGGTTTTCTTCTGGTCAGGCACACACCACTGGGGCTTTCCGGGATAGCGTGGCCATCCTTCGGGAGGTGGTGAGGAGGTCCCGCTCGCGGGACCCGTGCTGTATCGCGATCCGGTGCAGCCGGTGGGAGGCGGGCCGCGCGTGCTGGCGGTGGACACTGTGGCAGTACAGGCGATCCCACTAGATCACAAGGGCATGGGTGCAGGTCAGGTTTTCTCTTTAAACCTTTTTATTTGTAGCCCGCAGTACCAGGTGGTTTTGCCAGCAGAGGGAATAAGGCTTAAACCTGGAGCCCCTCCCCCAGCCCCAGGGTGCCCTTTCCAGTAAATGTTCCCGCCTTGGAGCTGCATATCTGTCTCTCCCTCACTCCCTACCAGTGTTCGGGCGCCATTTCTCTCAGCTACACTGTTCCTGGGACTGCTTGGGCAAATCCTCCTTTGTAAAGCCGCCTGGTAGTCAGCACTGTGACTTTACAAGACACTTAAGTATTCTACATGTCATTTAGACAGTGATAGTTAAGAAAGAGTGCATTTAGTCAGGGTTCTCTGGTACCAGTACCCTGTGATATACATCCAGTTCTTACTGTGCAGTATTGGCTATATATATATAAGCTAGTCCAGTGCAGTATTATTGTTGGTAATAACCTCTGCATTGTATAACTGTGATTATATGTGTGTGCATTAGCTTGCTGGGTGATTTCCATTTCGTGTGTCTCTCACTCAACTTGCTATCCCTAAATTCTATAACCTGAGGGAACTTGGTGCGTCAGGTTTATAACAATATAGGATATCCACAAGATATACTCTAATTTGTATTTTTCTCCTGTGTCCCTGATTGTGCTGACTACACTGCGCAGGGGTTTGGGTAAGAGGTATTGTGCTGCTGATAATTGTACTGTGTTACCTGATACTGCAAGTTATATCATGTCTGCTTCTGAAGGTAACAGTTCTGGGGCTGAACACACTGCCGGTGTTGCTGAAGCCACAGATCCCTATATGGAGAATATAGCAGCTGCGGGCTCTGGTTCTGGGGGCTCCTTTCCCTCCAGTGGAACTGTGGCAACGGGGGTCCATAATGACCCGCCGTGGGCTACTTTCTCCACACTTCTGAATACGCTAGTTACTAAACTAACGCCCCCTATGGGACCTCCTATGCTGGTTCAACCGTATGTGGTCCCCGCGGCTAACCCGCCGTGGGCAGATAACTTACCAACACACCTGTTTGAGAGCTGCTTCACACCAGTTCTCCACGAACTCTGGTAATTGTACTGTTTGAACTATCCATACCGGAACTGGGGGACTCGTATATATTTTTAAAATTGTCTTTGCTTGTTTTTATCACGTGTATGGTAGTTTATTAAATTCACTGTATTACACATGATGTGACTTTGGTTTTTCTCCTATATGGTGAGAATCTTCATCTGGCAAAAAAGGGGAATGAACCTATGAAGAGGCACTGACCAAATTGAAAGGAATGTATTGATGTACCCTTGTTTTATCTCACTTCTATCTAGGCGCCTATTCACTTTACTTATCCCTCTATTTGTTTGCAGTGGGCAGATAACTTGTCTGCTCAATTGAAGAAATTGAACCAGTCCTTGACTACTAAAAAGTCTGACACTCGCTCGCCTAAGACCAAGGGGTCCTCTAAGCGAGCTCTTACCTCCTCACAATCCACTGCTGTCACTGATACCTCGTCTGATGAAGATGGCGCTTACACTGACCCCACAGATTCTGACGCAGATACTGCTGATGGGGAGGGTAGCTCACATGTGGATGTTCCTGATCTTTTGGAGGCTATTAAGTTGATTCTACAGATTAAGGATGATCCTGAGCCACCCGTCCCTCCTAAGAAACCAGATAGGTTCAAGCGTCAGAAGGTGGTTAAACAAGTTTCTCTGACGTCCTAGTGGATGCTGGGTACTCCGTAAGGACCATGGGGAATAGACGGGCTCTGCAGGAGACTGGGCACTCTTAAAAGAAAGATTAGGTACTATATCTGGTGTGCACTGGCTCCTCCCTCTATGCCCCTCCTCCAGAGCTCAGTTAGAATCTGTGCCCGGCCAGTGCTGGATGCACACTAGGGGCTCTCCTAAGCTTCCTAGAAAAGAAAGTATTTGTTAGGTTTTTTATTTTCAGTGAGATCTGCTGGCAACAGACTCACTGCTACGTGGGACTGAGGGGAGAGAAGCAAACCTACCTGCTTGCAGCTAGCTTGTGCTTCTAAGGCTACTGGACACCATTAACTCCAGAGGGATCGAACACAGGGCCCGACCTCGATCGTCCGGAGCCGCGCCGCCGTCCCCCTCGCAGAGCCAGAAGACTGAAGAGAAAGTTGAAAACCGGCGGCTGAAGACTCCTGTCTTCATTAAGGTAGCGCACAGCACTGCAGCAATTAGATTACCTTATTGGCAAAAAGGCACATAATACAGTCTAATAAACTGTATATGTGCAATAACCCCCGCCATTAACTATTTAAAAATGCGGGAGAAGCCCGCCGCGGAGGGGGCGGGGCTATCTTCCTCAGCACACCAGCGCCATTTTCTCTTCACAGCTCCGCTGGAAGGACGCTCCCCAGTTTCTCCCCTACAGTTTCCAGACTTCAAGGGTAAAAAAGAGAGGGGGGGCACATAAATTTAAGCGCAAACTGTGTATAATAAGCAGCTATAGGGGAAAAATCACTCAGTATAGTGTACATCCCTGTTTTATATAGCGCTGTGGTGTGTGCTGGCATACTCTCTGTCTCCCCAAAGGACTTTGTGGGGTCCTGTCCTCAGTCAGAGCATTCCCTGTGTGTGTGCGGTGTGTCGGTACGGCTGTGTCGACATGTTTGATGAGGAGGCTTACGTGGAGGCGGAGCAGGAGCCGATAAGTGTGATGTCGCCCCCTGCGGGGCCGACACCAGAGTGGGTGGATATGTGGAAGGTATTAACCGACAGTGTCAACTCCTTGCATAAAAGGTTCGATGATGTAACAGCTTTGGGACAGCCGGCTTCTCTGCCCGCGCCTGCCCAGGCGTCTCAGAGGCCATCAGGGGCTCAAAAACGCCGGCAACCTCAGATGGCAGACACAGATGTCGACACTAGTGATGAGCGGGTTCGGTTCCTCGGAATCCGAACCCGCCCGAACTTCACCTTTTTTTACACGGGTCCGAGCGACACGGATCCTCCCGCCTTGCTCGGTTAACCCGAGCGCGCCCGAACGTCATCATCCCGCTGTCGGATTCTCGCGAGGCTCGGATTCTATCGCGAGACTCGGATTCTATATAAGGAGCCGCGCGTCGCCGCCATTTTCACACGTGCATTGAGATTGATAGGGAGAGGACGTGGCTGGCGTCCTCTCCGTTTAGAATAGATAGAGAGTGAGACACTTGATTTACTGGAGCATTAGGAGGAGTACTCAGAGAGTGCAGAGTTTTGCTGATAGTTATACTAGTGACTGACCACCAGTGCAGTTTTATTTAATTTTATTATTTAATATAATCCGTTCTCTGCCTGAAAAAAAACGATACACAGTCACATACCATATCTGTGCTCAGCCTCAGTGTGCTGCATCATCTATGTATATCTGACTGTGCTGAGTGCTCACTGCTCACACAGCTTAATTGTGGAGGAGACTGGGGAGCAGTTATAGCAGGAGTACATATTTAACAGTGCACACTTTTGCTGCCAGAGTGCCACTGCCAGTGTGACTGACCAGTGACCACTGACCACCAGTATATTGTGATTGTCTGCCTGAAAAAGTTAAACACTCGTCGTGTGGTGTTTTTATTCTATAAACGCATTCTGCTGACAGTGTCCAGCAGGTCCGTCATTATATAATATATACCTGTCCTGCAGTAGTGATATATATATATTTTTTATATCATTATCATCCAGTCTATACTAGCAGCAGACGCAGTACGGTAGTCCACGGCTGTAGCTACCTCTGTGTCGGCAGTCGCTCGTCCATCCATAATTGTATACCTACCTGTGGTGTTTTTTTTTTTTTCTATCTTCTTCATACTAGTAGTTTACTTTAGGAGTCTGCAGTGCTGACCGTGTCCAGCAGGTCCGTCATTATATAATATATACCTGTCCTGCAGTAGTGATATATATATATTTTTTATATCATTATCATCCAGTCTATACTAGCAGCAGACGCAGTACGGTAGTCCACGGCTGTAGCTACCTCTGTGTCGGCAGTCGCTCGTCCATCCATAATTGTATACCTACCTGTGGTGGGTTTTTTTTTTTTCTATCTTCTTCATACTAGTAGTTTACTTTAGGAGTCTGCAGTGCTGACAGTGTCCAGCAGGTCCGTAATTATATAATATATACCTGTCCTGCAGTAGTGATATATATATATTTTTTATATCATTATCATCCAGTCTATACTAGCAGCAGACGCAGTACGGTAGTCCACGGCTGTAGCTACCTCTGTGTCGGCAGTCGCTCGTCCATCCATAATTGTATACCTACCTGTGGTGTTTTTTTTTTTTTCTGTCTTCTTCATACTAGTAGTTTACTTTAGGAGTCTGCAGTGCTGACAGTGTCCAGCAGGTCCGTCATTATATAATATATACCTGTCCTGCAGTAGTGATATATATATATTTTTTATATCATTATCATCCAGTCTATACTAGCAGCAGACGCAGTACGGTAGTCCACGGCTGTAGCTACCTCTGTGTCAGCAGTCGCTCGTCATCCATAAGTATACTAGTATCCAATCCATCCATCTCCATTGTTTACCTGAGGTGCCTTTTAGTTGTGCCTATTAAAATATGGAGAACAAAAATGTTGAGGTTCCAAAAATAGGGAAAGATCAAGATCGACTTGCACCTCGTGCTGAAGCTCCTGCCACTAGTCATGGCCGAGACGATGAAATGCCATCAACGTCGTCTGCCAAGGCCGATGCCCAATGTCATAGTACAGAGCATGTAAAATCCAAAACACCAAATATCAGTAAAAAAAAGGACTCAAAAATCTAAAATAAAATTGTTGGAGGAGAAGCGTAAACTTGCCAATATGCCATTTACCACACGGAGTGGCAAGGAACGGCTGAGGCCCTGGCCTATGTTCATGGCTAGTGGTTCAGCTTCACATGAGGATGGAAGCACTCAGCCTCTCGCTAGAAAAATGAAAAGACTCAAGCTGGCAAAAGCACAGCAAAGAACTGTGCGTTCTTCGAAATCACAAATCCACAAGGAGAGTCCAATTGTGTCGTTTGCGATGCCTGACCTTCCCAACACTGGACGTGAAGAGCATGCGCCTTCCACCATTTGCACGCCCCCTGCAAGTGCTGGAAGGAGCACCCGCAGTCCAGTTCCTGATAGTCAGATTGAAGATGTCAGTGTTGAAGTACACCAGGATGAGGAGGATATGGGTGTTGCTGGCGCTGGGGAGGAAATTGACCAGGAGGATTCTGATGGTGAGGTGGTTTGTTTAAGTCAGGCACCCGGGGAGACACCTGTTGTCCGTGGGAGGAATATGGCCATTGACATGCCTGGTGAAAATACCAAAAAAATCAGCTCTTCGGTGTGGAAGTATTTCAACAGAAATGCGGACAACATTTGTCAAGCCGTGTGTTGCCTTTGTCAAGCTGTAATAAGTAGGGGTAAGGACGTTAACCACCTCGGAACATCCTCCCTTATACGTCACCTGCAGCGCATTCATCATAAGTCAGTGACAAGTTCAAAAACTTTGGGCGACAGCGGAAGCAGTCCACTGACCAGTAAATCCCTTCCTCTTGTAACCAAGCTAACGCAAACCACCCCACCAACTCCCTCAGTGTCAATTTCCTCCTTCCCCAGGAATGCCAATAGTCCTGCAGGCCATGTCACTGGCAATTCTGACGAGTCCTCTCCTGCCTGGGATTCCTCCGATGCATCCTTGCGTGTAACGCCTACTGCTGCTGGCGCTGCTGTTGTTGCTGCTGGGAGTCGATGGTCATCCCAGAGGGGAAGTCGTAAGACCACTTTTACTACTTCCACCAAGCAATTGACTGTCCAACAGTCCTTTGCGAGGAAGATGAAATATCACAGCAGTCATCCTGCTGCAAAGCGGATAACTGAGGCCTTGGCATCCTGGGCGGTGAGAAACGTGGTTCCGGTATCCATCATTACTGCAGAGCCAACTAGAGACTTGTTGGAGGTACTGTGTCCCCGGTACCAAATACCATTTAGGTTCCATTTCTCTAGGCAGGCGATACCGAAAATGTACACAGACCTCAGAAAAAGACTCACCAGTGTCCTAAAAAATGCAGTTGTACCCAATGTCCACTTAACCACGGACATGTGGACAAGTGGAGCAGGGCAGGCTCAGGACTATATGACTGTGACAGCCCACTGGGTAGATGTATGGACTCCCGCCGCAAGAACAGCAGCGGCGGCACCAGTAGCAGCATCTCGCAAATGCCAACTCTTTCCTAGGCAGGCTACGCTTTGTATCACCGCTTTCCAGAATACGCACACAGCTGAAAACCTCTTACGGCAACTGAGGAAGATCATCGCGGAATGGTTTACCCCAATTGGACTCTCCTATGGATTTGTGGCATCGGACAACGCCAGCAATATTGTGTGTGCATTAAATCTGGGCAAATTCCAGCACGTCCCATGTTTTGCACATACCTTGAATTTGGTGGTGCAGAATTATTTAAAAAACGACAGGGGCGTGCAAGAGATGCTGTCGGTGGCCAGAAGAATTGCGGGACACTTTCGGCGTACAGGCACCAAGTACAGAAGACTGGAGCACCACCAAAAACGCCTGAACCTGCCCTGCCATCATCTGAAGCAAGAAGTGGTAACGAGGTGGAATTCAACCCTCTATATGCTTCAGAGGTTGGAGAAGCAGCAAAAGGCCATTCAAGCCTATACAACTGAGCACGATATAGGAGGTGGAATGCACCTGTCTCAAGCGCAGTGGAGAATGATTTCAACGTTGTGCAAGGTTCTGCAACCTTTTGAACTTGCCACACGTGAAGTCAGTTCAGACACTGCCAGCCTGAGTCAGGTCATTCCCCTCATCAGGCTTTTGCAGAAGAAGCTGGAGACATTGAAGGAGGAGCTAACACAGAGCGATTCCGCTAGGCATGTGGGACTTGTGGATGGAGCCCTTAATTCGCTTAACAAGGATTCACGGGTGGTCAATCTGTTGAAATCAGAGCACTACATTTTGGCCACCGTGCTCGATCCTAGATTTAAAACCTACCTTGGATCTCTCTTTCCGGCAGACACAAGTCTGCTGGGGTTCAAAGAACTGCTGGTGACAAAATTGTCAAGTCAAGCGGAACGCGACCTGTCAACATCTCCTCTTTCACATTCTCCCGCAACTGGGGGTGCGAGGAAAAGGCTCAGAATTCCGAGCCCACCCACTGGCGGTGATGCAGGGCAGTCTGGAGCGACTGCTGATGCTGACATCTGGTCCGGACTGAAGGACCTGACAACGATTACGGACATGTTGTCTACTGTCACTGCATATGATTCTCTCCCCATTGAAAGAATGGTGGAGGATTATATGAGTGACCGCATCCAAGTAGGCACGTAAGACAGTCCGTACTTATACTGGCAGGAAAAAGAGGCAATTTGGAGGCCCTTGCACAAACTGGCTTTATTCTACCTAAGTTGCCCTCCCACAAGTGTGTACTCCGAAAGAGTGTTTAGTGCCGCCGCTCACCTTGTCAGCAATCGGCGTACGAGGTTACATCCAGAAAATGTGGAGAAGATGATGTTCATTAAAATGAATTATAATCAATTCCTCCGTGGAGACATTCACCAGCAGCAATTGCCTCCACAAAGTACACAGGGAGCTGAGATGGCGGATTCCAGTGGGGACGAATTGATAATCTGTGAGGAGGGGGATGTACACGGTGATATATCGGAGGATGATGATGAGGTGGACATCTTGCCTCTGTAGAGCCAGTTTGTGCAAGGAGAGATTAATTGCTTCTTTTTTGGTGGGGGTCCAAACCAACCCGTCATTTCAGTCACAGTCGTGTGGCAGACCCTGTCACTGAAATGATGGGTTGGTTAAAGTGTGCATGTCCTGTTTATACAACATAAGGGTGGGTGGGAGGGCCCAAGGACAATTCCATCTTGCACCTCTTTTTTCTTTCATTTTTCTTTGCGTCATGTGCTGTTTGGGGAGATGTTTTTGAAGGGCCATCCTGCGTGACACTGCAGTGCCACTCCTAGATGGGCCAGGTGTTTGTGTCGGCCACTTGGGTCGCTTATCTTAGTCACACAGCTACCTCATTGCGCCTCTTTTTTTCTTTGCGTCATGTGCTGTTTGGGGGGTGTTTTTTGGAAGGGCCATCCTGCGTGACACTGCAGTGCCACTCCTAGATGGGCCAGGTGTTTGTGTCGGCCACTTGGGTCGCTTATCTTAGTCACAGAGCTACCTCATTGCGCCTCTTTTTTTCTTTGCGTCATGTGCTGTTTGGGGGGTGTTTTTTGGAAGGGCCATCCTGCGTGACACTGCAGTGCCACTCCTAGATGGGCCAGGTGTTTGTGTCGGCCACTTGGGTCGCTGAGCTTAGTCATCCAGCGACCTCGGTGCAAATTTTAAGACTAAAAATAATATTGTGAGGTGTGAGGTGTTCAGAATAGACTGAAAATGAGTGGAAATTATGGTTATTGAGGTTAATAATACTTTGGGATCAAAATGACCCCCAAATTCTATGATTTAAGCTGTTTTTTAGGGTTTTTTGAAAAAAACACCCGAATCCAAAACACACCTGAATCCGACAAAAAAAATTGGGTGAGGTTTTGCCAAAACGCGTTTGAACCCAAAACACGGCCGCGGAACCGAACCCAAAACCAAAACACAAAACCCGAAAAATTTCCGGTGCTGATCACTAGTCGACACGGAGTCTGACTCCAGTGTAGACGAGGATGAGACAAATGTACAGTCCACAAGGGCCATCCGATACATGATTACGGCAATGAAAAATGTGTTGCACCTTTCTGATATTAACCCGGTGACCACAAAAAAGGGTATTATGTTTGGGGAGAAAAAGCAGCCAGTGAATTTTCCCCCGTCTGATGAGTTAAATGAATTGTGTGAAGAAGCGTGGGGTTCCCCAGATAAGAAATTAGTGATTTCTAAGAGGTTACCGATGGCGTACCCTTTCCCGTCAAAGGACAGGTTACGTTGGGAAACATCCCCTAGGGTGGACAAAGCGCTCACACGCTTATCAAAAAAGGTGGCACTGCCGTCTCAGAATACGGCCGCCTTAAAGGAGCCTGCAGATAGAAAGCTGGAGGCTATCCTGAAGTCTGTGTATACACACTCAGGTACTATACTGAGACCTGCAATTGCTTCAGCATGGATGTGTAGTGCTGCAGCAGCTTGGTCCGATACCCTGTCAGATAACATTGATTCCCTTGACAGGGATACTATTTTGCTAACCATAGAGCATATAACAGATGTCGTCTTATATATGAGGGATGCACAGAGGGACATTTGCCGGCTGGCATCTAGCATTAATGCAATGTCCATTTCTGCCAGGAGAGTATTATGGACTCGGCAGTGGACAGGTGATGCTGATTCTAAAAGGCACATGGAGGTTTTGCTTTATAAGGCTGAGGAATTGTTTGGGGACGGTCTCTCGGACCTCGTATCCACAGCAACAGCTGGGAAGTCGACTTTTTTACCTCAGGTTTCCTCGCAGCCAAAGAAAGCACCGTATTATCAGGTACAGTCCTTTCGGCCTCAGAAAGGCAAGCAGGCCAGAGGCGCATCCTTTTTGCCCAGAGGCAGGGGTAGAGGGAAAAAGCTGCATCCTCCCCTGCTTCCACTAAGTCCACCACATGACGCTGGGGCTCCACAGGTGGAGCCAGGTGCGGTGGGGACGCGTCTTCGGAACGTCAGTGACCAGTGGGTTCGCTCACAGGTGGATCTCTGGGTTCTACAAGTGGTTTCTCAGGGATACAAGCTGGAGTTCGAGGCGACTCCCCCTCACCGTTACCTCAAATCTGCCTTGCCAGCTGCTCCCAGAGAAAGGGAGGTAGTACTGGCGGCAATTCACAAGCTGTACCTTCAGCAGGTGATAATCAAAGTTCCCCTCCTTCAACAGGGACGGGGTTACTATTCCACAATGTTTGTGGTACCGAAACCAGACGGTTCGGTGAGACCCATTCTAAATTTGAAATCCTTGAACACTTATATAAGGAAGTTCAAGTTCAAAATGGAATCGCTCAGGGCGGTGATTGCAAGCCTGGAAGAGGGGGATTTTATGGTGTCGCTGGACATCATGGATGCTTACCTACATATCCCCATTTACCCACCTCACCAGGAGTACCTCAGGTTTGTGGTACAGGACTGTCATTACCAATTCCAGACGTTGCCGTTTGGTCTGTCCACGGCACCGAGGGTGTTTACCAAGGTAATGGCCGAAATGATGATACTCCTTCGAAAGAAGGGAGTTATAATTAGCCCGTACTTGGACGATCTCCTTATAAAGGCGAGGTCCAAGGAGCAGTTGTTAGTCAGCGTAGCACTATCTCGGGAAGTGCTACTACAGCACGGCTGGATTCTGAATATCCCAAAGTCGCAGCTGATCCCTACGACGCGTTTGCTGTTCTTGGGCATGATTCTGGACACAGAACAGAGGAAGGTGTTTCTCCCGGAGGAGAAGGCCCAGAAATTATCATCTCTGGTCAGGGACCTCCTGAAACCAAAACAGGTGTCGGTGCATCACTGCACGCGAGTCCTGGGAAAGATGGTAGCTTCTTACAAAGCAATTCCCTTCGGCAGGTTCCATGCAAGGATCTTTCAGTGGGATCTGTTAGAGAAGTGGTCCGGATCGCATCTTCAGATGCACCGGTTGATCACCCTGTCCCCGAGGGCCAGGGTGTCTCTGCTGTGGTGGCTGCAGAGTGCTCACCTTCTCGAGGGCCGCAGATTCGGCATACAGGACTGGGTCCTGGTGACCACGGATACAAGCCTCCGAGGTTGGGGGGCAGTTACTCAGGGAAGAAACTTCCAAGGACAGTGGTCGAGTCAGGAGACTTCCCTACACCTAAATATTCTGGAAATGAGGGCCATTTACAATGGGAAGCAGACTTCCTCAGCAGGCACGACCTCCACCCGGGAGAGTGGGGACATCCAGAAGTCTTCAAGCTGATTGTAAATCGTTGGGAAAGGCCACAGGTGGACATGATGGCGTCCCGCCTCAACAAAAAGCTAAACAGATATTGCGCCAGGTCAAGGGACCCTCAGGCGATAGCTGTGGACGCTCTAGTGACACCGTGGGTGTACCAGTCGGTATATGTGTTTCCTCCTCTTCCTCTCATACCCACGGTACTGAGAATAGTAAGAAAGAGAGGAATAAGAACAATACTCATTGTTCCGGACTGGCCAAGAAGAACTTGGTACCCAGAACTACAAGAAATGATCTCAGAGGACCCATGGCCTCTGCCGCTCTGACAGGACCTGCTACAGCAGGGGCCCTGTCTGTTCCAAGACTTACCGCGGCTGCGTTTGACGGCATGGCGGTTGAACGCCGGATCCTAATGGAAAAGGGCATTCCAGAAGAAGTCATTCCTACCATGATAAACGCTAGGAAGGATGTGACAGCAAAACATTATCACCGCATATGGTGAAAATATGTTGCTTGGTGTGAGGCCAGGAAGGCAGAGGAATTTCAGCTGGGTCGATTTCTGCACTTCCTACAGTCAGGAGTGACTATGGGCCTAAAATTGGGATCCATTAAAGTCCAGATTTCGTCCCTGTCTATTTTCTTTCAAAAAGAACTGGCTTCACTGCCTGAAGTTCAGACGTTTGTTAAGGGAGTGCTGCATACTCAACCCCCTTTTGTGCCTCCAGTGGCACCTTGGGATCTCAACGTTGTGTTGGATTTTCTAAAATCACATTGGTTTGAGCCACTTAAGACCGTGGAGCTAAAGTATCTCACGTGGAAGGTGCTCATGCTATTGGCCTTAGCTTCGGCTAGGCGTGTGTCAGAATTGGCGGCTTTGCCATGTAAAAGCCCATATCTGATTTTCCATATGGATAGGGCAGAATTGAGGACTCATCCCCAATTTCTTACTAAGGTGGTATCAGCGTTTCATTTGAACCAACCTATTGTGGTGCCTGCGGCTACTAGGGACTTGGAGGATTCCAAGTTGCTAGAAGTAGTCCGGGCCCTGAAAATCTATGTTTCCAGGACGGCTAGAGTCAGGAAAACTGACTCGCTATTTATCCTGCATGCACCCAACAAGCTGGGTGCTCCTGCTTCAAAGCAGACTATTGCTCGCTGGATCTGTAGCACGATCCAGCTTGCACATTCTGCGGCTGGACTGCCGCATCCTAAATCAGTAAAAGCCCATTCCACGAGGAAGGTGGGCTCTTCTTGGGCGGCTGCCCGAGGGGTCTCGGCTTTACAACTTTGCCGAGCTGCTACTTGGTCGGGTTCAAACACTTTTGCAATATTCTCCATCTGTTGATTGAGGCTCAGTTATTGTTCATACTGTTAACTGGGTATAGTTATTACAAATTGTACGGTGTGATTGGTGTGGCTGGTATGAGTCTTACCCTGGATTCCAAATCCTTTCCTAGTAATGTCAGCTCTTCCGGGCACAGTTTCCCTAACTGAGGTCTGGAGGAGGGGCATAGAGGGAGGAGCCAGTGCACACCAGATATAGTACCTAATCTTTCTTTTAAGAGTGCCCAGTCTCCTGCGGAGCCCGTCTATTCCCCATGTCCTTTCGGAGTACCCAGCATCCACTACGGACTACGGGAAATAGAATTACCGGTCAGTAAATTCTTATTTTTACCTCATTCTGACCACCTAGTGGATAGACATCAGGAATCCTGGGGAAACCCAGGGAAGAAGTTTGTGCCGCAAAAGAAGATGCTGGCTCGCTATCCCCTCGCGCCAGAGCTGTCTAAAAATTGGGAAACGCCTCCTCCAGTGGACTCGTATGTGGCTAGGATGGTGGCTTCCTCAGCTCTACCTGTCACTACCATCACGTCTCTAAAAGAGCCTACGGATAAACGTGTGGAGGGTTGTCTTAAAGCGATTTACACCCTCACGGGTGCTGCACAAAGGCCCACTATTGCAGCTACATGGGCTGCAGGGGCTATTGAAGCATGGGCCCTAGAGTTAGAAGCTGAAATCTCTTCTGACCATGCTAGACAATGCTTGTCATATATTGTCACAACTTCTCACTATATTAAAGAGGCGGCTTCTGATGCCGGTATTCTAGCAGCCAAGGCCTCTACTACGTCAGTCCTGGCTCGCCGGATATTGTGGCTGATATCTTGGTCTGTGGATCTGGACTCTAGAAAAACCCTGGAGGTACTCCCTTTCAAGGGAGATATTCTGTTTGGGGAGGACTTAAATAAGATAGTGGCTGACTTGGCTACTGCCAAAACTGCCTGTCTGCCAAGTACCGTTCCTTCTGTGTCGAAGGCTAAAGGTACTTCCTTTTTTCCCTTTCGTCCTTCAGGTAAAGCAAAAGGTCAGGTGTACCACAAGCAGGCCCGCACTTCCAAACCTGGTAAGCCAAAGCCCAAAAGAGCCTGGGCTGCCCGCCAGCCAGATTCCAAGACCGATAAGCCTGCCGCATGACGGGGCGGGCCTAGGGTGGGGGACCGGCTTCTAGGGTATAGCCAGGAACGGTTGAACACCACTTCAGATGCCTGGGTACGGGAAGTCGTCACTCGAGGTTATGCCATTGCCTTCAAAAACCGTCCCCCTCATCGATTTTGCCTGACAGACGTCCCTTTGGACCAGACAAAAGCAAAAACTCTACATGCGGTGGTACAGACCCTCCTGAACACAGGAGTGGTAGTACAGGTGCCTCTTGCACAGAGAGGCTGGGGGTACTATTCTCCGCTGTTTCTAGTCCCGAAACCGAATGGGTCCTCCCGGCCCATTCTCAACCTCAAGGCATTGAACAAGTTTGTGAAAGTCTCCAAGTTCCGTATGGAAACCCTTCGATGTATAGTTCTGGCCTTGGAACCTGGGGATTATATGGTCTCCCTGGATATGCAGGATGCTTACCTGCATATTCCTATAGCAGTGTCGCATCAGCAATACCTAAGGTTTGCGATTGGCAACCTCCATTACCAGTTTCGGGCGTTACCTTTTGGTTTAACTACGGCTCCGCGAGTCTTCACCAAAGTTATGGCGGTGATGACGGTGGTACTCCGCCGTCAAGGGGTCAGGATCATACCGTATCTGGATGACTTTTTGATGCCCAGAACTTCTCCTGCGTCATCTGGATATAACTGTCTGGTATCTGCAAGCCCACGGGTGGCTCATCAACGGAAAGAAATCCTCCCTGGTCCCTGCTCAGAGCATGGTGCACCTGGGAGCGCTATTGGACACTCTCAACCAACAGTTGTTCTTGTCTCAGGAGAAAGTCCTGAAGCTTCAGGACAGGATTCGTTGCTTCCTTTCTCGTCCGCAAGTGTCGATACATTCGGCGATGCAGGTGCTGGGCCTCATGGTGTCAGCATTTGACATGGTGGAGTATGCTCAATTCCATTCTTGCCCCCTCCAGAGGCTGATTCTGGAAAAGTGGGATGGCCTGCCTCACCGGATCAGGTCTCACATGATCTCATTGACTCTGGAGGTCCGTCTGTCGCTGCACTGGTGGCTCCAGGACCAACGATTGTGCAGGGGCCGTCCTTTCTGGATATCCGACTGGGTCCTGTTGACGACAGATGCCAGTCTAAGGGGTTGGGGCGCGGTGCTGGAGCAACACTCCCTTCAGGGTCGGTGGACCAAGGAGGAGTCTCTCCTCTCGATCAACATTCTGGAATTTCGGGCCATCTTCAACTCGTTGAACCTGGCCCAGCATTTAATTCAGAACCGTCCTGTTCAAGCACAGTCAGACAATGCCACCACAGTGGCTTACATAAATCATCAAGGCTGCACTCGAAGCCGTTTGGCAATGAAGGAAGTCACACGGATTCTACAATGGGCGGAACACCATCTACCGGCCATATCGGCAATATTCATTCCGGGAGTCCTGAATTGGGAAGCGGACTTTCTCAGTCGTCAGAGAGTGGGGCCTCCATCCAGAAGTGTTTCAACTCCTAGTGGAAAAGTGGGGCCTTCCAGACGTGGATCTGATGGCGTCTCGACACAATCACAAGATTCTGGTCTTCGGAGCAAGGACGAGGGATCATCAAGCAGCATTCGTGGATACGCTGGCGGTGCCGTGGAGGTTTCGGCTGCCGTATGTTCCCTCCGGTGTCACTCCTGCCCACGGTAATTCGGAAGTTCAAGCAGGATAGAGGAATCCTGCTTCTCATAGCTCCAGCGTGGCCCAGATGGCACTGGTTCTCAGACCTGCAGGGCCTATCGTCAGAGCGTCCAATCCTACTTCCACAATGCCCAGACCTCCTCGTTCAGGGCCCCTGTGTCTGCCAGGACCTAGCCTGGCTGTCTTTGACGGCGTGGCTCTTGAAGCTTCTATCTTGAGGGCTAAAGGGTTTTCTGAGGCGGTCATTCAAACTATGTTGCGGGCCCGGAAACCGGCTTCTGCCCGGATTTACCATAGGGTCTGGCATTCTTACTTTGTTTGGTGCGCATCTAACAATTATGACGCTTCCACGTTTAGTACAGCCAAGTTGTTGGCTTTTCTTCAGCAGGGCCTGGACTTAGGCCTGCGTCTGGCCTCCCTCAAGGTTCAAATTTCTGCCTTGTCGGTGTGGTTTCAAAGAAAAATTGCGACCTTACCTGATGTGCATACCTTTACTCGGAGTGTGTTGCGTATCCAACCTCCCTATGTCCCGCCTGTGGCTCCTTGGGACTTGTCGGTGGTTTTGGAGGCATTACAAGAGTCTCCATTTGAACCTCTTGGTTCAGCTGATCTTAAGTGGCTTTCCCTTAAGGTGGTGTTTCTGCTGGCTATTGCCTCAGCTAGAAGAGTGTCGGATTTGGGTGCCTTGTCTTGTTGTTCCCCATATCTGATATTTCACCGTGACCGGGCGGTTCTTAGGACTCGTCCCGTTATTTGCCTAAGGTGGTTTCTTCGTTCCACTTTAATCAGGAGATTGTAGTTCCGGCTCTTGTTTCTCCTGATCTGTCTCCCAAAGAGCGGTCTTTGGATGTGGTACGGGCTCTCCGTATCTATGTGAAGAGTACTGCTTCTATTAGGAAATCTAATTCTCTCTTTGTTCTGTTTCGGTTTCACAAACAGGGCTGGCCTGCTCACAAGCAGACTTTGGCCAGATGGATTACAATGGTGATTGCACATGCTTATGTGAGGGCTGGTCTGTCAGCTCCTGCTCACATTATGGCCCATTCTACTCGGTCAGTTGGACCTTCTTGGGCAGCCCGCGGTGGTGCGACCCTTGAACAATTGTGCAAGGCGGCTATGTGGTCCTCAGTGAACACGTTCATAAGGTTCTATGTCTTCGATACTGCCGCTTCCCAGGATGCTTCCTTTGGACGCCGGGTTCTTGTGCCCGCTACAGTGCGTCCCCTCCCATAAGGAACTGCTTTAGGACATCCCCAATGTCTATCCTTGTGGAGCCCAGTGTACCCTGCAGCAGAAAACGAGTTTTATAGTAAGAACTTAGCTTTGTTAAAACTCTTTATGCGAGGTACACTGGGCTCTATAAGGCGCCCACCCTGACGCACTTGACTTCTTTGGGTTGGTATGGCATTAGCCGCTGACACATCTCCTGTCGTGAGAATGTGGTGTTTGTGGCTACTGCATTGGGCTGGTTTAACTAAAAACTGAGCTCCTGTGCAGGGAGGCGGGGTCATAGAGGAGGCGGTGCATTGCATCTTGGGAACAGTCAAAGCTTTTGAGCATGTTGTGCCTCGGATCAAGATCCTACTCTACACCCCAATGTCTATCCTTGTGGAGCCCAGTGTACTTCGCAGAAAGAGTTTTAACAAAGGTAAGTTCTTACCATAAAACTCATTTTCTTATTACCCTCATGTGCGCATGCATATGAGGTATTCATTGGGGCCCGCCACTGTCCTGGGGCCCAAAGCATGTAATGAGTCAGACTGACTCATTACCTGCCGCTGTGTGCTGCGGGCTACCGCTGCCCGCAGCACACAGCCACCCGGACAGAGAAGAGAGGAGCGCAGCGGTACGGGGGAGAAGGAGGAGGAGGGAGGTGGAGGAGGGAGCCGCAGCAGCGCACCGCATCAGCGCGCCGCAGCAGCGCTTTACTACTGGTTGAGGCGCTGCTGTCCCTCTGCTTCACTATAGGCTGTCTTCCGAGAACAGCCTATAGTGAAGCAGAGGGACAGCAGCAGCAGCGCCTCCACCAATAACACAGCGCTGCTGCGGCTCCCTCCTCCACCTCCCTCCTCCTCCTTCTCCTGCCCGGGAATCGTGACCAGGAGCTGCAACGAGGAGCCTGAGCCAGCGGAGAGGGTAAGTATAATTCTTTCTTTCTTTCTTTCTTTTTCTTTCTTTCTTCCCATGTACAAAAAGAGCAACTGCCTGCCGCAATGTGTAAAAATGGGGGACTCTGCTTGCCGCAATGTGTAAAAAGGGGGACTCTGCCTGACGTAATGTGTAAAAAGGGGGAATCTGCCTGACGTAATGTGTAAAAAGGGGGAATCTGTCTGCCGTTAATGTGTAAAAAGTGTACGCTGTCTGCCGCTATGTGTAAAAAGGGTACGCTGTCTGCCGCTATGTGTAACAAGGGCACGCTGTCTGCCGTTATGTTTAAAAAGGGGACGCTGTCTGCCGTTATGTGTAAAAAGTGCATGCTGTCTGCCGCTATGTGTAAAAAGGGCACGCTGTCTGCCGTTGTGTAGAAAGGGGGACGCTGTCTGCCGTAATGTGTAGAAAGGGGGACGCTATCTGCCGTAATGTGTAAAAAGGGGACGCTGTCTGCCTTAATGTGTAAAAAGGGGAATCTGTCCGCCGTAAGGTATAAAAGGGTCTCTACCTGGTGTAGTGGTGCTACTGTGCGGCGTAATTTGAATATTGGAAACTACTGTGCACCGTTTTATGAATTGGTATTATTTTGTTGCCACACCCCTTCCCCACAAAGCCACGCCACTATGTATTTTTGCGCGCGCCCACGGCGTACACTGCCCCTGTTTTGCACGCAGGGGTGGGGCTCCGATGCCGTTTCTTGCACACAGTGCTAAAATGTCTAGTTACGACACTGTTGCTAGGTATCCATTTCTCTGCCCCTGAGCAGGTCCCCCTCACCAGATCCTCTCCAGGGGTGAGGGGGTGGGCTTGGATGGGATGGGGGGCCCAAAGCATTTTGGCGCACCTGGGCCCACCGCTCGCTAGTTCCGCCACTGGTGCCGCGGATGGAAGAGGGGCGGTTGTGAGGGTGCCGCGGATGGGGGAGGGGCAGGTGTGGGGGTTCCGCGGGTGGGGGAGGGGGTCTGGAGCCACTGTGGATGGGGGAGAGGCAGCTGCGGTGATGCCGCGGATGGGGGAGGGGCAGCTGCGGTGGTGCCGCAGAGGGGGGAGGGGCAGCTGCGGTGGTGCTGGGAGTGGGGGAGATGCAAGTAATGCTTCTCCTCCTGGAAGCAGCTAAGCTTTGTTGGCCCTTCCTGCAGCAGGCGGTGAACGCACCTGTGGCCAGGCCAGGCACTGCAGCTTCCCCCCGATGGTGAGTCCCTCTGCAGCTGAGTGGAGTCCAGGGAACACACAGCAGGCAAAGGGCAGAGCCTCCCATTGGATGTAACCTGTGTGGGAGGGCATTACTTGGCCAATCAGCTGTGGGCTGGGTGTGATAGACCTGGCGCTAACCCAATGAGAGCTTGTAGCCACGCCCAGTGTTAGGAAATGAGTCACAGAGTCACAAATGTGGGCAAATATATAGATTGACAGCCAAATATATAGATTGACAGCCACCAACACTATTACATTGACCATAAATAATTTTAAATGGTCCTAGACCACCAACCCAGGGCACCCCTGCAAGTGTCCTAAGGCACCCCAGGGTGCCACTGCACACAGTTTGAGAACCAATGGTCTAAATGTTTTTTTAAAGGAGTACACCTCTCACAACATTGTGTGAGAAGGCAATGGAGTGAGACTCAACAAAAAAGGAAGGCTGCACTCCAAGAGAAAAGAACAATTACTTACACTAAATGTGTCAAAGTTAAAAAAGACAATTAAAAACAATATCCTATGCAATAATTTATATGCCACATGAATTCATGTAATATAAAAAGGGAATGGTTTACCCGGGATACTGGGTCAGGACATGTATCATGATACAGTGTAAGGAATCCGTTCCAAGTGATGCCCTTAAATAGAATTAGAGTCCAGTAGCAAGAGTCCAATTGTTCTTTATATGCACCGTTAGAGGATTGTGCAGTATAAGTCCCGTATGGTGTGTGGGTACCTCATACAATACGATGTTTGGATGGTGCCTCTCTGAAACTCCTCTGAATGGCTGGCAAATGGCAAGGGCTGGTTCGGATCCAAATGAAAATTGTCCTGCTCCAGTGGATAACCTCTGACGCGTTTTGCTGCATTTAGCTTGCAGCTTTTTCAAAGGTAACGGAGTGAGACTGTATAGTAGGGGACTTGCCATCAGGCTGTGCTGTCACTGGTTGACTCAGACATGACAAGGATGGTTCATTCATTCCTTTTAAAAATGATTTCCTCTGGGGGGCGTGGCTTGGAAGCTGAAGGAGAAGGACGTGCAGTTTGGGAGCTCCTGCACTTAGCCCTGATATAACCCCTTTTCTTGATAATTGGGACCTCTCAACTACACTTAATCATCTCCCTCACTGCCCTCAGGCCAGCCTAGATCACACTGAGGAGACACCGCGGAATCGGGGAGTGCTTTTCAGCACTCCTGCAGGTTGCGGCCCTCTCCCCAGATTGAAGCCGGGGCCTGGAGTTGGCTCGGACCCCGCCCCGCGCCCCCTGGAGCCACGCCGATCCTCGGACACTCTCCCCAACGACACTGAGACCCGGTGTGGGGCTCATTAGACACCCACCTCAGTTTGCCGGCCCTTGTGGATACCCGACACCGCAGGCCGCTGGAGCTCCGGGCGGGGAGACTTGCACCGGGAGCGGCCGACATCTTGTTGGAGCGTTACCCTGGGCCTGATTCACAGAATCCAACCCGCGGCCCGCCGACTGCTCCAGGGACCTCCGGATCTGGCCGCGGACCTCCCCCAGACCCCCAGCTTATCGCACTACCGCTAGCCGCGGCCAGGAGACTCACCCCGCCGCCCGCTGCCTTTCTCCACTGCCTGGAGTCAGCGGTGCACACTGGGACTGGACGGGGATGTGAGACGCCCGGCGGCCATCTTTGCTGCACATTCTCGGCTCCCTGTCACCTTTCTCCTGCTGGACCACAGAGAGAGGCTGAGGAACAGGCATACAATAGCTGGAACAGTCTGTCCTCTGGTGATATTACTCTCTGGCTGGAAAAAGAACATATGCCAGCAGTCATCAAGCAATGAGCCCATAGATCCCCAAGAAGCCACATACTCGGATTCAGTGAACAGTGGACAGATCTACCAAAAGACTAAACAGAGGGCCGCACGGACGAGGTGAACCGCCGGACAGCACACACCACACCAACCAGGTACGTCCCTCGGTGGAGCTGGTGGGGGGTTTGCGCTTCACCCCGGGTCCCCTAAGCCGACTTGCCTGCCGGTCTGGTCCGGCTGCAGAGTGACCGCGGCGGCCATCTTGAAAGAGGGCTATCCTCGCTGAGGGAGCCAGCGTCAAAGGGAGACGGGAGCCGCACTGTCGCTACCATTACTCGCCGACGGTGCGGTGAGGAACTCTCCCCTTTGCCCCCCTGCCTTGTCCACTACCCCTCTCTGCCAGCGGCCTTCCCGCAGGGAACTAAAGCCCACCATCGCCGCAGAACAGAACCAGAGGTGCCTGCGAACGGGATAGCAGACCCTCCCCTTCCCAACCAGGGGGTCACTATATATTTATTCACACTCAACCCTGCAGCAACAGCAGCTGCCCACTCCCAGCCCCCACCTGGTCCACTGGCCACCCGGACGCGCCGTGGCGGCGACAACCGACCCCGCACCATATCCTCCGATGTCCCCTGGGACTGGACATCACTAGTGAGTGGCCCCGCCTGGCCTGCGTCCCACAATTCTACGGGGTAACCCGACTAAGGGTGCTGCATCTCACCCCCTCCGACACGACACGAGCCCCGGCGGCCATCTCCCCCCCCTGCTACTACGAGATACCCTCTGGAGCATTGAGACCCAGCACAGAACACCACGCAACTGGCTGAAAATCCACATACCCTGCCGGTAGTTCTCATATCTTACAAATACAGCCCTACTATGTAGTTTTTGCTGCAACGCATCTACAACGAGCTCTCTCTTTCACCAGGAGATCGCCCCAACATAAGAAGCCCGTACCTCCCCCCCACCCACGGCTAGTCCGCCCACAGCCTCAATCCGCGGGGCGTCATTCTACTCCTTGTGACCCTTCTTCTATACTACTACTAACGGGCCTCATGCCCCACTGAACATACCATAATCTAGCCCTCCAGTGGTTAGCCCTTAGGCCTCATTGTTCGCGCATCTCTACAAGCCACTCCAACACTTTCTCTAACCCACACAATCTGTCACCATGTCTAAATCCACCGCCTCCATTAGAAAGCGGGCGGGGACGGACATAACCCAGCACTTCACCAGAGCCGACAAAAACGACAAATCATCCTCGCTCTCTGGACCCCCCTCCCCTAGCCTTTCGGTGTCTGACAAGGAAGATTCATCTTCATCCCCCGCTCTTTCAACCAAAGAGGACATCCTAGCTTTGAAATCGCTCATCATGGATTTCAAGGAATCATTGGAGTCCAAACTAGACAACGTGGTTGCCTCCATTAGATCGGACATTACGTCCCTATCCACTAGGACCTCCAAACTTGAATCCCGTCAGGACACCCTACACAAAGAGCAGAGCGAGACCGTTAGAGACATCGACCATCTTATCCGAGACATCTCGGAACTACGCGATAAGAACGAGGATTTGGAGAATCGCGAGAGAAGAAACAATCTCCGCATACGGAATGTCCCGGAATCCGTCCTCCCTGCGAACCTCGAAACATATCTACACAAACTATTCTCCACCGTGGTTCCAACTTTAGGCTCCCGTGAACTGCCACTAGAAAGGGCCCATAGAGCTCTCCGGCCCAAACCACGTGAAGGCGATCCCCCCAGAGATGTGATCCTACGCTTCCTTAACTTTAAAGATAAAGAGCTGGTACTTAATCCTACCCGGAGCAAGCCGTACATTCTATTCGAAAATACCAGGCTACAATTCTTTCAGGACTTGGCTCCCTCCACGCTGCTCAAACGGAGAGAGCTAAAAGATCTAACCTCCACGCTCCGCACACGCGGAATCCGATATCGCTGGGGGTTCCCCTTCAAGCTGCTGATTGACTTCAACGGAAAAACTCTTATCGTCCGGGACCCCAGAGAGGGCAGAGACTTCTTGTCACACCTAGAGGACTCCGACTCTGAACAGGTGGCGTCCACCACCCGCCAGGCGACCTAACTTTCCTCACTTCGAATGCCACCTACACCTCTTGCTCCTTAGAAGAATCCTGGCCAACCCGGGGTAAAACGTCCAGACCTACTCAACCAGTTGACGTTTATTGTATATAATATATTTTGACTGTTATTATGCGGGGGGGGGTGAGGGTACACATAACAACCATCTAGTCCTTCCACAATGCCTAACGCAACGGTTTGGCCCCGAATGTGCCGCGAGACCCCTCTACCTTGTTTCCAAACTCACTATTTTTAAGTCAACACCCCGGTCACACTAGATGCCCCCGGGACTGTGACTCAGAACACCCCCATAGGGAGTGATCCGACCTTTGAAGAAAATACTTTGGAGCACATAGGGAACTGGCTGATGTCCTCGACTCTGCCTTGTTTGCTTTGCTTTTACTTAAACAACGTTACCGTTATGTTATTTACTGCTTATACGTTTGTTCTACATTACCTCCCCTTGACGCTTTCTCCCCTAAGGCCAAGGTTAGTACACTCTTTGACCACTTCACCACTGGAGGGCCATGATCCCTCATCTACCCCATACAACACACGAGTTCAAGTTGTAGAACTCCTACCTGTAAACACACTCCCCCCCCACCCTACCTCCTAGGAGGGAGTACGGCAATTACCCGGTGCTTCCCCACCTTGGACCAACCGGTCCTAATTTCCGTGCTGGTTCCTCTTCGCTGGCCGTGAGGTTCCTCAGCGCGGACCCTCCCCCCCCCCCCCCCCCCCCCCCCCTTTTTTTTTTTCTTTTTTTTTTTTTTTTCTTTTTTCTTCTTTTTCCCTCTCCTCTCACCTCTCTCTCTCTCTCCTTACCCTCTTACTTTTTTCTCTCTTTCTCCTCCTCCCCTTCTCTTTCACTTCCTCCTCTTAACCACAACTCACAATGCCTCTGCTGATAGCATCTCTGAACGTCAAGGGCCTCAACACTCCCCAGAAACGCTCCTCCCTATTTCGATCCCTTCGCACCCTCAAAGCAGACTTAGTATTTATCCAGGAGACCCACTTTAAATCCCAGTCTCACCCTGCCCTCACCTCTAAACGATTCCCGACGGCTCTCTACTCCTCGAGCCAAACCAAACACAATGGAGTGGCCATATTGGTAAACTCTAAAACCCCGTTTGTGTTGGGCTCCTCACATACAGATAAAGATGGGCGGTTCATCATTTTAACGGGTAGACTCGGACACCTAGAATGCACTATTGCTACTGTCTACGCCCCCAACTCCGGGCAAGCGTCCTTCTTTAACTCCTTCTTCTCCACATTATCCAAAGTCAGAAGTGGCTATTTAATAATAGGTGGAGATTTTAATACTGCCCCGGACTCTCAATTAGATAAATCCACTCTCCAGCCACGTGTACACCGCGACCCCTCATCCCGAGCTTTAAATAAACACACGCGGGAATCCGGTCTCATCGATGTCTGGCGGGCCCTCAACCCCACGTCCAAGGACTACACCTTCTTCTCGTGTCCGCACCAATCTTACTCCCGTATCGACCTCTTTTTTTGCAGCACCCAGGCCTCCAAACACATGTCCGACTCATCCATCATCACCAACCCGTGGTCAGATCACTCCATCATCACCGCCACCTTTGATTTCCTTGACACCCCGACATCCCGACCGGCCTGGCGCTTAAACGAAACGCTACTGAAAATTCCCCAATTTCAGGAAAAACTCAGACTTGCCCTTGCAGACTACTTCACTTTAAACATCACTGACTCCTCTTGCACCCCACTGATATGGGAGGCGCACAAAGCCGTCATCAGGGGTCACATCATTAGCTATGCCTCACACAGAAACAAAGAACGTAAACAAAAACTGGCCTCCCTCACAGAAGAGGTCCACAATCTGGAAACCCAACACAAACAGCGGCCCTCTCGCCTCCTTTACACACAACTTTCCACTGCCAGAGCGGCCCTGAACGCTTTGCTGGCCGAAAAAACTGAGCACTCACTCCGCTGGCTGAAACAAAGATTCTATGAAAAGAGCAACAAAGCTGACACTTTATTGGCCAGCGGACTGAGGGCTCGGAAAGCGCAATCCGCCATTCCAGCGATCAAAGATGACAAGGGCCCACTCCAATATAACCCCTCCACTATCAACTCCCTTTTTAAAGCTTACTATGAGCGGCTTTATAATCTCCCAGATAGACCGCCCACTCCCAACCAAACCCACCCGCCAGCTTCCGACTATCTGACATCATGTGATCTGCCCCGCCTAGATCCAGAGACCTCGTCGGGCCTGGATAGGCCTATCTCAGAGGAAGAAATTGCCTTCGCTATTAAATCTCAGAAACCGTCCAAAGCTCCTGGCCCAGACGGCTTTCCTATGTCATACTACAAAACCTTCCAACCTTCGCTACTTTCCCACCTCACGAAGGTATTCAATCTGATACTAGAGGGCTCCCCCTTCCACTCTCAAACCACCAAGGCTACTATCACTGTAATTCCGAAACCAAATAAAGACCCCCAACTAATCACTAACTACCGACCTATCTCACTTCTGAACACAGACCTCAAAATTTTCGCCAAAGTCCTAGCTAACAGGCTCAACCCGATTCTCCCCTCACTGATTCACCCAGACCAGGTGGGCTTTGTCCCGTCCAGGCAAGCGCTTGACAACACTAGACGCACGATCGACGTTATTAACTATATTAACCTTCACAAGATCCCATCCCTGGCGCTTGCTCTGGACGCGGAGAAGGCCTTCGACAGGGTATCCTGGCCCTTCATGCTACAAACCCTGCAACACTTTGGCTTTCGCAATAAATTCCTACAGGCTATACAAGCCTTGTACCACAACCCCTCGGCTTCAGTACACACAAATGGCCTATTATCGGATCCCTTCACGATCTCCAACGGAACCAGACAAGGATGCCCACTATCCCCCCTCATCTTTGCACTGATTATCGAACCCCTCGCGTGCCACATCAGAGCCAACCCAGATATCTCTGGGATCACTGTCAACCGCACTCACTACACTATATCCCTATTCGCTGACGACATACTCCTCACACTAACGAACCCGACCATCTCCCTCCCCAATCTATTTCGTGAATTATCGATATACGGCAATCTCTCGGGATATAAAATCAATCAGTCAAAATCCGAAGCCCTTTCCCTACACATCCCCAAGCGCATAAAGACTCTGTTACAGGCAAACTTCGAATTTTCATGGCGTAAACACTCACTTAAATACTTAGGAGTCTTCATAACCAAATCATACAACTCTCTCTACCGAGCCAACTACCCCCCACTCATAACCTCAATTCTTAAGGACATCCGCCAATGGGAATCTTATTACCTTTCTTGGATTGGACGTATTAACGCCATAAAAATGAATGTTCTCCCCAAACTCCTGTACTTATTCCAAACGCTCCCAATTCAGATCCCCTTGCACACCCTCCGCTCTCTCCAATCCTCGCTAGGTGACTTTATTTGGAACCATACAAAACCTCGACTCCGACGAGAAATTCTGGCCAAGCACTCCCAACTGGGTGGCCTAGGCCTCCCCATCCTTCAACGCTATTTAGCTGCGACTAAACTGAGCCAATTGGTTGCTTGGCACGCGCCAAGAGGCACCAAACGATGGGTCGACTTGGAGAGCGATCTATTCGGCGTCCCTTCAGTCTCCCATCTACCTTGGGTTCACCGCAAAAGCTATCCCCAACCTAGCCTCCCAACACCTACTGTAGCGGACACGCTCGGAAACTGGGAGATCCTAAGCAAAAATTTAAAACTGCCTATTTACCCCTCCCCCCTAACCCCTATTTGGAACAATTCAGCATTCCCCCCAGGCTTATCCCCAGCAATGGCCCGTCCTTGGATCTCTGCTGGTGCCACTAGAATCCACCACTTTACAGGGAACCACGCTATCAAATCTTTCTCAGATCTACAGGCTACATACGACCTGCCCAACTCCCTACACTACCAATACCTACAAATACGGCATTACATCTCCTCTCTTCACCTCCCATTCCCACTCCCAATCCCTTCTCCTTTCGAAAGGCTTTGCCTGCACAACCCTACTGACAGAGGAATCATCTCTCTTCTCTACAAAACCATCTTGTCCCCGGAAACCCCCGTCCTTGAACCTCACGAACTGGCCTGGGAAACTGACTTGGGACGACAATTCGAGGCTGAAGAGTGGGAAACGGTCCGGACCGCGGTCTCGAAGTGCTCCATCAGCGTGGCCATCCGCGAGAACTCGTTTAAAATATATACAAGGTGGTATTTGGTCCCAGACCGCCTACATAAAATGTTCCCTAGCACCTCTAACCTTTGTTGGAGAAACTGTGGTCAGGTGGGCACGTTCTTCCACACATGGTGGTCCTGCCCAGTGATCACACGTTACTGGACCATGGTCCGTACCCTGCTTACCCAGTTACTAGACCTTCCGCAGCCTCTCTCACCCACCCATCTTCTCCTCTGCGCCCCCGTGGATCAGGTGCCCAGAGACTCAAATAAACTGATCCTCCATATATCATGTGCAGCTAAATACCAAATAGCACGCAACTGGAAAGCACCAGACGCCCCCAGCCGTCAGGCACTAACAAATAGGATCTGGTTCATCGCACAAATGGAATACATCACCAGTCTCCAACACAACACAGTCCAAAAATTCCATTCCACTTGGCTTCCCTGGTACAGATATAAAAACTCACCCCTTCCGGGACTTAGCTAGACTGCAACTCGCACTGGGCGCATTTGATGCTCCCTCCACACACACACACAAATTCCCCCCGCCCCTCCCACCCCCTTTTTTTTTTCTTTTTTTTCTTTTTTTTTCTTCTTTCTTTCTTTCTTCTTCTCTCCCCTCTCTCTCTCTCCTTCTCTCTTTCCTCTTCTCTTTCTCTTCTCCCTCTCACATCTTTCTTTTCCTCTCCTTCTCCATGTCCCCTATCACCCGGGCTCCGGGCTTATCGGAGTTCTCCCCCTACATTCAACCCCTCCTAACTTCCTTTTATTCCCCCAACAACCTCCTTTTCTCATTGTGACTGGTTCTCACAATGCGATAGTCATACTAAATGGAGACCCGCCCCCTTTTCTTTTTTTTTCTTTCTTCTTTTTTTCTTTCTCCCTTTGAGATTCTTTCTCACCTGATTACAAATGAATCTCTATTGTTATTATATCCCTCATGACGAGTCTTGTGAAATTTGACCCATGTCACATTTACTGTATTATTGTTCGCTTTATTACCGAATGTTGTTAACACTGTTTACTTCTCATAATAAAAATTTATGATTGAAAAAAAAATGATTTCCTCTGAGCCAGAGGTATGAGGGGAATCAGTTTGCAACCTTTCCCCTAAGCTGCCTGAAAGTCATAGTTCTTAGTGATGGGAAGAAATGGAGGCTGGCTGTGACGGGGGTGGAGCTTGGTACCCATGTGACCCACGTTTTCTTACCCATCCTCTAGGCTTTGGAAAGGGTAAGTGAAAAGTTTTTCACTTTACCTTTCCCAGTTTCCGGAGTCCTGCACACCTTAGCCTATCAGCTGTTGTTAGGTAACAAGCCTCCCGATGAACAAGTTGGTGGTAATACACGCATAAGCACTGTATACTAACTAAAAACAGAAGGCTCACTGTCATTTTACAATAATACAAACCAACAAAACGAAAACGTTCACATTCTAGAGCAGAAGTACAAAGGTGTAACATATATTATTATTATTATTATTATTATTATTATTATTTATTTATTACCAGTTATTTATATAGCGCACACACATTCCGCAGAGCTTTACAGATAATATTTGGCCATTCACATCAGTCCCTGCCCCAGTGGAGCTACACTCTATATTCCCTATCTCATATACATGCAGTCACATTCACGCTAGGGTTCATTTTCTTGGGAGCCAATTAACCTACCAGTATATTTTTGGATTGTGGGAGGAAACCGACGCAAGTATGGGGAGAATATACAAACTCCACACAGTAAGAGCCATGGTGGGAATCGAACCCATGACCTCAGTGCTCTGAGACAGTAATGCTAGGACACCAACTCTTATACAAATGTGTCCAATTATAAACTAAAGCCAGTAGAATCACTAAAAATATCCGCAGCTAGATCCCTACTCCAAGGGGACATGAAAAAGGTTAGGTAGACACAAAATAATAATACAATAACACTTACAGCCACCCTATATACTATAGTACAAAACGGTGTTTCCAACAAACATTACTGTGTCAGTACACACCGGCATACAGCTACACACATCACCATGTGCTGCGTTCTAGCTTCACTAATCTTACTAAACTTGTTACAATACTCACATACTGTAATAACACCTAATCACAAAAAGAAAGCATTCTCTATAAAAAAAAATCCTCTCAAGCTCTAGATCAGAGGGGTCATGTGTCAGGTCGTAACAGCTGGGAAGACCCATCTCACACAGCCAAGTGACCACCCAGTCATCATGCTCTAGAACCAGAAGGATCAATGAAATATGCCCACAGCTAGAACCTGACCCTAAGGACCCATGAAACAAATTAGGGAGACATAAAATAATAGATCACAATTAAACTTTCATCCACACTGTATAGTGAGACTCTTAGCTAACATACTGTAGATCAGGGGTGGGGAACCTCCGGCCCGCGGGCCGTATAAGGCCCGCAAAGCCGTTTGGTCCGGCCCACCCGCTCCTCTCAGTGAGACACGCCGCCGCACAGTCCGGCGGCAGCGTGTTCCAGCTGTCACCACACGGAGGAGAGCGCGGCTATTGTAGGGCGGCGGTGGCGGCGTGTAGGACTTGTAACCAGCCGCCGGTTCGTGAGCCAATCAGAGCTTGCGATCCGGCAGCCAATCAGGAGCCGCGGCTGCCGGTCCGTGAGCTCTGATTGGCTCTCGAACCGGCGGCTGGTTTCAAGTCTTACACGCCGCCGCCCAACATAGCCGCGCTCTCCTCCGTGTACCCGCCGAAAGGAGTGGTAAGCGGGACGGGGGGGGGGGGATCTGTATACCTGGCACTGTGGGGGCATTTGTATACCTGGCACTGTGAGGGGCATTTGTATACCTGGCACTGTGGGGGCATCTGTATACCTTGAACTGTGAGGGGCATTTGTATACCTGGCACTGTGGGGACATCTGTATACCTGGCACTGTGAGGGGCATTTGTATACCTGGCACTGTGGGGGCATCTGTATACCTGGCACTGTGGGGGCATCTGTATACCTGGCACTGTAGGGGCATCTGTATGCCTGCCACTGTGGGGGCATTTGTATACCTGGCACTGTGGGGGCATCTGTATACCTGGCACTGTGAGGGGCATTTGTATACCTGGCACTGTGGGGGCAATTGTGGATCTGGCACTGCACCATTGGGGGCATATGTGTATCACGTCCCATTTTAACTGGCCACACCCATTTTTTGGGCGCTCGCGGGATTTTATAAATATCCAAATGGCCCTCGGTAGAAAAAAAGGTTCCCCAACCCTGCTGTAGATATACATATGCCTAAAGGCAGGGCAGGTGCTAGGGTGTTTGGCGCCCCCCTACAAATACAGATGTGGCCACTCTCATTCTACCTGCAAGCAGATGCATCTCGCTTGTGACTAGCCACAGCAAGCAGTGTCCCGTTCACGGGAGTGTACACACCATGCGATCCAATGGATCACTGGTGCATGCACACCCACAGGCACACTTATTGCGAATACGAGTTGCATTTGTCACAATTAGCCTTTAAGCTGAGAAGGGACACATCTCTATGTCTTCTTGACATGTCTCTTTACAATGTTTCATAGAAATGTGAAAAGAGAGAGAGGGTGACAGGGAGGGGGTGAGAGTCAGAGGAGAACAGGAGAAAAAGGGTTAGAGTCAGTAGGTGACAAGGAGAGGGTGACAGGCGAGAGAGAGAGAGAGAGAGTATGCGCATGGGGAAATGGGGACACAATGCACAAAGCAACAGAAATATAATACTCAGGTTCTAGATCAGAAGGAGTTGGGGGAAAAAGGAAAAGAAGAAACTGTATTTATGACGCACTAGAAAAAGTTAGTCAATCCTAAAATGTAACCTTTATTAAGTATATATTAAAAAATAATTTCATTGACCCAGACTACAGTGAAACATAAGAGTTAAAATCAAACAAACTGACATATATGTGAACCTACAAGATAGGAAATGGTGAATAAAGATTTTTAAAAAGCGTGTCCTGCGTGTGTTTTGTATATATCACCAATAAGATTTTATTCAAAAGAAATCACCACTATGTAGTCCTTTATGGATATGATTCTATTTGAATAATGGCTGTCATAACAGATATTGATAGCTAGCACTATAGATCAGAAGGACCAACTCAAAGCAACAAGGAAACCACTTGTCACACAGTCACATGCCCAAACACTCATCATTCACTAAAACTACAGAGATTACTGTATGAAGACCACAGCTAGAACCCTACTCCAATTGCGTACAAAACAGGTTTGGGAGAGACACAATAATAATACAACATAACTTATATCCACCTTATATTCTGCAAATCTCCATCTATAACACAAATCTTGTCTTCCATTACACATTGCCATGCAATGGGGGTCATTCCGAGTTGATCGCTCGCTAGCTACTTTTAGCAGCCGTGCAAAAGCATAGTCGCCGCCCACGGGGGAGTGTATTTTCACTTTGAAGAAGTGCGAACGCCTGTGCAGCCGCGCAGCAGCAAACACATTTTGTGCAGAACAAGACCAGCCCGTGTAGTTACTTATCCTGTGTGATGATTGCTGCGACGAGTGACACGGTAATGATGTCAGATACCCACCCAGCAAGCGCCTGGCCACGCCTGCGTTTTTCCAAACACTCCCAGAAAATGGTCAGTTGCCACCCAGAAACTCCCACTTCCTGTCAGTCTCCTTGCGTTCGGCTGTGCGATTTGAATCGTCGCTAGAACCAGTGCAAAACCACAAAGGACTTCGTACCCGTACTATGCACGTGCGCATTGCAGTGCATATGTATGCGCAGATTAGCTGTTTTTTTCACTGATCGATACGCAGCGAACAAACAACGGCAGCTAGCGATCAACTCGGAATGACCCCCAGTGTACACTAACATTACTAACTACATCAGCAATGTGCTGCAGTTTAGTTTCCCTGCTCTTGTCAAATGCAACAGAAAGATACATTTTATTACAATGACCATAACCTATCACCTAGTTACAAGAAAAAACTCTCTACCTTCACACGATCCAAACAATGATTCTATAAACACCTAAAAATTGTTTCAAGCTCTAGATCAGAAGGATCATGTGTCATGTCATAACAGCTGGGACATTCACACAACCATTTAACCACGCACTCATCATGCTCTAGAACCAGAAGGATCAATGTTTAAAGTCCAAGGCTAGAACCTGACTCTAGAGATCCCATGAAACAAATTAGGGAGACACAAAATAATAGCTCACAATGAAACTTTCAGCCACATTGTAGAGTGAGGATCTTGCTGACTTAATTGTAGCCTTTGATCATTCATTAAAAATGTCTAAAGCTTTTCTCAGCCATTCATTTTATTTTCTGAACTGTATATTTTTTGTTAATGTAACAAAGACACTGGCAGGGTGAAGGAGTCAGACATAGGTTTCCTAATGACAAACAGAAAACTCATTGCACCTTTATCACCTAAGCAACAGCTCTAACAACACAAGCAAACATGAAAAATCAAAACAAAAATATCAGGTTCTAGATCAGGGGCGGCCAGACTTTTGGAGTCGGTGATCTACTGTGAAAGCTAAAAAGCTTTTGTGATCTACCTAGGAGGAATGATAGCGCGCGCGCAAAAAGGGGCGTGGCATAGCAAAAAGTGGGTGTGACATAACAAAAAGTGGGCGTGGTATAACAAAAAAAAAGGGACGTAGCCTTGCTGCGCGGAGTGTAATGACTGCCTCACACGAAATAACACATTGGCCCCCACAGGTAAAAACCTCAAACACATATGCCCCCACAGTGCCAGATACACATGCCCCCACAGTGCCATGTGCCCACAGTGCCAGATATGCCCCCACAGTGCCAGATACAGATATGCCCCCACAGCGCCATGTGCCCACAGCGCCAGAAATGCCCCCACAGTGCCAGATATGCCCCCACAGTGCCAGATACAGATATGCCCCCACAGCGCCATGTGCCCACAGCGCCAGACATGCCCCCACAGTGCCAGATATGCCCCCACAGTGCCAGATATGCCCCCACAGTGCCATGTGCCTACAGTGCCAGATATGCCCCCACAGCGCCAGATTACAGATATGCCCCCACAGTGCCATGTGCCCGCAGAGCCAGATATGCCCCCAGTGCCACATATGACCCCACAGTGACATATATGCCTCCACAGTGCCAGATACAGATATGCCCCCTCAGCGCCATGTGCCCACAGCGCCAGATATGCCCCCACAGCACCAGATACAGATATGCCCCCACAGCGCCATGTGCCCACAGCGCCAGATATGCCCCCACCGCGCCAGATTACAGATATGCCCCCACAGAGCCAGATATGCTCCCAGTGCCAGATATGCCCCCACAGTGCCAGATATGCCCCCACAGTGCCATGTGCCCACAGTGCCAGATATGCCCCCACAGCGCCAGATTACAGATATGCCCCCACAGTGCCATGTGCCCACAGAGCCAGATATGCCCCCAGTGCCACATGACCCCACAGTGCCAGATATGCCCCCACTGAGCTATGCGCCCACAATGCCAGATATGCCCCCATAAAAGAGCTCACTGTTGGTGTGTGTGGAGAGCGCAGCGCGCGCTTCTCCTGTCTGCCGCTCTGCCTCCTCAGTCTGACTCTGGTCTCCGGCGGTGACGGCAGCGTGTATGGCTCAAATCAGGTGCCGGTCCGCGAGCTCTCATTGGCTAACGAACCGGCACCTGATTTGAGCTATACACTCGGCCGTCACTGCCGCAGACTGAGGAGGCAGAGCGGCAGGCAGGAGAGGTGCGGCTTCGGGTGGCTGGGCGGCGGATCGCGATCGACTGGTCGCATGTCCGCGATCGACCAGTCGATCGCGATCGACTGTTTGGCCACCCCTGTTCTAGATCATAAGGACTAAGTCATAGCAACTAGGAAACTACCTCTCACACAGCAACACAACCAATCATTCACTAGAACCACAAAGATTACTGTATGAAGCTCACAGCTAGAACCCTACTCTCAAGTGTTCACGAATCAGATTAGGGAGACACAAATAATAATAAAACATATATCACAACTTAATACAGTGCAAATCTTTGTTCCATTGCACATTGCTGTGTCAATATACACTAACATACTACTACACACATTGGCCAAGTGTTGCATTTTAGCTTTTCTACCCTCATGAAAAGCAGCAAAACAGTTGTTACAATTCCCATAATCTATCACTTATTTGTAAAAAGAAATGCATCTCACTTCTCATCACGCATTCTAACAACACAAATTGCAGAAAACAGTACATGTATTTAAAAAAATAAATACCTTGAGGCTCTACATCAAAAGAGTCATGTGACAGGTTGTAATAGCTGGGAAACCCCAACTCACACAGCCATGTGACTACACGCGCATTATGTTCTAGAACTAGCATATGGTGCCCACAGCTAGAACCTGACTCTAAGGACCCGTGAAACAAATTAGGGAGAACCAAAACAATGGATCCCAATCAGAGCTGGCCTTAACCAATATGATGCCCTAAGAAGAAAATTGGGCTGGTGTCCCTCAGAATCACTGCTAGTTCTGCCTCTGACCCTGTGCCCCTTTCCCAGCAACATCACCCCTCACCAATAGCAGACCTAATTTTGGTCCTTCTACTCCCTATTTTTTAAATAGAAACAGTGAGCATTTTGGCACACAGCCTAAAAAGGGGTGTGTTCCTGCTGGGAAGGGGCATGGCCACCCAATAGTAACCCCAATTCAAATTATGCCACACAGTAGTGCAACTTTATTCACATTATATCATGCAATGGTGTCCCTTCTTCACGATACATCACACAGTAGTACTACTTTACCTTGTATACGTTACTTCTCACAGTAGTGCCCCATATTCACATTACATCATAATGAATTGCTCATTATTAACATTACACCACACCATATTGCTCTTAATTCACATTAAACCACACACTAGTGCCCTTTCTACACGTTACACCACACAATAGAGCACCTTATAAACATAATGCCACACATTAGTTATGCCTTTATACACATAATACCACACAGTAATGCCCCTTACACATATGAGACACATCATTAATGTCCTTATAAACATAATGCACCTTACACATTATTCCAACTTTTATTAATGCCCTTGTACACATAATGACACACATAATGTCCCTTACACATATGCCGCAAATTATTAATGCTCTTATACATAAAATGACACACATAATGTCCCTTACACATATGCCGCACATTAATAATGCATTTATACACGACACACGTAATGCCCCTTACACATATGGTGAACATTATTGCACAAACAACCCACCCGCACACAGCACTCCCTCGGCTGCTAACACTGTAACTTCTGCCTCTGAATGGATACAGATGTATGTTCATACGTCTTTCTTGCCTCAATACGCCATGCAGCAGAAGATGCCTGGCGTGAGTCAGCTGGCCACTCTAGGCCAGCTCTGCTAATGTTGGGCACCTTTTTTGCTGAAAGTGCATATTTGCATTGCTATGTGACGAGGACACACAAGCAACTTTTGCTGATTAAAATGATATGAGGCATGCCGAAATTCTGTGTGCGACTGTGGCTGTATATGCATGCGAAATGCTACATTACAGTGCTGTCCAGGAATACACTGTAACATAGCATTTCATATACAAATATAGCTGCAGTCACAAAATGTAGGCATTCCATATATCATTTTAATCAGCAGAAGCTGCTGATTCTTGTGCCCCTAGGCATTCCAAATGCCCAAGGCATTTGCTTAGTTTGTCTATGACAAAGGCCGGCTCTGATCCCAATGCAACTTTCAGCCACATTGTATAGTGAGGATTGTTGCTGACATAACTGTAGCCTTTGATCATTCATTAAAAAATGTCTAAAGCTTTTTTCAAGCATTCATTTTATTACCTGAACTGTATATTTTTGGTTACTATAAAAAAAGACACTGGCTGTGAAGGAGTCAAGCATACATAACCAACAGTTCTACTAATACAAAAATATAACAAATAAACAATAAACTAGCTCAGATGGACCAACTCATAGCAACTAGGACACACAGTCACATGCCCAAACACTTAAAATTCACTAGAAAAACAAAGATTGCCGTATGAAGACCACAGCTAGAACCCTACTCCAAATGCTTATAAAACAGGTTTGGGAGACACAAAATAATATTAAAACATAAATTACATCCACAATATATAATGCAAATCTCCCAACTTAATATAAATCTTATCTTACATTGCAGTGTCAATATATACTAACATACATCAGCAATGTACTGCATTTTAGCTTCCATGCTCTTGCAAAAACAACAGAAAGATACATTTTTATTTCAATGACCATAATCCATCATCTAATTACAAGAGAAAGTTTACTCTCTTCATACTACCCAAAGATTCCAACAACACAAAAAAATAACACCTTTCAAGTTCTAGATCAGAAGGGTCATGTGTCAAATCGTAACAACTGGGACAACACATCTCACACAGCCATGTGACCACCCACTCATCATACTCTAGAACCAGAAGGATCAATGTTTAAAGTCCAAGGCTAGAACCTGACTCTAGAGATCCCATGAAACAAATTAGGGAGACACAAAATAATAGCTCACAATGAAACTTTCAGCCACATTGTAGAGTGAGGATCTTGCTGACTTAATTGTAGCCTTTGATCATTCATTAAAAATGTTTAAAGCTTTTCTCAGCCATTCATTTTATTTTCTGAACTGTATATTTTTTGTTAATGTAACAAAGACACTGGCAGGGTGAAGGAGTCAGACATAGGTTTCCTAATGACAAACAGAAAACTCATTGCACCTTTATCACCTAAGCAACAGCTCTAACAACACAAGCAAACATGAAAAATCAAAACAAAAATATCAGGTTCTAGATCATAAGGACTAAGTCATAGCAACTAGGAAACTACCTCTCACAAAGCAACACAACCAATCATTCACTAGAACCACAAAGATTATTTTATGAAGCTCACAGCTAGAACCCTACTCTCAAGTGTTCACGAATCAGATTAGGGAGACACAAATAATAATAAAACATATATCACAACTTAATACAGTGCAAATCTTTGTTCCATTGCACATTGCTGTGTCAATATACACTAACATACTACTACACACATTGGCCAAGTGTTGCATTTTAGCTTTTCTACTCTTATGAAAAGCAGCAAAACAGTTGTTACAATTCCCATAATCCATCACTTATTTGTAAAAAGAAATGCATCTCACTTCTCATCACGCATTCTAACAACACAAATTGCAGAAAACAGTACATGTATTTAAAAAATAAATAACTTGAGGCTCTACATCAAAAGAGTCATGTGACAGGTTGTAATCGCTGGGAAAACCCATCTCACACAGCCATGTGACTACACACTCATTATGTTCTAGAACTAACATATGGTGCCCACAGCTAGAACCTGACTCTAAGGACCCGTGAAACAAATTAGGGAGAACCAAAACAATGGATCCCAATCAGAGCTGGCCTTAACCAATATGATGCCCTAAGAAGAAAATTGGGCTGGTGTCCCTCAGAATCACTGCTAGTTCTGCCTCTGACCCTGTGCCCCTTTCCCAGCAACATCACCCCTCACCAATAGCAGACCTAATTTTGGTCCTTCTACTCCATATTTTTTAAATAGAAACAGTGAGCATTTTGGCACACAGCCTAAAAAGGGGTGTGTTCCTGCTGGAAAGGGGCATGGCCACCCAATAGTATCCCCAATTCAAATTATGCCACACAGTAGTGAAACTTTATTCACATTATATCATGCAATGGTGTCCCTTCTTCACGATACATCACACAGTAGTACTACTTTACCTTGTATACGTTACTTCTCACAATAGTGCCCCATATTCACATTACATCATAATGAATTGCTCATTATTAACATTACACCACACCATATTGCTCTTAATTCACATTAAACCACACACTAGTGCCCTTTCTACACGTTACACCACACTATAGAGCACCTTATAAACATAATGCCACACATTAGTTATGCCTTTATACACATAATACCACACAGTAATGCCCCAAACACATATGAGACACATCATTAATGTCCTTATAAACATAATGCACCTTACACATTATTCCAACTTTTATTAATGCCCTTGTACACATAATGACACACATAATGTCCCTTACACATATGCCGCAAATTATTAATGCTCTTATACATATAATGACACACATAATGTCCCTTACACATATGCCGCACATTAATAATGCATTTATACACGACACACGTAATGCCCCTTACACATATGGTGAACATTATTGCACAAACAACCCACCCGCACACAGCACTCCCTCGGCTGCTAACACTGTAACTTCTGCCTCTGAATGGATACAGATGTATGTTCATACGTCTTTCTTGCCTCAATACGCCATGCAGCAGAAGATGCCTGGCGTTAGTCAGCTGGCCACTCTAGGCCAGCTCTGCTAATGTTGGGCACCTTTTTTGCTGAAAGTGCATATTTGCATTGCTATGTGACTAGGACACACAAGCAACTTTTGCTGATTAAAATGATATGAGGCATGCCGAAATTCTGTGTGCGACTGTGGCTGTATATGCATGCGAAATGCTACATTACAGTGCTGTCCAGGAATACACTGTAACATAGCATTTCATATACAGATATAGCTGCAGTCACAAAATGTAGGCATGCCATATATCATTTTAATCAGCAGAAGCTGCTGATTCTTGTGCCCCTAGGCATTCCAAATGCCCAAGGCATTTGCTTAGTTTGTCTATGCCAAAGGCCGGCTCTGATCCCAATGCAACTTTCAGCCACATTGTATAGTGAGGATTGTTGCTGACATAACTGTAGCCTTTGATCATTCATTAAAAAATGTCTAAAGCTTTTTTCAAGCATTCATTTTATTACCTGAACTGTATATTTTTGGTTACTATAAAAAAAGACACTGGCTGTGAAGGAGTCAAGCATACATAACCAACAGTTCTACTAATACAAAAATATAACAAATTAACAATAAACTAGCTCAGATGGACCAACTCATAGCAACTAGGACACACAGTCACATGCCCAAACACTTAAAATTCACTAGAAAAACAAAGATTGCCGTATGAAGACCACAGCTAGAACCCTACTCCAAATGCTTATAAAACAGGTTTGGGATACACAAAATAATATTAAAACATAAATTACATCCACAATATATAATACAAATCTCCCAACTTAATATAAATCTTATCTTACATTACAGTGTCAATATATACTAACATACATCAGCAATGTACCGCATTTTAGCTTCCATGCTCTTGCAAAAACAACAGAAAGATAAATTTTATATCAATGACCATAATCCATCATCTAATTACAAGAGAAAGTTTACTCTCTTCATACTACCCAAAGATTCCAACAACACAAAAAAATAACACCTTTCAAGTTCTAGATCAGAAGGGTCATGTGTCAAGTCGTAACAACTGGGACAACACATCTCACACAGCCATGTGACCACCCACTCATCATGCTCTAGAACCAGAAGGATCAATGTTTAAAGTCCAAGGCTAGAACCTGACTCTAGAGATCCCATGAAACAAATTAGGGAGACACAAAATAATAGCTCACAATGAAACTTTCAGCCACATTGTAGAGTGAGGATCTTGCTGACTTAATTGTAGCCTTTGATCATTCATTAAAAATGTTTAAAGCTTTTCTCAGCCATTCATTTTATTTTCTGAACTGTATATTTTTTGTTAATGTAACAAAGACACTGGCAGGGTGAAGGAGTCAGACATAGGTTTCCTAATGACAAACAGAAAACTCATTGCACCTTTATCACCTAAGCAACAGCTCTAACAACACAAGCAAACATGAAAAATCAAAACAAAAATATCAGGTTCTAGATCATAAGGACTAAATCATAGCAACTAGGAAACTACCTCTCACAAAGCAACACAACCAATCATTCACTAGAACCACAAAGATTATTGTATGAAGCTCACAGCTAGAACCCTACTCTCAAGTGTTCACGAATCAGATTAGGGAGACACAAATAATAATAAAACATATATCACAACTTAATACAGTGCAAATCTTTGTTCCATTGCACATTGCTGTGTCAATATACACTAACATACTACTACACACATTGGCCAAGTGTTGCATTTTAGCTTTTCTACTCTTATGAAAAGCAGCAAAACAGTTGTTACAATTCCCATAATCCATCACTTATTTGTAAAAAGAAATGCATCTCACTTCTCATCACGCATTCTAACAACACAAATTGCAGAAAACAGTACATGTATTTAAAAAATAAATAACTTGAGGCTCTACATCAAAAGAGTCATGTGACAGGTTGTTATAGCTGGGAAAACCCATCTCACACAGCCATGTGACTACACACTCATTATGTTCTAGAACTAGCATATGGTGCCCACAGCTAGAACCTGACTCTAAGGACCCGTGAAACAAATTAGGGAGAACCAAAACAATGGATCCCAATCAGAGCTGGCCTTAACCAATATAATGCCCTAAGAAGAAAATTGGGCTGGTGTCCCTCAGAATCACTGCTAGTTCTGCCTCTGACCCTGTGCCCCTTTCCCAGCAACATCACCCCTCACCAATAGCAGACCTAATTTTGGTCCTTCTACTCCCTATTTTTTAAATAGAAACAGTAAGCATTTTGGCACACAGCCTAAAAAGGGGTGTGTTCCTGCTGGGAAGGGGCATGGCCACCCAATAGTATCCCCAATTCAAATTATGCCACACAGTAGTGAAACTTTATTCACATTATATCATGCAATGGTGTCCCTTCTTCACGATACATCACACAGTAGTACTACTTTACCTTGTATACGTTACTTCTCACAGTAGTGCCCCATATTCACATTACATCATAATGAATTGCTCATTATTAACATTACACCACACCATATTGCTCTTAATTCACATTAAACCACACACTAGTGCCCTTTCTACACGTTACACCACACTATAGAGCACCTTATAAACATAATGCCACACATTAGTTATGCCTTTATACACATAATACCACACAGTAATGCCCCTTACACATATGAGACACATCATTAATGTCCTTATAAACATAATGCACCTTACACATTATTCCAACTTTTATTAATGCCCTTGTACACATAATGACACACATAATGTCCCTTACACATATGCCGCAAATTATTAATGCTCTTATACATATAATGACACACATAATGTCCCTTACACATATGCCGCACATTAATAATGCATTTATACACGACACACGTAATGCCCCTTACACATATGGTGAACATTATTGCACAAACAACCCACCCGCACACAGCACTCCCTCGGCTGCTAACACTGTAACTTCTGCCTCTGAATGGATACAGATGTATGTTCATACGTCTTTCTTGCCTCAATACGCCATGCAGCAGAAGATGCCTGGCGTGAGTCAGCTGGCCACTCTAGGCCAGCTCTGCTAATGTTGGGCACCTTTTTTGCTGAAAGTGCATATTTGCATTGCTATGTGACTAGGACACACAAGCAACTTTTGCTGATTAAAATGATATGAGGCATGCCGAAATTCTGTGTGCGACTGTGGCTGTATATGCATGCGAAATGCTACATTACAGTGCTGTCCAGGAATACACTGTAACATAGCATTTCATATACAGATATAGCTGCAGTCACAAAATGTAGGCATGCCATATATCATTTTAATCAGCAGAAGCTGCTGATTCTTGTGCCCCTAGGCATTCCAAATGCCCAAGGCATTTGCTTAGTTTGTCTATGCCAAAGGCCGGCTCTGATCCCAATGCAACTTTCAGCCACATTGTATAGTGAGGATTGTGGCTGACATAACTGTAGCCTTTGATCATTCATTAAAAAATGTCTAAAGCTTTTTTCAAGCATTCATTTTATTACCTGAACTGTATATTTTTGGTTACTATAAAAAAAGACACTGGCTGTGAAGGAGTCAAGCATACATAACCAACAGTTCTACTAATACAAAAATATAACAAATTAACAATAAACTAGCTCAGATGGACCAACTCATAGCAACTAGGACACACAGTCACATGCCCAAACACTTAAAATTCACTAGAAAAACAAAGATTGCCGTATGAAGACCACAGCTAGAACCCTACTCCAAATGCTTATAAAACAGGTTTGGGATACACAAAATAATATTAAAACATAAATTACATCCACAATATATAATGCAAATCTCCCAACTTAATATAAATCTTATCTTACATTGCAGTGTCAATATATACTAACATACATCAGCAATGTACTGCATTTTAGCTTCCATGCTCTTGCAAAAACAACAGAAAGATAAATTTTATTTCAATGACCATAATCCATCATCTAATTACAAGAGAAAGTTTACTCTCTTCATACTACCCAAAGATTCCAACAACACAAAAAAATAACACCTTTCAAGTTCTAGATCAGAAGGGTCATGTGTCAAGTCGTAACAACTGGGACAACACATCTCACACAGCCATGTGACCACCCACTCATCATGCTCTAGAACCAGAAGGATCAATGTTTAAAGTCCAAGGCTAGAACCTGACTCTAGAGATCCCATGAAACAAATTAGGGAGACACAAAATAATAGCTCACAATGAAACTTTCAGCCACATTGTAGAGTGAGGATCTTGCTGACTTAATTGTAGCCTTTGATCATTCATTAAAAATGTTTAAAGCTTTTCTCAGCCATTCATTTTATTTTCTGAACTGTATATTTTTTGTTAATGTAACAAAGACACTGGCAGGGTGAAGGAGTCAGACATAGGTTTCCTAATGACAAACAGAAAACTCATTGCACCTTTATCACCTAAGCAACAGCTCTAACAACACAAGCAAACATGAAAAATCAAAACAAAAATATCAGGTTCTAGATCATAAGGACTAAATCATAGCAACTAGGAAACTACCTCTCACAAAGCAACACAACCAATCATTCACTAGAACCACAAAGATTATTGTATGAAGCTCACAGCTAGAACCCTACTCTCAAGTGTTCACGAATCAGATTAGGGAGACACAAATAATAATAAAACATATATCACAACTTAATACAGTGCAAATCTTTGTTCCATTGCACATTGCTGTGTCAATATACACTAACATACTACTACACACATTGGCCAAGTGTTGCATTTTAGCTTTTCTACTCTTATGAAAAGCAGCAAAACAGTTGTTACAATTCCCATAATCCATCACTTATTTGTAAAAAGAAATGCATCTCACTTCTCATCACGCATTCTAACAACACAAATTGCAGAAAACAGTACATGTATTTAAAAAATAAATAACTTGAGGCTCTACATCAAAAGAGTCATGTGACAGGTTGTAATAGCTGGGAAACCCCATCTCACACAGCCATGTGACTACACACTCATTATGTTCTAGAACTAGCATATGGTGCCCACAGCTAGAACCTGACTCTAAGGACCCGTGAAACAAATTAGGGAGAACCAAAACAATGGATCCCAATCAGAGCTGGCCTTAACCAATATGATGCCCTACGAAGAAAATTGGGCTGGTGTCCCTCAGAATCACTGCTAGTTCTGCCTCTGACCCTGTGCCCCTTTCCCAGCAACATCACCCCTCACCAATAGCAGACCTAATTTTGGTCCTTCTACTCCCTATTTTTTTAAATAGAAACAGTGAGCATTTTGGCACACAGCCTAAAAAGGGGTGTGTTCCTGCTGGGAAGGGGCATGGCCACCCAATAGTATCCCCAATTCAAATTATGCCACACAGTAGTGCAACTTTATTCACATTATATCATGCAATGGTGTCCCTTCTTCACGATACATCACACAGTAGTACTACTTTACCTTATATACGTTACTTCTCACAGTAGTGCCCCATATTCACATTACATCATAATGAATTGCTCATTATTAACATTACACCACACCATATTGCTCTTAATTCACATTAAACCACACACTAGTGCCCTTTCTACACGTTACACCACACAATAGAGCACCTTATAAACATAATGCCACACATTAGTTATGCCTTTATACACATAATACCACACAGTAATGCCCCTTACACATATGAGACACATCATTAATGTCCTTATAAACATAATGCACCTTACACATTATTCCAACTTTTATTAATGCCCTTGTACACATAATGACACACATAATGTCCCTTACACATATGCCGCAAATTATTAATGCTCTTATACACATAATGACACACATAATGTCCCTTACACATATGCCGCACATTAATAATGCATTTATACACGACACACGTAATGCCCCTTACACATATGGTGAACATTATTGCACAAACAACCCACCCGCACACAGCACTCCCTCGGCTGCTAACACTGTAACTTCTGCCTCTGAATGGATACAGATGTATGTTCATACATCTTTCTTGCCTCAATACGCCACGCAGCAGAAGATGCCTGGCGTGAGTCAGCTGGCCACTCTAGGCCAGCTCTGCTAATGTTGGGCACCTTTTTTGCTGAAAGTGCATATTTGCATTGCTATGTGACTAGGACACACAAGCAACTTTTGCTGATTAAAATGATATGAGGCATGCCGAAATTCTGTGTGCGACTGTGGCTGTATATGCATGCAAAATGCTACATTACAGTGCTGTCCAGGAATACACTGTAACATAGCATTTCATATACAGATATAGCTGCAGTCACAAAATATAGGCATGCCATATATCATTTTAATCAGCAGAAGCTGCTGATTCTTGTGCCCCTAGGCATTCCAAATGCCCAAGGCATTTGCTTAGTTTGTCTATGCCAAAGGCCGGCTCTGATCCCAATGCAACTTTCAGCCACATTGTATAGTGAGGATTGTTGCTGACATAACTGTAGCCTTTGATCATTCATTAAAAAATGTCTAAAGCTTTTTTCAAGCATTCATTTTATTACCTGAACTGTATATTTTTGGTTACTATAAAAAAGACACTGGCTGTGAAGGAGTCAAGCATACATAACCAACAGTTCTACTAATACAAAAATATAACAAATCAACAATAAACCAGCTCAGATGGACCAACTCATAGCAACTAGGACACACAGTCACATGCCCAAACACTTAAAATTCACTAGAAAAACAAAGATTGCCGTATGAAGACCACAGCTAGAACCCTACTCCAAATGCTTATAAAACAGGTTTGGGAGACATAAAATAATAATAAAACATAAATTACATCCACAAAATATAATGCAAACCTCCCAACTTAACATAAATCTTATCTTACATTGCAGTGTCAATATATACTAACATACATCAGCAATGTACTGCATTTTAGCTTCCATGCTCTTGCAAAAATAACAGAAAGATACATTTTATTTCAATGACCATAATCCATCATCTAATTACAAGAGAAAGTTTACTCTCTTCATACTACCCAAAGATTCCAACAACACAAAAAAATAACACCTTCCAAGTTCTAGATCAGAAGGGTCATGTGTCAAGTCGTAACAACTGGGACAACACATCTCACACAGCCATGTGACCACCCACTCATCATGCTCTAGAACCAGAAGGATCAATGTTTAAAGTCCAAGGCTAGAACCTGACTCTAGAGATCCCATGAAACAAATTAGGGAGACACAAAATAATAGCTCACAATGAAACTTTCAGCCACATTGTAGAGTGAGGAGGATCTTGCTGACTTAATTGTAGCCTTTGATCATTCATTAAAAATGTCTAAAGCTTTTCTCAGCCATTCATTTTATTTTCTGAACTGTATATTTTTTGTTAATGTAACAAAGACACTGGCAGGGTGAAGGAGTCAGACATAGGTTTCCTAATGACAAACAGAAAACTCATTGCACCTTTATCACCTAAGCAACAGCTCTAACAACACAAGCAAACATGAAAAATCAAAACAAAAATATCAGGTTCTAGATCATAAGGACTAAGTCATAGCAACTAGGAAACTACCTCTCACAAAGCAACACAACCAATCATTCACTAGAACCACAAAGATTATTGTATGAAGCTCACAGCTAGAACCCTACTCTCAAGTGTTCACGAATCAGATTAGGGAGACACAAATAATAATAAAACATATATCACAACTTAATACAGTGCAAATCTTTGTTCCATTGCACATTGCTGTGTCAATATACACTAACATACTACTACACACATCGGCCAAGTGTTGCATTTTAGCTTTTCTACTCTTATGAAAAGCAGCAAAACAGTTGTTACAATTCCCATAATCCATCACTTATTTGTAAAAAGAAATGCATCTCACTTCTCATCACGCATTCTAACAACACAAATTGCAGAAAACAGTACATGTATTTAAAAAATAAATAACTTGAGGCTCTACATCAAAAGAGTCATGTGACAGGTTGTTATAGCTGGGAAAACCCATCTCACACAGCCATGTGACTACACACTCATTATGTTCTAGAACTAGCATATGGTGCCCACAGCTAGAACCTGACTCTAAGGACCCGTGAAACAAATTAGGGAGAACCAAAACAATGGATCCCAATCAGAGCTGGCCTTAACCAATATAATGCCCTAAGAAGAAAATTGGGCTGGTGTCCCTCAGAATCACTGCTAGTTCTGCCTCTGACCCTGTGCCCCTTTCCCAGCAACATCACCCCTCACCAATAGCAGACCTAATTTTGGTCCTTCTACTCCCTATTTTTTAAATAGAAACAGTAAGCATTTTGGCACACAGCCTAAAAAGGGGTGTGTTCCTGCTGGGAAGGGGCATGGCCACCCAATAGTATCCCCAATTCAAATTATGCCACACAGTAGTGAAACTTTATTCACATTATATCATGCAATGGTGTCCCTTCTTCACGATACATCACACAGTAGTACTACTTTACCTTGTATACGTTACTTCTCACAGTAGTGCCCCATATTCACATTACATCATAATGAATTGCTCATTATTAACATTACACCACACCATATTGCTCTTAATTCACATTAAACCACACACTAGTGCCCTTTCTACACGTTACACCACACTATAGAGCACCTTATAAACATAATGCCACACATTAGTTATGCCTTTATACACATAATACCACACAGTAATGCCCCTTACACATATGAGACACATCATTAATGTCCTTATAAACATAATGCACCTTACACATTATTCCAACTTTTATTAATGCCCTTGTACACATAATGACACACATAATGTCCCTTACACATATGCCGCAAATTATTAATGCTCTTATACATATAATGACACACATAATGTCCCTTACACATATGCCGCACATTAATAATGCATTTATACACGACACACGTAATGCCCCTTACACATATGGTGAACATTATTGCACAAACAACCCACCCGCACACAGCACTCCCTCGGCTGCTAACACTGTAACTTCTGCCTCTGAATGGATACAGATGTATGTTCATACGTCTTTCTTGCCTCAATACGCCATGCAGCAGAAGATGCCTGGCGTGAGTCAGCTGGCCACTCTAGGCCAGCTCTACTAATGTTGGGCACCTTTTTTGCTGAAAGTGCATATTTGCATTGCTATGTGACTAGGACACACAAGCAACTTTTGCTGATTAAAATGATATGAGGCATGCCGAAATTCTGTGTGCGACTGTGGCTGTATATGCATGCGAAATGCTACATTACAGTGCTGTCCAGGAATACACTGTAACATAGCATTTCATATACAGATATAGCTGCAGTCACAAAATGTAGGCATGCCATATATCATTTTAATCAGCAGAAGCTGCTGATTCTTGTGCCCCTAGGCATTCCAAATGCCCAAGGCATTTGCTTAGTTTGTCTATGCCAAAGGCCGGCTCTGATCCCAATGCAACTTTCAGCCACATTGTATAGTGAGGATTGTTGCTGACATAACTGTAGCCTTTGATCATTCATTAAAAAATGTCTAAAGCTTTTTTCAAGCATTCATTTTATTACCTGAACTGTATATTTTTGGTTACTATAAAAAAGACACTGGCTGTGAAGGAGTCAAGCATACATAACCAACAGTTCTACTAATACAAAAATATAACAAATTAACAATAAACTAGCTCAGATGGACCAACTCATAGCAACTAGGACACACAGTCACATGCCCAAACACTTAAAATTCACTAGAAAAACAAAGATTGCCGTATGAAGACCACAGCTAGAACCCTACTCCAAATGCTTATAAAACAGGTTTGGGATACACAAAATAATATTAAAACATAAATTACATCCACAATATATAATACAAATCTCCCAACTTAATATAAATCTTATCTTACATTGCAGTGTCAATATATACTAACATACATCAGCAATGTACCGCATTTTAGCTTCCATGCTCTTGCAAAAACAACAGAAAGATAAATTTTATATCAATGACCATAATCCATCATCTAATTACAAGAGAAAGTTTACTCTCTTCATACTACCCAAAGATTCCAACAACACAAAAAAATAACACCTTTCAAGTTCTAGATCAGAAGGGTCATGTGTCAAGTCGTAACAACTGGGACAACACATCTCACACAGCCATGTGACCACCCACTCATCATGCTCTAGAACCAGAAGGATCAATGTTTAAAGTCCAAGGCTAGAACCTGACTCTAGAGATCCCATGAAACAAATTAGGGAGACACAAAATAATAGCTCACAATGAAACTTTCAGCCACATTGTAGAGTGAGGATCTTGCTGACTTAATTGTAGCCTTTGATCATTCATTAAAAATGTTTAAAGCTTTTCTCAGCCATTCATTTTATTTTCTGAACTGTATATTTTTTGTTAATGTAACAAAGACACTGGCAGGGTGAAGGAGTCAGACATAGGTTTCCTAATGACAAACAGAAAACTCATTGCACCTTTATCACCTAAGCAACAGCTCTAACAACACAAGCAAACATGAAAAATCAAAACAAAAATATCAGGTTCTAGATCATAAGGACTAAATCATAGCAACTAGGAAACTACCTCTCACAAAGCAACACAACCAATCATTCACTAGAACCACAAAGATTATTGTATGAAGCTCACAGCTAGAACCCTACTCTCAAGTGTTCACGAATCAGATTAGGGAGACACAAATAATAATAAAACATATATCACAACTTAATACAGTGCAAATCTTTGTTCCATTGCACATTACTGTGTCAATATACACTAACATACTACTACACACATTGGCCAAGTGTTGCATTTTAGCTTTTCTACTCTTATGAAAAGCAGCAAAACAGTTGTTACAATTCCCATAATCCATCACTTATTTGTAAAAAGAAATGCATCTCACTTCTCATCACGCATTCTAACAACACAAATTGCAGAAAACAGTACATGTATTTAAAAAATAAATAACTTGAGGCTCTACATCAAAAGAGTCATGTGACAGGTTGTTATAGCTGGGAAAACCCATCTCACACAGCCATGTGACTACACACTCATTATGTTCTAGAACTAGCATATGGTGCCCACAGCTAGAACCTGACTCTAAGGACCCGTGAAACAAATTAGGGAGAACCAAAACAATGGATCCCAATCAGAGCTGGCCTTAACCAATATAATGCCCTAAGAAGAAAATTGGGCTGGTGTCCCTCAGAATCACTGCTAGTTCTGCCTCTGACCCTGTGCCCCTTTCCCAGCAACATCACCCCTCACCAATAGCAGACCTAATTTTGGTCCTTCTACTCCCTATTTTTTAAATAGAAACAGTAAGCATTTTGGCACACAGCCTAAAAAGGGGTGTGTTCCTGCTGGGAAGGGGCATGGCCACCCAATAGTATCCCCAATTCAAATTATGCCACACAGTAGTGAAACTTTATTCACATTATATCATGCAATGGTGTCCCTTCTTCACGATACATCACACAGTAGTACTACTTTACCTTGTATACGTTACTTCTCACAGTAGTGCCCCATATTCACATTACATCATAATGAATTGCTCATTATTAACATTACACCACACCATATTGCTCTTAATTCACATTAAACCACACACTAGTGCCCTTTCTACACGTTACACCACACTATAGAGCACCTTATAAACATAATGCCACACATTAGTTATGCCTTTATACACATAATACCACACAGTAATGCCCCTTACACATATGAGACACATCATTAATGTCCTTATAAACATAATGCACCTTACACATTATTCCAACTTTTATTAATGCCCTTGTACACATAATGACACACATAATGTCCCTTACACATATGCCGCAAATTATTAATGCTCTTATACATATAATGACACACATAATGTCCCTTACACATATGCCGCACATTAATAATGCATTTATACACGACACACGTAATGCCCCTTACACATATGGTGAACATTATTGCACAAACAACCCACCCGCACACAGCACTCCCTCGGCTGCTAACACTGTAACTTCTGCCTCTGAATGGATACAGATGTATGTTCATACGTCTTTCTTGCCTCAATACGCCATGCAGCAGAAGATGCCTGGCGTGAGTCAGCTGGCCACTCTAGGCCAGCTCTGCTAATGTTGGGCACCTTTTTTGCTGAAAGTGCATATTTGCATTGCTATGTGACTAGGACACACAAGCAACTTTTGCTGATTAAAATGATATGAGGCATGCCGAAATTCTGTGTGCGACTGTGGCTGTATATGCATGCGAAATGCTACATTACAGTGCTGTCCAGGAATACACTGTAACATAGCATTTCATATACAGATATAGCTGCAGTCACAAAATGTAGGCATGCCATATATCATTTTAATCAGCAGAAGCTGCTGATTCTTGTGCCCCTAGGCATTCCAAATGCCCAAGGCATTTGCTTAGTTTGTCTATGCCAAAGGCCGGCTCTGATCCCAATGCAACTTTCAGCCACATTGTATAGTGAGGATTGTTGCTGACATAACTGTAGCCTTTGATCATTCATTAAAAATGTCTAAAGCTTTTTTCAAGCATTAATTTTATTACCTGAACTGTATATTTTTGGTTACTATAAAAAAAGACACTGGCTGTGAAGGAGTCAAGCATACATAACCAACAGTTCTACTAATACAAAAATATAACAAATTAACAATAAACTAGCTCAGATGGACCAACTCATAGCAACTAGGACACACAGTCACATGCCCAAACACTTAAAATTCACTAGAAAAACAAAGATTGCCGTATGAAGACCACAGCTAGAACCCTACTCCAAATGCTTATAAAACAGGTTTGGGATACACAAAATAATATTAAAACATAAATTACATCCACAATATATAATGCAAATCTCCCAACTTAATATAAATCTTATCTTACATTGCAGTGTCAATATATACTAACATACATCAGCAATGTACTGCATTTTAGCTTCCATGCTCTTGCAAAAACAACAGAAAGATAAATTTTATTTCAATGACCATAATCCATCATCTAATTACAAGAGAAAGTTTACTCTCTTCATACTACCCAAAGATTCCAACAACACAAAAAAATAACACCTTTCAAGTTCTAGATTAGAAGGGTCATGTGTCAAGTCGTAACAACTGGGACAACACATCTCACACAGCCATGTGACCACCCACTCATCATGCTCTAGAACCAGAAGGATCAATGTTTAAAGTCCAAGGCTAGAACCTGACTCTAGAGATCCCATGAAACAAATTAGGGAGACACAAAATAATAGCTCACAATGAAACTTTCAGCCACATTGTAGAGTGAGGATCTTGCTGACTTAATTGTAGCCTTTGATCATTCATTAAAAATGTTTAAAGCTTTTCTCAGCCATTCATTTTATTTTCTGAACTGTATATTTTTTGTTAATGTAACAAAGACACTGGCAGGGTGAAGGAGTCAGACATAGGTTTCCTAATGACAAACAGAAAACTCATTGCACCTTTATCACCTAAGCAACAGCTCTAACAACACAAGCAAACATGAAAAATTAAAACAAAAATATCAGGTTCTAGATCATAAGGACTAAATCATAGCAACTAGGAAACTACCTCTCACAAAGCAACACAACCAATCATTCACTAGAACCACAAAGATTATTGTATGAAGCTCACAGCTAGAACCCTACTCTCAAGTGTTCACGAATCAGATTAGGGAGACACAAATAATAATAAAACATATATCACAACTTAATACAGTGCAAATCTTTGTTCCATTGCACATTGCTGTGTCAATATACACTAACATACTACTACACACATTGGCCAAGTGTTGCATTTTAGCTTTTCTACTCTTATGAAAAGCAGCAAAACAGTTGTTACAATTCCCATAATCCATCACTTATTTGTAAAAAGAAATGCATCTCACTTCTCATCACGCATTCTAACAACACAAATTGCAGAAAACAGTACATGTATTTAAAAAATAAATAACTTGAGGCTCTACATCAAAAGAGTCATGTGACAGGTTGTAATAGCTGGGAAACCCCATCTCACACAGCCATGTGACTATACACTCATTATGTTCTAGAACTAGCATATGGTGCCCACAGCTAGAACCTGACTCTAAGGACCCGTGAAACAAATTAGGGAGAACCAAAACAATGGATCCCAATCAGAGCTGGCCTTAACCAATATGATGCCCTAAGAAGAAAATTGGGCTGGTGTCCCTCAGAATCACTGCTAGTTCTGCCTCTGACCCTGTGCCCCTTTCCCAGCAACATCACCCCTCACCAATAGCAGACCTAATTTTGGTCCTTCTACTCCCTATTTTTTAAATAGAAACAGTGAGCATTTTGGCACACAGCCTAAAAAGGGGTGTGTTCCTGCTGGGAAGGGGCATGGCCACCCAATAGTATCCCCAATTCAAATTATGCCACACAGTAGTGCAACTTTATTCACATTATATCATGCAATGGTGTCCCTTCTTCACGATACATCACACAGTAGTACTACTTTACCTTATATACGTTACTTCTCACAGTAGTGCCCCATATTCACATTACATCATAATGAATTGCTCATTATTAACATTACACCACACCATATTGCTCTTAATTCACATTAAACCACACACTAGTGCCCTTTCTACATGTTACACCACACTATAGAGCACCTTATAAACATAATGCCACACATTAGTTATGCCTTTATACACATAATACCACACAGTAATGCCCCTTACACATATGAGACACATCATTAATGTCCTTATAAACATAATGCACCTTACACATTATTCCAACTTTTATTAATGCCCTTGTACACATAATGACACACATAATGTCCCTTACACATATGCCGCAAATTATTAATGCTCTTATACACATAATGACACACATAATGTCCCTTACACATATGCCGCACATTAATAATGCATTTATACACGACACACGTAATGCCCCTTACACATATGGTGAACATTATTGCACAAACAACCCACCCGCACACAGCACTCCCTCGGCTGCTAACACTGTAACTTCTGCCTCTGAATGGATACAGATGTATGTTCATACATCTTTCTTGCCTCAATACGCCACGCAGCAGAAGATGCCTGGCGTGAGTCAGCTGGCCACTCTAGGCCAGCTCTGCTAATGTTGGGCACCTTTTTTGCTGAAAGTGCATATTTGCATTGCTATGTTACTAGGACACACAAGCAACTTTTGCTGATTAAAATGATATGAGGCATGCCGAAATTCTGTGTGCGACTGTGGCTGTATATGCATGCAAAATGCTACATTACAGTGCTGTCCAGGAATACACTGTAACATAGCATTTCATATACAGATATAGCTGCAGTCACAAAATATAGGCATGCCATATATCATTTTAATCAGCAGAAGCTGCTGATTCTTGTGCCCCTAGGCATTCCAAATGCCCAAGGCATTTGCTTAGTTTGTCTATGCCAAAGGCCGGCTCTGATCCCAATGCAACTTTCAGCCACATTGTATAGTGAGGATTGTTGCTGACATAACTGTAGCCTTTGATCATTCATTAAAAAATGTCTAAAGCTTTTTTCAAGCATTCATTTTATTACCTGAACTGTATATTTTTGGTTACTATAAAAAAGACACTGGCTGTGAAGGAGTCAAGCATACATAACCAACAGTTCTACTAATACAAAAATATAACAAATCAACAATAAACCAGCTCAGATGGACCAACTCATAGCAACTAGGACACACAGTCACATGCCCAAACACTTAAAATTCACTAGAAAAACAAAGATTGCCGTATGAAGATCACAGCTAGAACCCTACTCCAAATGCTTATAAAACAGGTTTGGGAGACATAAAATAATAATAAAACATAAATTACATCCACAAAATATAATGCAAACCTCCCAACTTAACATAAATCTTATCTTACATTGCAGTGTCAATATATACTAACATACATCAGCAATGTACTGCATTTTAGCTTCCATGCTCTTGCAAAAACAACAGAAAGATACATTTTATTTCAATGACCATAATCCATCATCTAATTACAAGAGAAAGTTTACTCTCTTCATACTACCCAAAGATTCCAACAACACAAAAAAAATAACACCTTCCAAGTTCTAGATCAGAAGGGTCATGTGTCAAGTCGTAACAACTGGGACAACACATCTCACACAGCCATGTGACCACCCACTCATCATGCTCTAGAACCAGAAGGATCAATGTTTAAAGTCCAAGGCTAGAACCTGACTCTAGAGATCCCATGAAACAAATTAGGGAGACACAAAATAATAGCTCACAATGAAACTTTCAGCCACATTGTAGAGTGAGGAGGATCTTGCTGACTTAATTGTAGCCTTTGATCATTCATTAAAAATGTCTAAAGCTTTTCTCAGCCATTCATTTTATTTTCTGAACTGTATATTTTTTGTTAATGTAACAAAGACACTGGCAGGGTGAAGGAGTCAGACATAGGTTTCCTAATGACAAACAGAAAACTCATTGCACCTTTATCACCTAAGCAACAGCTCTAACAACACAAGCAAACATGAAAAATCAAAACAAAAATATCAGGTTCTAGATCATAAGGACTAAGTCATAGCAACTAGGAAACTACCTCTCACAAAGCAACACAACCAATCATTCACTAGAACCACAAAGATTATTGTATGAAGCTCACAGCTAGAACCCTACTCTCAAGTGTTCACGAATCAGATTAGGGAGACACAAATAATAATAAAACATATATCACAACTTAATACAGTGCAAATCTTTGTTCCATTGCACATTGCTGTGTCAATATACACTAACATACTACTACACAAATTGGCCAAGTGTTGCATTTTAGCTTTTCTACTCTTATGAAAAGCAGCAAAACAGTTGTTACAATTCCCATAATCCATCACTTATTTGTAAAAAGAAATGCATCTCACTTCTCATCACGCATTCTAACAACACAAATTGCAGAAAACAGTACATGTATTTAAAAAATAAATAACTTGAGGCTCTACATCAAAAGAGTCATGTGACAGGTTGTAATAGCTGGGAAACCCCATCTCACACAGCCATGTGACTACACATTCATTATGTTCTAGAACTAACATATGGTGCCCACAGCTAGAACCTGACTCTAAGGACCCGTGAAACAAATTAGGGAGAACCAAAAAAATGGATCCCAATCAGAGCTGGCCTTAACCAATATGATGCCCTAGGAAACAATCTGGGCTGGTGTCCCCCAGAATCACTGCTAGTTCTGCTTCTGACCCTGTGCCCCTTTCCCAGCAACATCACCCCTCACCAATAGCAGACCTAATTTTGGTCCTTCTACTCCCTATTTTTTAAATAGAAACAGTGAGCATTTTGGCACACAGTCTAAAAAGGGGTGTGTTCCTGCTGGGAAGGGGCATGGCCACCCAATAGTATCCCCAATTCAAATTATGCCACACAGTAGTGCAACTTTATTCACATTATATCATGCAATGGTGTCCCTTCTTCACGTTACATCACACAGTAGTACTACTTTACCTTATATACGTTACTTCTCACAGTAGTGCCCCATATTCACATTACATCACAATGAATTGCTCTTTATTAACATTACACCACACCATATTGCTCTTTATTCACATTAAACCACACAATAGTGCCCTTCCTACACGTTACACCACACAATACAGTACCTTATACACATAATGCCACATATTAGTTATGCCTTTATACACATAATACCACACAATAATGCCTCTTACACATATGAGACACATCATTAATGTCCTTATAAACATAATGCACCATACACATTATGCCAACTTTTATTAATGCCCTTATACACATAATGACACACATAATGTCCCTTACACATATGCCGCACATTAATAATGCATTTATACACGACACACGTAATGCCCCTTACACATATGCTGAACATTATTGCACAAACAACCCACCCGCACACAGCACTCCCTCGGATGCTAACATTGTAACTTCTGCCTCTGAATGGATACAGATGTATGTTCATACATCTTTCTTGCCTCAATATGCCATGCAGCAGAAGATGCCTGGCGTGAGTCAGCTGGCCACTCTAATGTTGTGCACCTTTTTTGCCGAAAGTGCATATTTGTATTGCTATGTGACTAGGACACACAAGCAACTTTTGCTGATTAAAATGATATGAGGCATGCCGAAATTCTGTGTGCGACTGTGGCTGTATATGCATGCGAAATGCTACATTACAGTGCTGTCCAGGAATACACTGTAACATAGCATTTCATATACAGATATAGCTGCAGTCACAAAATATAGGCATGCCATATATCATTTTAATCAGCAGAAGCTGCTGATTCTTGTGCCCCTAGGCATTCCAAATGTCCAAGGCATTTGCTTAGTTTGTCTATGCCAAAGGCCGGCTCTGATCCCAATGCAAATTTCTGCCACATTGTATAGTGAGGATTGTTGCTGACATAACTGTAGCCTTTGATAATTCATTAAAAAATGTCTAAAGCTTTTCTCAAGCATTCATTTTATTACCTGAACTGTATATTTTTGGTTACTATGAAAAAAGACACTGGCAGTGAAGGAGTCAAGCATACATAACCAACAGTTCTACTAATACAAAAATATAACTAATAAACAATAAACTAGCTCAGATGGACCAACTCATAGCAACTAGGACACACAGTCACATGCCCAAACACTTAAAATTCACTAGAAAAACAGAGATTGCCGTATGAAGACCACAGCTAGAACCCTACTCCAAATGCTTATAAAACAGGTTTGGGAGACACAAAATAATATTAAAACATAAATTACATCCACAATATATAATGCAAATCTCCCAACTTAATATAAATCTTATCTTACATTGCAGTGTCAATATATACTAACATACATCAGCAATGTACTGCATTTTAGCTTCCATGCTCTTGCAAAAACAACAGAAAGATACATTTTATTTCAATGACCATAATCCATCACCTAATTACAAGAGAAAGTTTTCTCTCTTCATACTACCCAAATATTCCAACAACACAAAAAAATAACACCTTTCAAGTTCTAGATCAGAAGGGTCATGTATCAAGTCATAACAACTGGGACAACACATCTCACACAGCCATGTGACCACCCACTCATCATGCTCTAGAACCAGAAGGATTAATGTTTAAAGTCCAAGGCTAGAACCTGACTCTAGAGATCCCATGAAACAAATTAGGGAGACACAAAATAATAGCTCACCATGTAACTTTCAGCCACATTGTAGAGTGAGGATCTTGCTGACTTTTCTCAGCCATTCATTTTATTTTCTGAACTGTATATTTTTTGTTAATGTAACAAAGACACTGGCAGGGTGAAGGAGTCAGACATAGGTTTCCTAATGACAAACAGAAAACTCATTGCACCTTTATCACCTAAGCAACAGCTCTAACAACACAAGCAAACATGAAAAATCAAAACAAAAATATCAGGTTCTAGATCATAAGGACTAAATCATAGCAACTAGGAAACTACCTCTCACAAAGCAACACAACCAATCATTCACTAGAACCACAAAGATTACTGTATGAAGCTCACAGCTAGAACCCTACTCTCAAGTGTTCACGAATCAGATTAGGGAGACACAAATAATAATAAAACATATACAGGTTGAGTCTCCCTTATCCAAAATGCTCGGGACCAGAGGTATTTTGGATATCGGATTTTTCCGTATTTTGGAATAATTGCATACCATAATGAGATATCATGGCGATGGGACCCAAATCTAAGCACAGAATACATTTATGTTACATATACACCTTATACACACAGCCTGAAGGTAGTTTTAGCCAATATTTTTTATAACTGTGCATTAAACAAAGTGTGTGTACATTCACACAATTCATTTATGTGTCACATACACCTTATACACACAGCCTGAAGGTCATTTAATACAATATTTTTAATAACTGTGTGTATTAAACAAAGTTTGTGTACATTGAACCTTCAAAAAACAAAAGTTTCACTATCTCACTCTCGCTCAAAAAAGTCCGTATTTCGGAATATTCCGTATTTCGGATATTTGGATATGGGATACTCAACCTGTATCACAACTTAATACAGTGCAAATCTTTGTTCCATTGCACATTGCTGTGTCAATATACACTAACATACTACTACACAAATTGGCCAAATGTTGCATTTTAGCGTTTCTACTCTTATGAAAAGCAGCAAAACAGTTGTTACAATTCTCATAATCCATCACTTATTTGTAAAAAGAAATGCATCTCACTTCTCATCACGCATTCTAGCAACACAATTGCAGAAAACAGTACATGTATTTAAAAAATAAATAACTTGAGGCTCTACATCAAAAGAGTCATGTGACAGGTTGTAATAGCTGGGAAACCCCATCTCACACAGCCATGTGACTACAAACTCATTATGTTCTAGAACTAGCATATGATGCCCACAGCTAGAAACTGACTCTAAGGACCCGTGAAACAAATTAGGGAGAACCAAAACAATGGATCCCAATCAGAGCTGGCCTTAACCAATATGATGCCCTAAGAAAAAAATTGGGCTGGTGTCCCTCAGAATCACTGCTAGTTCTACCTCTGACCCTGTGCCCCTTTCCCAGCAACATCACCCCTCACCCATAGCAGACCTAATTTTGGTCCTTCTACTCCCTATTTTTTAAATAGAAACAGTGAGCATTTTGGCACACAGCCTAAAAAGGGGTGTGTTCCTGCTGGGAAGGGGCATGGCCACCCAATAGTATCCCCAATTCAAATTATGCCACACAGTAGTGCAACTTTATTCACATTATCTCATGCAATGGTGTCCCTTCTTCACGTTACATCACACAGTAGTACTACTTTACCTTATACAGGTTGAGTCTCCCTTATCCAAAATGCTCGGGACCAGAGGTATTTTGGATATCGGATTTTTCCGTATTTTGGAATAATTGCATACCATAATGAGATATCATGGCGATGGGACCCAAATCTAAGCACAGAATACATTTATGTTACATATACACCTTATACACACAGCCTGAAGGTAGTTTTAGCCAATATTTTTTTATAACTTTGTGCATTAAACAAAGTGTGTGTGCATTCACACAATTCATTTATGTGTCACATACACCTTATACACACAGCCTGAAGGTCATTTAATACAATATTTTTTATAACTGTGTGTATTAAACAAAGTTTGTGTACATTGAGCCTTCAAAAAACAAAAGTTTCACTATCTCACTCTCGCTCAAAAAAGTCCGTATTTCGGAATATTCCGTATTTCGGATATTTGGATATGGGATACTCAACCTGTATACGTTACTTCTCACAGTAGTGCCCCATATTCACATTACATCACAATGAATTGCTCATTATTAACATTACACCACACCATATTGCTCTTAATTCACATTAAACCACACACTAGTGCCCTTTCTACACGTTACACCACACAATAGAGCACCTTATAAACATAATGCCACACATTAGTTATGCCTTTATACACATAATACCACACAGTAATGCCCCTTACACATATGAGACACATCATTAATGTCCTTATAAACATAATGCACCTTACACATTATTCCAACTTTTATTAATGCCCTTATACACATAATGACACACATAATGTCCCTTACACATATGCCGCAAATTATTAATGCTCTTATACACATAATGACACACATAATGTCCCTTACACATATGCCGCACATTAATAATGCATTTATACACGACACACGTAATGCCCCTTACACATATGGTGAACATTATTGCACAAACAACCCACCCGCACACAGCACTCCCTCGGCTGCTAACACTGTAACTTCTGCCTCTGAATGGATACAGATGTATGTTCATACGTCTTTCTTGCCTCAATACGCCATGCAGCAGAAGATGCCTGGCGTGAGTCAGCTGGCCACTCTAGGCCAGCTCTGCTAATGTTGGGCACCTTTTTTGCTGAAAGTGCATATTTGCTTTGCTATGTGACTAGGACACACAAGCAACTTTTGCTGATTAAAATGATATGAGGCATGCCGAAATTCTGTGTGCGACTGTGGCTGTATATGCATGCGAAATGCTACATTACAGTGCTGTCCAGGAATACACTGTAACATACTGTAGCATTTCATATACAAATATAGCTGCAGTCACAAAATATAGGCATGCCATATATCATTTTAATCAGCAGAAGCTGCTGATTCTTGTGCCCCTAGGCATTCCAAATGCCCAAGGCATTTGCTTAGTTTGTCTATGCCAAAGGCCGGCTCTGATCCCAATGCAACTTTCAGCCACATTGTATAGTGAGGATTGTTGCTGACATAACTGTAGCCTTTGATCATTCATTAAAAAATGTCTAAAGCTTTTTTCAAGCATTCATATTATTACCTGAACTGTATATTTTTGGTTACTATAAAAAAGACACTGGCTGTGAAGGAGTCAAGCATACATAACCAACAGTTCTACTAATACAAAAATATAACAAATAAACAATAAACTAGCTCAGATGGACCAACTCATAGCAACTAGGACACACAGTCACATGCCCAAACACTTAAAATTCACTAGAAAAACAAAGATTGCCGTATGAAGACCACAGCTAGAACCCTACTCTAAATGCTTATAAAACAGGTTTGGGATACACAAAATAATATTAAAACATAAATTACATCCACAATATATAATGCAAATCTCCCAACTTAATATAAATCTTATCTTACATTGCAGTGTCAATATATACTAACATACATCAGCAATGTACTGCATTTTAGCTTCCATGCTCTTGCAAAAACAACAGAAAGATAAATTTTTATTTCAATGACCATAATCCATCATCTAATTACAAGAGAAAGTTTACTCTCTTCATACTACCCAAAGATTCCAACAACACAAAAAAATAACACCTTTCAAGTTCTAGATCAGAAGGGTCATGTGTCAAGTCGTAACAACACATCTCACACAGCCATGTGACCACCCACTCATCATGCTCTAGAACCAAAAGGATCAATGTTTAAAGTCCAAGGCTAGAACCTGACTCTAGAGATCCCATGAAACAAATTAGGGAGACACAAAATAATAGCTCACAATGAAACTTTCAGCCACATTGTAGAGTGAGGATCTTGCTGACTTAATTGTAGCCTTTGATCATTCATTAAAAATGTCTTAAGCTTTTCTCAGCCATTCATTTTATTTTCTGAACTGTATATTTTTTGTTAATGTAACAAAGACACTGGCAGGGTGAAGGAGTCAGACATAGGTTTCCTAATGACAAACAGAAAACTCATTGCACCTTTATCACCTAAGCAACAGCTCTAACAACACAAGCAAACATGAAAAATCAAAACAAAAATATCAGGTTCTAGATCATAAGGACTAAGTCATAGCAACTAGGAAACTACCTCTCACAAAGCAACACAACCAATCATTCACTAGAACCACAAAGATTATTGTATGAAGCTCACAGCTAGAACCCTACTCTCAAGTGTTCACGAATCAGATTAGGGAGACACAAATAATAATAAAACATATATCACAACTTAATACAGTGCAAATCTTTGTTCCATTGCACATTGCTGTGTCAATATACACTAACATACTACTACACACATTGGCCAAGTGTTGCATTTTAGCTTTTCTACTCTTATGAAAAGCAGCAAAACAGTTGTTACAATTCCCATAATCCATCACTTATTTGTAAAAAGAAATGCATCTCACTTCTCATCACGCATTCTAACAACACAAATTGCAGAAAACAGTACATGTATTTAAAAAATAAATAACTTGAGGCTCTACATCAAAAGAGTCATGTGACAGCTTGTAATCGCTGGGAAAACCCATCTCACACAGCCATGTGACTACACACTCATTATGTTCTAGAACTAGCATATGGTGCCCACAGCTAGAACCTGACTCTAAGGACCCGTGAAACAAATTAGGGAGAACCAAAACAATGGATCCCAATCAGAGCTGGCCTTAACCAATATGATGCCCTAAGAAGAAAATTGGGCTGGTGTCCCTCAGAATCACTGCTAGTTCTGCCTCTGACCCTGTGCCCCTTTCCCAGCAACATCACCCCTCACCAATAGCAGACCTAATTTTGGTCCTTCTACTCCCTATTTTTTAAATAGAAACAGTGAGCATTTTGGCACACAGCCTAAAAAGGGGTGTGTTCCTGCTGGGAAGGGGCATGGCCACCCAATAGTATCCCCAATTCAAATTATGCCACACAGTAGTGCAACTTTATTCACATTATATCATGAAATGGTGTCCCTTCTTCACGATACATCACACAGTAGTACTACTTTACCTTATATACGTTACTTCTCACAGTAGTGCCCCATATTCACATTACATCATAATGAATTGCTCATTATTAACATTACACCACACCATATTGCTCTTAATTCACATTAAACCACACACTAGTGCCCTTTCTACACGTTACACCACACAATAGAGCACCTTATAAACATAATGCCACACATTAGTTATGCCTTTATACACATAATACCACACAGTAATGCCCCTTACACATATGAGACACATCATTAATGTCCTTATAAACATAATGCACCTTACACATTATTCCAACTTTTATTAATGCCCTTGTACACATAATGACACACATAATGTCCCTTACACATATGCCGCAAATTATTAATGCTCTTATACACATAATGACACACATAATGTCCCTTACACATATGCCGCACATTAATAATGCATTTATACACGACACACGTAATGCCCCTTACACATATGGTGAACATTATTGCACAAACAACCCACCCGCACACAGCACTCCCTCGGCTGCTAACACTGTAACTTCTGCCTCTGAATGGATACAGATGTATGTTCATACGTCTTTCTTGCCTCAATACGCCATGCAGCAGAAGATGCCTGGCGTGAGTCAGCTGGCCACTCTAGGCCAGCTCTGCTAATGTTGGGCACCTTTTTTGCTGAAAGTGCATATTTGCATTGCTATGTGACTAGGACACACAAGCAACTTTTGCTGATTAAAATGATATGAGGCGCATCTACCCTTATACTCCCGTTGGGCTGAACCCCCTTTGCTTGACGGCGGCTGACGGCTGGGGAGGATCTGTTGGTTGGAGGGTGGCCATCTTGTGGCTGGCGGCGTATTTAAAATGAGGAGTGGGGGAATAGACGTGCTTTGATCAGCTCCTGCAGCCATAGCCCTTTAAAGTAAGCTTTGCTCCCCTCCCGCTTATACCGAGACGTTCCCGATGGTCCTCTGTGACCCCCTCTGAATTGCTGCTGTTGCTGGGGGGGACCCGCGGAATCGGGGAGTGCTTTTCAGCGCTCCCGCGGATTGCGGTCTTCCCCCAGCGTGAAGCCGGGGCCTCAAGTTTGGAGACGGCCCGACACGGACATCCAGAAGAGGGACCTGCTGCCAACTGCTCCTCACAGGCACCGCCGATACCCCGCCGAGCTGCCCCGTCCGAGTCCTCTGCACCCTCGTCCTGAGGCTGGGTGCTGGCTCTGGACGTGAGGGAGAAGTCGCGCGGAGACCGGAGCCTGTACAGCGATCCTCTTACCTCCCGCCTTCTGGAGCCGCCGACCGCATCCACACCGCGACACCTCCTGCCTCTCCCCGGGGGCTGGAGACCCGCGACGGTGAGTCTCCCCGCCGGCACCCGCCCACGTCCTGCTTCTTCCCGCTGCGGACGCCGGAGCTCTGCAGACAGGCGCCGCTGATGAGCCAGCAAGCTCCGGAGCGCGGGCACTGATCCTAGGGGCACCTACTCACACAGGTGGGGCAAAAAAGAGGGCTCCCCTGGCTGCGGGGCTCTGCAAATGTGGTTCTGAGACCTGGGGGTTCACTGAGGACCAGAGCGCTCTCAGCAAGACACCTTGTCCTGTAATACCCCCCCCCCCCCTGTCAATCAGCTTGGTGGCTTGGTGGGTCCTGAAGCCCGTCGTGACGGCCCCCCGCTGTGGGCGCTAATTCTACACCTGGCTCTTGCTCCTAACATTCGGTGGAGATCAGGGTACCTACCTCCCCTCCCCACCGCTTAGGGGAGCTCCTGTGATTATGAGAAATTCTCCCCGCTTTGTGAAGGCTACCGTCGCCTTGGATTCCTGAGCTACGGGCCCCACACAGCTTCCCCACAAGTGCCCCTCAATACCTGGGTGCTTCCACGAGATACTACATATTGCTTGGTGCGTCACTCTAACCCTCCCCGATAGCAGTGTACTATTTTACTGGACTCTTCTTCATTTACATACCCCCGGGCGTCAGCCTTCGGGTCACAGACGAGATGTGAGTGCGGCTGCTCTCCACCGGCTATGCTGTCTAATTAATAGGGGAATGTATCCCTCGTCATCCTACTAAGAATATGGTGTTGTCCTTTTGAAATGGTCCTTTCATTTACCCCTTTCTGATGGCCAGAGGCAAGAAAAATCAACAGGGAAAATCCACCCGATCCACACGTAGCACTTCCTCTCAATCGAATCTCCGATCCTACCTGTTCATAGCGTCCGCTGTGGATCCCCCTCCCACGGCGCCTGACACAGGGATTACCCCACCCATAATGGCTTCCTCTCCCCCGCCTGAGGATATACGGGCTCATATGTCCCAGCTGCAGGGTGAAATTGGGGAAATCCTGACCCATGTCCGCTCCCTCCCTTCTAAACAAGACATGCAAGCTCTGGAATGCCGACTGCAGGACTCTATTCAAACCCAGATCTCGTCGGTACAATCTGACATAAAACACTTGGGATCCAGAATTGTCTCCCTAGAAGAGGAAAGAGACACAGTGGAAGACCAATTACTCCAGCTTCGTGACACGGTTGCTCAGCAGGGGTCGGACATGGAACTGATGCAGAATAAATTAGACGACTTGGACAACAGAGGCCGTCGGAATAATATTAGAGTCCGGGGCCTCCCTGAAGAGGTTCCCTCAGCCGGCCTTGTTGACACTCTAACTAAAATATTCGGTGAAATTTTGGACCTGGACCCCTCTGACTCGATTGAATTTGACCGAGCTCATAGAGCCCTCAGACCTAAAGGACCAGCTTCCGAACGTCCGAGAGACGTCATTTGCAGACTCCATTATTTCTCACAGAAAGAGGAGATTCTCCGCAGGGTGCGAGCCCTGGAGGGTGTTGATTTTAATGGTACTCGGATCCAAATTTTCCAAGACCTCTCCTGGTGCACGCTCCAACAGCGGAGGTTGCTGAAGCCTCTGACAGAAACGCTGCGCAAACGTGACCTGAAGTATAGATGGGGTTTCCCGTTTTCCTTGCAAGTATCCCATGCGGGTAAGGTCCTCTCTCTCCAATCCCCAGTGGATTTGCCTGGATTTTGCTCTGCTTTGGGACTAGATGATATCTCCCTCCCTGATTGGCGAGCCTTCACTCTCCCCACCCTGGCCCCTACCAACCCGACCAGAAGAGAGAGGTGGCACAAAGTCCAGAATCCAAAACGGAAATCCAAGGGCGAAGAACCTCCCCACTTGATGGATGCCACTTGATGGGGGTGCGGCTGAGGGACTCTGTTAGTCCTTTCTCCAGTTTTGATCCTACTGGCTCCCGGGACGAGCCTGTGGATGGTCCCCCCTGTGAGATTTACTTGCTTTGTTCCTCTGTTGTCCCTGTTGTATGACTTCAGATTTGCGATGTCCCTTTCCTCCCCCCCCCCTTTTTGTTTTTTTGTTTTTTCCCCTTCCTCACCTCCTCTCCCCTCAATCCCCCTAGGTGCTTGACTATATTTATATCCGGTATTTCATCTTTGTATCATGCCATAGCTGTCAATTATTACTTTGTCTTTAGACTTAGGATTTTACTTTTACACATCTACTTTATGCAGTTCTGACCCTTAATTGACGCCGATCGACCTCCTTCCCCTCCCCCCCCCCTCCCCAAGGGGGGGGGGGGAGAGGGGAGGGAAGGGGAAAGAATTGTCTTCCCCCCCCCCCCCCCCCATTTTTTTTTTCTTTCCCCTCCCTCTCCCCGGAAGGACCCTTCCCATTATTATTAGTTTTGCTATTACTGTTGTTATTTATGTTACTGTTCCTGAAATGCACAACCAACACCGGTTACCTTTGTTGCTTATGCTCCACTTGAACTAATTGATTAAAGGATGGCGGGGCTGCGGCCCCCTAATATACCCCCTACCGCTATGGTTTTCCCGAGACAGGGGCACCCTTATGGTCCCCTCCCTGTCCGGTTGCGGTATCTTATTGTTCGACTTACTCAGGTATGTCGTCTTCTCTCTTTCCTGTTCCTGGATTCTCTTCTATTTTCTCTTTTCTTCCTAGTCCTATCATTCCTTTTCTCCCTCTTGTCACCTGGTCCACTGTATATATCTCTGAGGGCCGACAACACCTCGACATATGGCTTCCACACTTAGGATAATCTCCATAAATGCCAGGGGTTTAAACGTCCCTGAGAAGAGGGCCTGTGCCCTCCGCTCGTTTCACGCGGAGAGAGCCGATATTGTCCTTGTACAGGAGACCCATTTCCGACACTCCCCCGCTGCACCCCATCTTAGGAATAGGTTCTTTCCCACCTCGTACTATTGTAATTACTCCCAGTCTAAATCTAAAGGGGTAGCCATCCTCTTTGCTAAACGTTTACCTATTACCAATGTAGTGGCCCATAGGTTGGAGGAGGGGAGATGCCTCGTACTAATATGCTCTATTTTTAACACAACCTTTACAATTGTTAATATATATGCTCCCAACCAGGGTCAACCTGCCTTCCTCGAGGCTACTATGGAAAGGGTTGATGCGCTGAAACAGGGGATCCTGATTGTGGGAGGAGACTTCAACTGGGCTCTTGACCACTCCCTAGACACCTCCTCCGAGTCCCCGCTGGTGCGTCACCGCTTGTCCAGAGGGGTGCGACGCCTCCTTCACGCCCATCAGCTGTCCGACGTCTGGCGAATATTTCACCCGTCAGACCGGGATTATACATATTATTCGGTCTCTCATCGTTCATACTAGAGGCTAGACTATATTCTGCTTGACCACAGACATCTGACCCTGGCCTGCGATGCTTCCATAGGCCAGATGACATGGTCCGATCACGCCCCGGTTAGACTAGATATTTCCATCGGACCCCCGCCTACCCAGCGACGCTCGTGGCGCTTCAACGAATCTCTATTGCTCGACCCGTATTGCAAAGCCCAACTAGTAGATACCATCGATATGTATATTGATTGTAATGTCTCCCCTGATGTATCTGACTTGATAATTTGGGAGGCTCATAAATGTGTAATCCGGGGAAAGTGCATCCAATTAGGCTCCTATTTACGGAAACAACGTTTGGGCCAAATTGAGGAACTCCTGCGGCAAATTCAATCCTTAGAAACTGCCCATAAGGCCTCCCTCTCCCCCGACACTTATGTAGATCTGGTCGCGGCCCGTTCGTCCTTGAATAAATTGCTATTAGATAAGGTGAAATTCTCATTCCAGAAGTGTCGCAATCGGTACTACCGCTGGGGCAATAAGCCGGGCAAAATGCTTGCCAGGGCCTTGCGTACCCAGAGGGCGCTCTCATTTATCCCCTCCATAAAGGACGCACACGGCCGTCTTTTCCATAACACGGACGAGATTGCGGAGACATTCTGCTCATACTACACCTCCCTCTACAATCTCCCCTCCCCCGATTCGGCTGGCGAGCGGTCACGCGACGTGGACGCTTACCTTACAAAGGTTGGCTTCCCTAAACTCTAAGAAGAGGCCGGGGAAGAGTTGGAAAAGCCTTTTACTTCACAGGAACTCGAGGATGCCATTAAATCCACACCTTCGGGAAAAAGTCCTGGCCCAGACGGTTTTACCATCAATTACTATAAAGCCTTTAAAGATAAATTGTCCCCTCTCCTCTTAGACGCCTGCAATTCAGTTTCTGATACTAACCCTTTTTCTAGGCAATCCCTTGAGGCCCACATCGCGGTAATCCCTAAGGAGGGCAAGGATCCCTCTCTGTGTCCCAGCTACCGGCCTATATCCCTCCTCAATGTCGACGTTAAGCTCTTCGCTAAGCTCCTTGCTAATAGACTCAGGTCCCTCCTACCCTCCCTTATTCATAATTACCAAGTGGGGTTTGTCCCCGGTCGAGAGGCGAAAGACAATACGTCCAAGATCATAGCTCTTATACACTACGTTTCCTCAACGGACTCCCCGTCGATCCTACTATCCACTGATGCCGAAAAGGCGTTCGACAGAATTGATTGGAGTTTTATGGCTGGAGTGCTGGGACATATGGGACTGGGTCCGACTTGCTTGCATCGCGTCCTAGCCCTCTACACCTCCCCTTCGGCCAGAATTGCGATAAACGGTTCCTTGTCCAGACCGTTCGATATTCATAACGGAACTAGACAGGGCTGCCCCCTATCCCCCATGATTTTTATTCTCTGCATGGAGGCTTTAGCTAGAGCGATTAGACTTAACCCAAATATTTCTGGGATCAAACTCAAAGATGATGAATACAAACTTGCCCTTTTTGCAGATGACTTACTGGCTACGATCACAAACCCTACGGTCTCCCTGCCTAACTTAATGGATGAGTTTAAGCTCTTTGGTGAGCTCTCCAACTTTAAAATAAATTACTCGAAATCAGTGGCCCTGAATCTTAATGCCCCGACTGCCATGGTTTTAGGACTTAAAGCTGCACTCCCCTTCACCTGGCACACCTCTCACTTGAAATACTTGGGGACTACTATCACCAGGGACCTCTCCCGCCTTTTCGACTCTAATTTTACCCCCCTCCTAACTAAACTCCGTGCAGAACTCCAGTCCTGGACTTCCAAGTCTTTCTCCTAGCTAGGCAGACTAGGTGTTCTCAAGATGAATTCCCTCCCTAAAATTTTGTACCTATTACAGACCCTACCGATCAAAATTCCCTTAACATGGTTCCGGGAGGTCCAACTACTATTTAGAGAATTTATCTGGGGAGGCAAGAGACCGCGCCTGAAATTTTCCATGATGGTTAGGCAGAGAGACAAAGGTGGCCTCCGCCTACCAGATATACAAGGCTACTATCGAGCCTGCCATCTCCAAAGGATCCTTTGCTGGTCTAGTGCTGTACCATCGAAACAATGGGTGCAGATAGAGAATCAGGAACTCCCGTTACCAATTGCTGTCGCTCCGTGGTTGCATACCCTCCCTGTCATTTCCCATCCCACGATAGGCCCCACCTTGACGTGTTGGAAAGCCATTAGAAAATCCCCCTCTATTTCTTCGCCGACTTCCGCTTACATGTCCTTTTTATTTAATGAACGATTTCCCCCTGGTATGACCATACGGGCCTTCCAATCGTGGTATGATTTAGGACTCTGGAGGGTCGGACAGCTGATGGATGGGGGGGGGGGGGAGTTGCCTCCTTTTCGAATTTACAAGAGAAATGGCATTTGCCTCCCAGAGACTTTTGGCGATATCTCCAAGCCCGCCATTTCTTGACGTCTCAGGACTACCCTAGAGGGAGGCCCCCAGCCCTCACGCCGTTTGAACGCCTCTGCGACAGCTCGTCGCCCCCGCCTCACTCTATCTCCCTGATATACAACCTTCTATTGGCAGACTCCAGCACTACTCTCCCCCCCTTTACTGAGGCGTGGGATAGAAATCTTGGTAGGGAGCTTGGCGAGGACGTGTGGGAGAAAATATTTAAACTGGCTCACGCCTGCTCCCCTAGTACACTGGTCGTAGAGACCCAATACAAATTAATCTCTCGATGGTATAGATGCCCGGATATCCTTTCTAAGATGGGTCTTGGTCTCCCCAATATCTGCTGGCGCTGCTCTTCTGGCCCTGGGAACCCACTCCATATATGGTGGTCATGCCCCTTGCTCCAACCCTACTGGAAGGAGATACTTTCACTTTCTGCTGAAATCATGGGTGAAGAGGTACCAACGGACCCCCTGTTTTGGCTGTTTCACTACTCATCCGAATCCATCTCGAGCTATAAACACTCCTTATTATGCCATCTCAACAATGCTGCCAAGGCGGTGATTCCTATCCGCTGGCGATCCTCCTCCCCTCCAACTGTTAGAGATTGGGTGAATAGAGTAGATCTTTACATGGAACTGGATGATATAATGACATCTGCCGATGGGGGCTACACATCCTTCAGAGACACGTGGGCGCGATGGCTACTCTTTAAAGACTCCCTATCCTTTAGGTCCATCCTCACCTCCAGTTCCCCCACTTCATCCTAAGACGCTCTCCCACCTCGATGTACTGCCTCTTGCTGTGTGGTAGGCAGGAGACTCGCGCTGTGGACCAGGTGACTCTGACTCTGATTCTGATTCTTGTTCTAAGTCTTTTACCCTCTCTTCCCCCTCTATCTTTTTCCGTATCTTTTCTTTCTTCCTCTTCTCCATCTTCTTTTTGCTTAGGGTTAATAAGGTTAACAAGTTATATGTGACTACCATTCTATGTGTTCAAGTTGTTACGAAACATTGAGTATATGCTCTCTAGCTTTTGACCACGAGAGCCAGATAGGCTTACAGTTGTATCACAACACTATTTTTCTATTGCGACTGTCTGTATGTTAATCATTTATTATTGCTACTAATTTTACAATAAACACATTTTGCACTAAAATGATATGAGGCATGCCGAAATTCTGTGTGCGACTGTGGCTGTATATGCATGCGAAATGCTACATTACAGTGCTGTCCAGGAATACACTGTAACATAGCATTTCATATACAAATATAGCTGCAGTCACAAAATATAGGCATGCCATATATCATTTTAATCAGCAGAAGCTGCTGATTCTTGTGCCCCTAGGCATTCCAAATGCCCAAGGCATTTGCTTAGTTTGTCTATGCCAAAGGCCGGCTCTGATCCCAATGCAACTTTCAGCCACATTGTATAGTGAGGATTGTTGCTGACATAACTGTAGCCTTTGATCATTCATTAAAAAATGTCTAAAGCTTTTTTCAAGCATTCATTTTATTACCTGAACTGTATATTTTTGGTTACTATAAAAAAGACACTGGCTGTGAAGGAGTCAAGCATACATAACCAACAGTTCTACTAATACAAAAATATAACAAATAAACAATAAACTAGCTCAGATGGACCAACTCATAGCAACTAGGACACACAGTCACATGCCCAAACACTTAAAATTCACTAGAAAAACAAAGATTGCCGTATGAAGACCACAGCTAGAACCCTACTCCAAATGCTTATAAAACAGGTTTGGGAGACACAAAATAATAATAAAACATAAATTACATCCACAAAATATAATGCAAATCTCCCAACTTAACATAAATCTTATCTTACATTGCAGTGTCAATATATACTAACATACATCAGCAATGTACTGCATTTTAGCTTCCATGCTCTTGCAAAAACAACAGAAAGATAAATTTTATTTCAATGACAATATTCCATCATCGAATTACAAGAGAAAGTTTACTCTCTTCATACTACCCAAAGATTCCAACAACACAAAAAAATAACACCTTTCAAGTTCTAGATCAGAAAGGTCATGTATCAAGTTGTAACAACTGGGACAACACATCTCACACAGCCATGTGACCACCCACTCATCATGCTCTAGAACCAGAAGGATCAATGTTTAAAGTCCAAGGCTAGAACCTGACTCTAGAGATCCCATGAAACAAATTAGGGAGACACAAAATAATAGCTCACAATGAAACTTTCAGCCACATTGTAGAGTGAGGATCTTGCTGACTTAATTGTAGCCTTTGATCATTCATTAAAAATGTCTAAAGCTTTTCTCAGCCATTCATTTTATTTTCTGAACTGTATATTTTTTGTTAATGTAACAAAGACACTGGCAGGGTGAAGGAGTCAGACATAGGTTTCCTAATGACAAACAGAAAACTCATTGCACCTTTATCACCTAAGCAACAGCTCTAACAACACAAGCAAACATGAAAAATCAAAACAAAAATATCAGGTTCTAGATCATAAGTCACCCATATGTTTTATTTATTACACAAACTAGAACCAATAAACCTAGAAATAATGACACAGACAACTGTATAAATTGGAAAAAATGGAGGTCACAGCCAGATTTATTAAATTCTAATCAGAATTGAAAATATTATTCACCGGTGGCGAAAAAGCAGTGTCCACTCGGCCATGGCTTAAAACTTTAATTTTTAAACAAATGGGGCGGAGTTTCCGCCCCTTGCGCAATCCGTCCTGGGTAGAACCATCTCCCCTTAATTAGCACAGTGCTGGTCCCTCCATAAGATGGTGACCTGGTCCTCCCCTGAGGTAGTGACTGACTCGCCTTTTCTCAAAGGGGAAATGCTAGCCAAGCTCTGCTGCGCTAAATTAAGCCGCCGAATAGCACTGCTTTCCGCCCGCTGCGCCTCGCACTTGCTGGAACAATAATAAATCATTATTCCAACGTAAAGTTTCAAAAAAGAAAACCAAAACTTTTAATTTTTATACCGAAGTTAAAATTGCCGGGTGGGTGGGTGGGATCACAAAATGGCAAGAGGAATCAGATTACCTCAGCCCTCACTTAAATAAACTAATAGAACCCGCCTACCTAAACCCTTCTCATTGGATAACTTATTTGATTGACCAACTTCAATGACCTATCAACTAATATCAACACAAAAACCAGATCTATCTAGCTTAGTTACATAAACAAACAGGGTGCTTATATTCACTCTATCCTATGCAGTCTTTCGTTCCTTTTAAGGCACCCATATGTTTTATTTATTACACAAACTAGAACCAATAAACCTAGAAATAATGACACAGACAACTGTATAAATTGGAAAAAATGGAGGTCACAGCCAGATTTATTAAATTCTAATCAGAATTTAAAATATTATTCACCGGTGGCGAAAAAGCAGTGTCCACTCGGCCATGGCTTAAAACTTTAATTTTTAAACAAATGGGGCGGAGTTTCCGCCCCTTGCGCAATCCGTCCTGGGTAGAACCATCTCCCCTTAATTAGCACAGTGCTGGTCCCTCCATAAGATGGTGACCTGGTCCTCCCCTGAGGTAGTGACCGACTCGCCTTTTCTCAAAGGGGAAATGCTAGCCAAGCTCTGCTGCGCTAAATTAAGCCGCCGAATAGCACTGCTTTCCGCCAAATTCGGAGGCTCTAGACTACGAAAACCGCCACCACAACCGCCACCACAACCTAAAACCTCAAACCTCCTTTCAACACCTCAATAAGGCTGTGACAAATAACTCCAAACCACTCTCAGATAAATGCACTCCATCCAACCTATATAAATATTCCTACTCGTAATGCAAATCTGGGTGTTTAACAACTTTTCCACCTAAACTAATGACATATCTGGAGGTTGGGCACTGAGTTTCCTTCTTACTTTATCTAAAGCCGCTCCCCCTTGGGTGCCCCTCCAAAATCTACACGGTACCACTTCTGACCATACCACCTTAACCAAAGGCCAATGCTCTGTGATTATCTGAAAATCCTTTTTTATGGCGTTAATAAGTTCTATACCTTTAAATGTACCCAGATCATTGCCACCTAAATGTATCACCAAACAATCAGGGGCACCCCATTTTTCTTCGAAGTTCCAGAGCACACTTAATAGGTTGTTCCATCTCATTCCCCTTAAACCTATCCACCTCACTTCAAAAGGGAACAACTTGTACATCCTGTGCCTACTGGCCCAATAAATATGAGTAACACACAATCCACACCCGGCTTGATAATGTCAAACAAAAACCTGTAGAAAAAACAACAAAACAAAGAACATTTTATTCAATATTACTATAATCTTTAACGAAACTGCTAAAGAGAAACAGGGAAGGATAAAAACTTAGTTGTTTAGGCGACCCAGATGGAGGTGAACAACACCAAACCTCAAAAATGTTGTGAGGAAAAAGGTGAAAAGAACTCCAATCCCCCTTTAACGGCGGGTGGCTTATGGCCCTGGGATTCCGAAACAACAAACTCGCAGGACGCCTACCACTAATGCAACTTATCACTCCTAATATATCCCTTATAAACACCCGACTTCCAGCGCCCTAACCTTTTAATATCCTCGCTGGAAGAACCTGTCGATGCTACGCAAGTTGCTGCACCTATCCTAAAAGAATGGGTCCCATAACTCTCCAGCGGAAGGACCAACGCTATCAAACACATATTGAAGACACTTGTGCATTGAAATTTGGATAAAGGATTAAGATCCTTATGACCCAACCATTGCTCCCCCCCTTTTGGAACGAAACTGACCATAAGCCTCTGCTAATCTTACTGGGCAAATGCTCGGCTCCTTATGCATAGGAAAAGAAATCCATTTACCTCTCCCTAGTTGATCCGTTTTGGAATGGTGTATTTTAATAAGCAGCTTATTATCCTTCAACACTACATTATTTAACAACATGCCTGAATCCACTGAACTTTTGCTTTTTGCCGCTATCTCACCTAATCTAACAGCGCCGCAAAAAAGCTATAGCAAATGCTAAACAAAAAAAAAAGGCGACCACAAATTCCCCTAATGCAATACCAGAAACCGCAATAATTAACTCTTTCAATAACTCAATGTCGATTGGTCTACGTGCGCCACTTACACCTGCTTGCTCCTTAGCCCAACCCCTCAAAGCCTTTGATAAAATAAAAGATTTAGTTGGGTCTGACAACCCTTCCAAACGCAAAAAATATGAAATTCCTGCTAAAGCACCCAACATCGCTGCTTTATAACGACCCCTCTCATGCCATAACCATACAAATTCTAATATAGCATCGTGGATACTCTCACCCCTACCTCCAGAATTCAAATACGCCTGCCAATCCTCCCAAGCTGCAGAATACGATCTCAAAGTTCCCGGGGCCAACGCCTTCAATGCTAAAGCTTTCATGCCGGTTTGATGATCTGCCATACAAATTCGGGACATGATAAACCTTCCATTTTTGCTGCTGGGGCTAATGCTCTAAATCTATCCCATTGAAAACGAGATAAAGCATCCGCTATCCCGTTCTCAACCCCAGGGACATGCCTAGCATTCAAATCTATATTCAACTGTAAAAACCTAACGGTCAAATGCCGTAGCAACCTCAAAGCGTGTGAACACGAAGATTTTTGAATATTAATCGCTTGAACCACCCTTAAATTATCACACCAGAATAAAATCCTCTGATTCCTAAGCCTAAAACCCCATATCTCAATTGCGACAATTATTGGAAAAAGCTCAAGCAAAAGCATACTGTCAGTAAACTTCCTTGTGCGCAATTCCTCAGGCCAAACTTCGGCGCACCATTCCCCTTCAAAATAAGCACCGAAACCTAACGACTCTGATGCATCTGTGAAAAACTGCAGCTCACGATTACTCATTTCTTCATGCAACCAAATGCGTACACCATTGAACTCACTCAAAAATGTTACTGCAATAAAATTTTCTAACAAGATCCTTAAATTATTCACTTTCTCCGCCGGCAATCTACAAAGGCCTGCCTCAGTATCAATTTATATGCCCAGATAAGATAAACGGGTCACAGGCCCCTCTGTTTTATCTTTAGCTATCGGTACACCCATAACCGAAAAAAGCGCTTGAACTAAAAAAAAAAAAAATTCCTGGCGCACTGAGCTACCCGCAGGACCAGCCAACAAGAAGCCATCCAAATAATGGGTGACTCCCAACTGACCGGTGCCTGCCCGCACACACCACTGTAGAAATGAACTAAAACCTTCAAAATAAGAAACACGAAACTGAACAGCCCATAGGCAACACCTATCTACATAAAATTGACCATCCATCTTGAAACCCATAAACTTAAATGAATCAGGGTGCAGCGGTAACAGTCTAAAGGCTGATTCTATACCCACTTTTGCTAACAACGCTCCCGAAATAAAACCGTTAACCATAGCCACAGCTTCTTCAAAAAGACTGATATTTTACGCTATACAAAGAGGGGTCAAGAGCCTCGTTTATTGAGCCCCCTTCCGGGTAGGAAAGGTACTCAATTATCCTACATCTTCCTGGCTCTTTCTTTGGAACTACCCCCAATGGAGAAACGCAAAATTCAGCTAAAGGTGGACTTTCAAAAGGGCCACACATACGCCCTAAAACAACTTCAGCTGCAATCTTCATTTTTACTATCCCTGGAAAATCTGTAGCTGACTTTAGGTTTCTCTGGCCAAAACTATAACCGGCCTAACTACAGGTAGATTGAAACTGAATTTAAAACCTTGCAATAAAAATGCTGCCTCCTCCCTAAGAGGATAGCAGCCTAACCATCGTTCTAAAACTTCTAAATTCACTGGTGACTCCGCTTTATCTAGGACCGGTTCTCTGCTCACCCCTACCCGCTGACTGAACTGCGGGTCTGTTGCAGTCCTTTGCTGGGTGATTTCCTCCACACAGCATACAGACGTGCCTTTATCGACACAATGTTCCCCTATTACATTGTGCGTTATTAAACGCGTAACATTTTCCTCCTCCTGCCGTGTTAAAACCTGGTCTGACCTGAAAGGGCTGCCTTCTACCCGTCTGTTCCATAGGAAGCCTATTGCTTTGAGTCACTTCTAGCCATACCTCCACATCCTTAAACCCCAAACTTAAAATCTTTTGGCAATCCTGCTTTTTTCTAAATAAATCATCATACTGCCTCCAAACATTTTGCCTCGCCGTAAGATACATATTATGTACCAGGTGAAAATACTTCAGAATATTTATGATTTCTGATGGACGAGACTCCATATAGCAAGCCCAAATATATAAATCCCCGCAAGCCAGTTAGGATAAATCCTTCTAGCTTCTTCAACAGCCGCCCCCCCAGCCTTTGCTGTGCCCAACGCTCTTTTAGCGTCATGCGTAATCGCAAACATATCTACAAAAATCGGCCTTTCTTTATTCTTTCCCTAACCTTAGACCTAACTCCTCTTAGAATTGCCATATTCGCGCAATGTACGCTATCACCTGTTGCATCAGGAGCCGAGCTGCTCGCTACGCTACACCCTCCCTTTGAACTTTTACGCTTCCCTCTAAGATGCTGAATGAATGTCCGCGTAAATTTGCGCGGATTCTCCAGTGAACTAGACGTATCAGATGATTCGTCGGAATGAGAAAAAAAAAAAAATCGCGCTAAGCTGAACTTTTGAATTTTTCTCACCAGTTCCAGAAGTAGAAGGACCCGCGTCCGCGTCTCCTGCGTCCAGTGGAATCTTGCCTGCTGCTGATGTGTGCAATGAAGCTGTATGAGATGCTAAAACCTGCGGACTCAATAAAACAGCATTACTTCCTGCTTGACCGGGGCCCCTTCTAACCAGCTGGTCACTACCGACGCCGCTCGTACTTGAGATTGCGCACGTGCAATATTCACCTCCAACTGCCGTGGTGATGGGGGTCCGGCCGGTGGAGGAATTTGGGGCAGGGTCGGCAAACCTATCTGATGAGCGCTCACGAATTGATTAGGTGCAGGCTGCAACCAATGTGCATATTGATTGCCTGCCTGCCGGGGGGGGGGGGAATTGCACAACTTGAAGTACGGCACAGGGTTGGTAAAACTGACTTAAATGAGGCATTTGAGTATTAAACAAATGCTGCTGCCCTGCCACATGCAGATGCATTATATTCTGTGGAGCCCCTTGGCTGAAATATGGGGACCATGAATCCTGCGGGGGCTGAAAACCCCCCACCCGCCTGCATTTGTAATTGAGAGGAAGGAGGGGGGGGGGGGGATTCTAAGCAAGCCCCTTGCCAACTCTGAGCCTGCCACTGCAGGCCCTGGAGAATTTAAATTCTCCCTTATTATATTTTCCTGCCTAACATTCTGGGCTCCTGATATGGGAGAGGCTAATATACTGCCTCTCCCCTGGAGCCCTGCTGGATAAATAATGATGCCCCCTGCAGCCGTGCTCCCCCCCCCCCCCCCAGCTCCTGAAGCTGTGGGAGGAGGGCTAATGGCCGCCATGTTATTTGACATGGCGACGGGGGCGGGGCTTTTAGCAGCAGGGGCCGATGCACCTAACCCGCTGCTTGCTATTAATGGAGGCTGGGGTGTGTGCTCGTGGGGCTGGCCGTCATGCCTGACAGCCAGGCCCGCAGCACAGAGGGAGAGAGAGGCGGGTGAGCGCTCACCGCTGCCTCTGGCCGAGCAGCGCGGGCGCTGGGGACTGCCCGCCTGGCTCCCCTCACAGCGTAATGCCGTGCTCCTCTCAGCGCCGGAGAGGCAGCGGCTGCAGTGAGAGGCTTAGATGCATCAACCAGCCAGCCAGGAGGGGGCGCACTGCGGCGGGGCGAGGTATACTAAGTAAATAGAAGCTAACAAAGTTACCTCAGTACAGGACAAGAAAATTAACAGCCTTGACTAAATTAAACACTTATGAAATTAACTAAATAAAAACCAGCTAAACCACAATAATAACTAATTTAAAGATGAATCACAAAAACCTTAGCTATAATAACAACCTAAGCTATAATAACAACCTAAATAATATTGATAACCCTGCAGAGTGATACCAGTTACATTACCAGTCCTGGGATCACAAAATGGCAAGAGGAATCAGATTACCTCAGCCCTCACTTAAATAAACTAATAGAACCCGCCTACCTAAACCCTTCTCATTGGATAACTTATTTGATTGACCAACTTCAATGACCTATCAACTAGAGATGAGCGGGTTCGGTTTCTCTGAATCCGAACCCGCCCGAACTTCATGTTTTTTTACACGGGTCCGAGCGACTCGGATCTTCCCGCCTTGCTCGGTTAACCCGAGCGCGCCCGAACGTCATCATCACGCTGTCGGATTCTCGCAAGGCTCGGATTCTATCGCGAGACTCGGATTCTATATAAGGAGCCGCGCGTCGCGGCCATTTTCACACGTGCATTGAGATTGATAGGGAGAGGACGTGGCTGGCGTCCTCTCCGTTTAGAAATTAAAATAGATAGGAGAGTGAGAGTGAGACACTTCATTTACTTACTGGAGCTTAGGAGGAGTTATACTAGTGACTGATGACCAGTGACCTGACCACCAGTGCAGTTTTATAATTTATTATTATTTAATAATCCGTTCTGTTCTTGTTCTCTGCCTGAAAAAAACGATACACAGTGACTCAGTCACACTCACATACCATATCTGTGCTCAGCCCAGTGTGCTGCATCATCTATGTATAATATCTGACTGTGCTCACACAGCTTAATTGTGGGGGAGACTGGGGAGCAGTTATAGGTTATAGCAGGAGCCAGGAGTACATATTAAATAGTGCACACTTTTGCTGCCAGAGTGCCACTGCCAGTGTGACTGACCACTGACCACTGTGACCAGTGACCTGACCACACTGACCACCAGTATAGTATATTGTGATTGAATGTCTGCCTGAAAAAGTACACTCGTCGTGTGACTTGTGTGGTGTTTTTTTATTCTATAAAAATTAAAAAACTCATTCTGCTGACAGACAGTGTCCAGCAGGTCCGTCATTATATAATATATACCTGTCCGGCTGCAGTAGTGATATATATATATTTTTTATATCATTATTTATCATCCAGTCTATACTAGCAGCAGACACAGTACGGTAGTTCACGGCTGTAGCTACCTCTGTGTCGGCACTCGGCAGTCCATCCATAATTGTATACCACCTACCCGTGGTTTTTTTTTTCTTTCTTCTTTATACATACTACATCTCATTATCACCCAGTCTATATTAGCAGCAGACACAGTACAGTACGGTAGTCCACGGCTGTAGCTACCTCTGTGTCGGCACTCGGCAGTCCATCCATAATTGTATACCACCTACCCGTGGTTTTTTTTTTCTTTCTTCTTTATACATACTACATCTCATTATCAACCAGTCTATATTAGCAGCACACACAGTACGGTAGTTCACGGCTGTAGCTACCTCTGTGTCGGCACTCGGCACTCGGCAGTCCATCCATTATTGTATACCACCTACCCGTGTTTTTTTTTTTCTTTCTTATTTAAACATACTACATCTCATTATCAACCAGTCTATATTAGCAGCAGACACAGTACAGTACGGTAGTCCACGGCTGTAGCTACCTCTGTGTCGGCACTCGGCAGTCCATCCATAATTGTATACCACCTACCCGTGGTTTTTTTTTCTTTCTTCTTTATACATACTACATCTCATTATCATCCAGTCTATATTAGCAGCAGACACAGTACAGTACAGTAGTCCACGGCTGTAGCTACCTCTGTGTCGGCACTCGGCAGTCCATCCATAATTGTATACCACCTACCCGTGGTTTTTTTTTTCTTTCTTCTTTATACATACATACTACATCTCATTATCATCCAGTCTATATTAGCAGCAGACACAGTACAGTACGGTAGTCCACGGCTGTAGCTACCTCTGTGTCGGCACTCGGCAGTCCATCCATAATTGTATACCACCTACCCGTGGTTTTTTTTTTCTTTCTTCTTTATACATACTACATCTCATTATCATCCAGTCTATATTAGCAGCAGACACAGTACAGTACGGTAGTCCACGGCTGTAGCTACTTCTGTGTCGGCACTCGGCACTCGGCAGTCCATCCATAATTGTATACCACCTACCCGTGGTTTTTTTTTTCTTTCTTCTTTATACATACTACATCTCATTATCAACCAGTCTATATTAGCAGCAGACACAGTACAGTACGGTAGTCCACGGCTGTAGCTACCTCTGTGTCGGCACTCGGCAGTCCATCCATAATTGTATACCACCTACCCGTGGTTTTTTTTTCTTTCTTCTTTATACATATTACATCTCATTATAATCCAGTCTATATTAGCAGCAGACACAGTACAGTACGGTAGTCCACGGCTGTAGCTACCTCTGTGTCGGCACTCGGCAGTCCATCCATAATTGTATACCACCTACCCGTGGTTTTTTTTTTCTTTCTTCTTTATACATACTACATCTCATTATCATCCAGTCTATATTAGCAGCAGACACAGTACAGTACGGTAGTCCACGGCTGTAGCTACTTCTGTGTCGGCACTCGGCAGTCCATCCATAATTGTATACCACCTACCCGTGTTTTTTTTTTCCTTTCTTCTTTATACATACTACATCTCATTATCATCCAGTCTATATTAGCAGCAGACACAGTACAGTACGGTAGTCCACGGCTGTAGCTACCTCTGTGTCGGCACTCGGCAGTCCATCCATAATTGTATACCACCTACCCGTGGTTTTTTTTTTCTTTCTTCTTTATACATACTACATCTCATTATCATCCAGTCTATATTAGCAGCAGACACAGTACAGTACGGTAGTCCACGGCTGTAGCTATCTCTGTGTCGGCACTCGGCAGTCCATCCATAATTGTATACCACCTACCTGTGGTTTTTTTTTCTTTCTTCTTTATACATACTACATCTCATTATCAACCAGTCTATATTAGCAGCAGACACAGTACAGTACGGTAGTCCACGGCTGTAGCTACCTCTGTGTCGGCACTCGGCAGTCCATCCATAATTGTATACTAGTATCCATCCATCTCCATTGTTTACCTGAGGTGCCTTTTAGTTGTGCCTATTAAAATATGGAGAACAAAAATGTTGAGGTTCCAAAATTAGGGAAAGATCAAGATCCACTTCCACCTCGTGCTGAAGCTGCTGCCACTAGTCATGGCCGAGACGATGAAATGCCAGCAACGTCGTCTGCCAAGGCCGATGCCCAATGTCATAGTACAGAGCATGTCAAATCCAAAACACCAAATATCAGTAAAAAAAGGACTCCAAAACCTAAAATAAAATTGTCGGAGGAGAAGCGTAAACTTGCCAATATGCCATTTACCACACGGAGTGGCAAGGAACGGCTGAGGCCCTGGCCTGTGTTCATGGCTAGTGGTTCAGCTTCACATGAGGATGGAAGCACTCAGCCTCTCGCTAGAAAACTGAAAAGACTCAAGCTGGCAAAAGCACCGCAAAGAACTGTGCGTTCTTCGAAATCCCAAATCCACAAGGAGAGTCCAATTGTGTCGGTTGCGATGCCTGACCTTCCCAACACTGGACGTGAAGAGCATGCGCCTTCCACCATTTGCACGCCCCCTGCAAGTGCTGGAAGGAGCACCCGCAGTCCAGTTCCTGATAGTCAGATTGAAGATGTCAGTGTTGAAGTACACCAGGATGAGGAGGATATGGGTGTTGCTGGCGCTGGGGAGGAAATTGACCAGGAGGATTCTGATGGTGAGGTGGTTTGTTTAAGTCAGGCACCCGGGGAGACACCTGTTGTCCGTGGGAGGAATATGGCCGTTGACATGCCTGGTGAAAATACCAAAAAAATCAGCTCTTCAGTGTGGAGGTATTTCAACAGAAAAGCGGACAACAGGTGTCAAGCCGTGTGTTGCCTTTGTCAAGCTGTAATAAGTAGGGGTAAGGACGTTAACCACCTCGGAACATCCTCCCTTATACGTCACCTGCAGCGCATTCATAATAAGTCAGTGACAAGTTCAAAAACTTTGGGCGACAGCGGAAGCAGTCCACTGACCAGTAAATCCCTTCCTCTTGTAACCAAGCTCACGCAAACCACCCCACCAACTCCCTCAGTGTCAATTTCCTCCTTCCCCAGGAATGCCAATAGTCCTGCAGGCCATGTCACTGGCAATTCTGACGAGTCCTCTCCTGCCTGGGATTCCTCCGATGCATCCTTGCGTGTAACGCCTACTGCTGCTGGCGCTGCTGTTGTTGCTGCTGGGAGTCGATGGTCATCCCAGAGGGGAAGTCGTAAGCCCACTTGTACTACTTCCAGTAAGCAATTGACTGTTCAACAGTCCTTTGCGAGGAAGATGAAATATCACAGCAGTCATCCTGCTGCAAAGCGGATAACTGAGGCCTTGACAACTATGTTGGTGTTAGACGTGCGTCCGGTATCCGCCGTTAGTTCACAGGGAACTAGACAATTTATTGAGGCAGTGTGCCCCCGTTACCAAATACCATCTAGGTTCCACTTCTCTAGGCAGGCGATACCGAGAATGTACACGGACATCAGAAAAAGACTCACCAGTGTCCTAAAAAATGCAGTTGTACCCAATGTCCACTTAACCACGGACATGTGGACAAGTGGAGCAGGGCAGGGTCAGGACTATATGACTGTGACAGCCCACTGGGTAGATGTATGGACTCCCGCCGCAAGAACAGCAGCGGCGGCACCAGTAGCAGCATCTCGCAAACGCCAACTCTTTCCTAGGCAGGCTACGCTTTGTATCACCGGTTTCCAGAATACGCACACAGCTGAAAACCTCTTACGGCAACTGAGGAAGATCATCGCGGAATGGCTTACCCCAATTGGACTCTCCTGTGGATTTGTGGCATCGGACAACGCCAGCAATATTGTGTGTGCATTAAATATGGGCAAATTCCAGCACGTCCCATGTATTGCACATACCTTGAATTTGGTGGTGCAGAATTTTTAAAAAAACGACAGGGGCGTGCAAGAGATGCTGTCGGTGGCCAGAAGAATTGCGGGACACTTTCGGCGTACAGGCACCACGTACAGAAGACTGGAGCACCACCAAAAACTACTGAACCTGCCCTGCCATCATCTGAAGCAAGAAGTGGTAACGAGGTGGAATTCAACCCTCTATATGCTTCAGAGGTTGGAGGAGCAGCAAAAGGCCATTCAAGCCTATACAATTGAGCACGATATAGGAGGTGGAATGCACCTGTCTCAAGCGCAGTGGAGAATGATTTCAACGTTGTGCAAGGTTCTGATGCCCTTTGAACTTGCCACACGTGAAGTCAGTTCAGACACTGCCAGCCTGAGTCAGGTCATTCCCCTCATCAGGCTTTTGCAGAAGAAGCTGGAGACATTGAAGGAGGAGCTAACACGGAGCGATTCCGCTAGGCATGTGGGACTTGTGGATGGAGCCCTTAATTCGCTTAACAAGGATTCACGGGTGGTCAATCTGTTGAAATCAGAGCACTACATTTTGGCCACCGTGCTCGATCCTAGATTTAAAGCCTACCTTGGATCTCTCTTTCCGGCAGACACAAGTCTGCTGGGGTTGAAAGACCTGCTGGTGAGAAAATTGTCAAGTCAAGCGGAACGCGACCTGTCAACATCTCCTCCTTCACATTCTCCCGCAACTGGGGGTGCAAGGAAAAGGCTCAGAATTCCGAGCCCACCCGCTGGCGGTGATGCAGGGCAGTCTGGAGCGACTGCTGATGCTGACATCTGGTCCGGACTGAAGGACCTGACAACGATTACGGACATGTCGTCTACTGTCACTGCATATGATTCTCTCAACATTGAAAGAATGGTGGAGGATTATATGAGTGACCGCATCCAAGTAGGCACGTCACACAGTCCGTACTTATACTGGCAGGAAAAAGAGGCAATTTGGAGGCCCTTGCACAAACTGGCTTTATTCTACCTAAGTTGCGCTCCCACAAGTGTGTACTCCGAAAGAGTGTTTAGTGCCGCCGCTCACCTTGTCAGCAATCGGCGTACGAGGTTACATCCAGAAAATGTGGAGAAGATGATGTTCATTAAAATGAATTATAATCAATTCCTCCGCGGAGACATTGACCAGCAGCAATTGCCTCCACAAAGTACACAGGGAGCTGAGATGGTGGATTCCAGTGGGGACGAATTGATAATCTGTGAGGAGGGGGATGTACACGGTGATATATCGGAGGATGATGATGAGGTGGACATCTTGCCTCTGTAGAGCCAGTTTGTGCAAGGAGAGATTAATTGCTTCTTTTTTGGTGGGGGTCCAAACCAACCCGTCATATCAGTCACAGTCGTGTGGCAGACCCTGTCACTGAAATGATGGGTTGGTTAAAGTGTGCATGTCCTGTTTATACAACATAAGGGTGGGTGGGAGGGCCCAAGGACAATTCCATCTTGCACCTCTTTTTTCTTTAATTTTTCTTTGCGTCATGTGCTGTTTGGGGAGGGTTTTTTGGAAGGGACATCCTGCGTGACACTGCAGTGCCACTCCTAGATGGGCCCGGTGTTTGTGTCGGCCACTAGGGTCGCTTATCTTACTCACACAGCTACCTCATTGCGCCTCTTTTTTTCTTTGCGTCATGTGCTGTTTGGGGAGGGTTTTTTGGAAGGGACATCCTGCGTGACACTGCAGTGACACTCCTAGATGGGCCCGGTGTTTGTGTCGGCCACTAGGGTCGCTTATCTTACTCACACAGCTACCTCATTGCGCCTCTTTTTTTCTTTGCGTCATGTGCTGTTTGGGGAGGGTTTTTTGGAAGGGACATCCTGCGTGACACTGCAGTGCCACTCCTAGATGGGCCCGGTGTTTGTGTCGGCCACTAGGGTCGCTTATCTTACTCACACAGCTACCTCATTGCGCCTCTTTTTTTCTTTGCGTCATGTGCTGTTTGGGGAGGGTTTTTTGGAAGGGACATCCTGCGTGACACTGCAGTGACACTTCTAGATGGGCCCGGTGTTTGTGTCGGCCACTAGGGTCGCTTATCTTACTCACACAGCTACCTCATTGCGCCTCTTTTTTTCTTTGCGTCATGTGCTGTTTGGGGAGGGTTTTTTGGAAGGGACATCCTGCGTGACACTGCAGTGACACTCCTAGATGGGCCCGGTGTTTGTGTCGGCCACTAGGGTCGCTTATCTTACTCACACAGCTACCTCATTGCGCCTCTTTTTTTCTTTGCGTCATGTGCTGTTTGGGGAGGGTTTTTTGGAAGGGACATCCTGCGTGACACTGCAGTGCCACTCCTAGATGGGCCCGGTGTTTGTGTCGGCCACTAGGGTCGCTTATCTTACTCACACAGCTACCTCATTGCGCCTCTTTTTTTCTTTGCGTCATGTGCTGTTTGGGGAGGGTTTTTTGGAAGGGACATCCTGCGTGACACTGCAGTGACACTCCTAGATGGGCCCGGTGTTTGTGTCGGCCACTAGGGTCGCTTATCTTACTCACACAGCTACCTCATTGCGCCTCTTTTTTTCTTTGCGTCATGTGCTGTTTGGGGAGGGTTTTTTGGAAGGGACATCCTGCGTGACACTGCAGTGCCACTCCTAGATGGGCCCGGTGTTTGTGTCGGCCACTAGGGTCGCTTATCTTACTCACACAGCTACCTCATTGCGCCTCTTTTTTTCTTTGCGTCATGTGCTGTTTGGGGAGGGTTTTTTGGAAGGGACATCCTGCGTGACACTGCAGTGCCACTCCTAGATGGGCCAGGTGTTTGTGTCGGCCACTAGGGTCGCTTAGCTTAGTCATCCAGCGACCTCGGTGCAAATTTTAGGACTAAAAATAATATTGTGAGGTGTGAGGTATTCAGAATAGACTGAAAATGAGTGGAAATTATGGTTTTTGAGGTTAATAATACTTTGGGATCAAAATGACCCCCAAATTCTATGATTTAAGCTGTTTTTTAGGTTTTTTGGAAAAAAACACCCGAATCCAAAACACACCCGAATCCGACAAAAAAAATTCGGTTAGGTTTTGCCAAAACGCGGTCGAACCGAAAACACGGCCGCGGAACCGAACCCAAAACCAAAACACAAAACCCGAAAAATTTCCGGCGCTCATCTCTACTATCAACTAATATCAACACAAAAAACAGATCTATCTAGCTTAGTTACATAAACAAACAGGGTGCTTATATTCACTCTATCCTATGCAGTCTTTCGTTCCTTTTAAGGACTAAGTCATAGCAACTAGGAAACTACCTCTCACAAAGCAACACAACCAATCATTCACTAGAACCACAAAGATTATTGTATGAAGCTCACTGCTAGAACCCTACTCTCAAGTGTTCACGAATCAGATTAGGGAGACACAAATAATAATAAAACATATATCACAACTTAATACAGTGCAAATCTTTGTTCCATTGCACATTGCTGTGTCAATATACACTAACATACTACTACACACATTGGCCAAGTGTTGCATTTCAGCTTTTCTACTCTTATGAAAAGCAGCAAAACAGTTGTTACAATTCCCATAATCCATCACTTATTTGTAAAAAGAAATGCATCTCACTTCTCATCACGCATGCTAACAACACAAATTGCAGAAAACAGTAAATGTATTTAAAAACTAAATAACTTGAGGCTCTACATCAAAAGAGTCATGTGACAGGTTGTAATAGCTGGGAAAACCCATCTCACACAGCCATGTGACTACACACTCATTATGTTCTAGAACTAGCATATGATGCCCACAGCTAGAACCTGACTCTAAGGACCCGTGAAACAAATTAGGGAGAACCAAAACAATGGATCCCAATCAGAGCTGGCCTTAACCAATATGATGCCCTAAGAAGAAAATTGGGCTGGTGTCCCTCAGAATCACTGCTAGTTCTGCCTCTGACCCTGTGCCCCTTTCCCAGCAACATCACCCCTCACCAATAGCAGACCTAATTTTGGTCCTTCTACTCCCTATTTTTTAAATAGAAACAGTGAGCATTTTGGCACACAGCCTAAAAAGGGGTGTGTTCCTGCTGGGAAGTGGTATGGCCACCCAATAGTATCCCCAATTCAAATTATGCCACACAGTAGTGCAACTTTATTCACATTATATCATGCAATGGTGTCCCTTCTTCACGTTACATCACACAGTAGTACTACTTTACCTTATATACGTTACTTCTCACAGTAGTGCCCCATATTCACATTACATCACAATGAATTGCTCTTTATTAACATTACACCACACCATATTGCTCTTTATTCACATTAAACCACACAATAGTGCCCTTCCTACACGTTACACCACACAATACAGTACCTTATACACATAATGCCACATATTAGTTATGCCTTTATACACATAATACCACACAATAATGCCTCTTACACATATGAGACACATCATTAATGTCCTTATAAACATAATGCACCATACACATTATGCTGACTTTTAGTAACGCCCTTATACACATAATGACACACATAATGTCCCTTACACATATGCCGCACATTAATAATGCATTTATACACGACACACGTAATGCCCCTTACACATATGCTGAACATTATTGCACAAACAACCCACCCGCACACAGCACTCCCTCGGATGCTAACATTGTAACTTCTGCCTCTGAATGGATACAGATGTATGTTCATACATCTTTCTTGCCTCAATACGCCATGCAGCAGAAGATGCCTGGCGTGAGTCAGCTGGCCACTCTAATGTTGGGCACCTTTTTTCCCAAAAGTGCATATTTGTATTGCTATGTGACTAGGACACACAAGCAACTTTTGCTGATTAAAATGATATGAGGCTTGTCTATATTCTGTGTGCGACTGTCGCTGTATATGTATGCGAAATGCTACATTACAGTGCTGTCCAGGAATACACTGTAACATAGCATTTCATATACAGATATAGCTGCAGTCACAAAATATAGGCATGCCATATATCATTTTAATCAGCAGAAGCTGCTGATCCTTGTGCCCCTAGGCATTCCAAATGCCCAAGGCATTTGCTTAGTTTGTCTATGCCAAAGGCCGGCTCTGATCCCAATGCAAATTTCAGCCACATTGTATAGTGAGGATTGTTGCTGACATAACTGTAGCCTTTGATAATTCATTAAAAAATGTCTAAAGCTTTTCTCAAGCATTCATTTTATTACCTGAACTGTATATTTTTGGTTACTATAAAAAAAGACACTGGCAGTGAAGGAGTCAAGCATACATAACCAACAGTTCTACTAATACAAAAATATAACTAATAAACAATAAACTAGCTCAGAAGGACCAACTCATAGCAACTAGGACACACAGTCACATGCCCAAACACTTAAAATTCACTAGAAAAACAGAGATTGCCGTATGAAGACCACAGCTAGAACCCTACTCCAAATGCTTATAAAACAGGTTTGGGAGACACAAAATAATATTAAAACATAAATTACATCCACACTATATAATGCAAATCTCCCAACTTAATATAAATCTTATCTTACATTGCAGTGTCAATATATACTAACATACATCAGCAATGTACTGCATTTTAGCTTCCATGCTCTTGCAAAAACAACAGAAAGATACATTTTATTTCAATGACCATAATCCATCACCTAATTACAAGAGAAAGTTTTCTCTCTTCATACTACCCAAATATTCCAACAACACAAAAAAATAACACCTTTCAAGTTCTAGATCAGAAGGGTCATGTATCAAGTCATAACAACTGGGACAACACATCTCACACAGCCATGTGACTACCCACACATCATGCTCTAGAACCAGAAGAATTAAAGTTTAAAGTCCAAGGCTAGAACCTGACTCTAGAGATCCCATGAAACAAATTAGGGAGACACAAAATAATAGCTCACAATGTAACTTTCAGCCACAGTGTAGAGTGAGGATCTTGCTGACTTAACTGTAGCCTTTGATCATTCATTAAAAATGTCTAAAGCTTTTCTCAGCCATTCATTTTATTTTCTGAACTGTATATTTTTTGTTAATGTAACAAAGACACTGGCAGGGTGAAGTAGTCAGACATAGGTTTCCTAATGACAAACAGAAAACTCATTGCACCTTTATCACCTAAGCAACAGCTCTAACAACACAAGCAAACATGAAAAATCAAAACAAAAATATCAGGTTCTAGATCATAAGGACTAAGTCATAGCAACTAGGAAACTACCTCTCACAAAGCAACATAACCAATCATTCACTAGAACCACAAAGATTACTGTATGAAGCTCACAGCTAGAACCCTACTCTCAAGTGTTCACGAATCAGATTAGGGAGACACAAATAATAATAAAACATATATCACAACTTAATACAGTGCAAATCTTTGTTCCATTGCACATTGCTGTGTCAATATACACTAACATACTACTACACAAATTGGCCAAGTGTTGCATTTTAGCGTTTCTACTCTTATGAAAAGCAGCAAAACAGTTGTTACAATTCCCATAATCCATCACTTATTTGTAAAAAGAAATGCATCTCACTTCTCATCACGCATTCTAACAACACAAATTGCAGAAAACAGTACATGTATTTAAAAAATAAATAACTTGAGGCTCTACATCAAAAGAGTAATGTGACAGGTTGTAATAGCTGGGAAACCCCATCTCACACAGCCATGTGACTACAAACTCATTATGTTCTAGAACTAGCATATGATGCCCACAGCTAGAAACTGACTCTAAGGACCCGTGAAACAAATTAGGGAGAACCAAAACAATGGATCCCAATCAGAGCTGGCCTTAACCAATATGATGCCCTAAGAAAAAAATTGGGCTGGTGTCCCTCAGAATCACTGCTAGTTCTGCCTCTGACCCTGTGCCCCTTTCCAAGCAACATCACCCCTCACCCATAACAGACCTAATTTTGGTCCTTCTACTCCCTATTTTTTAAATAGAAACAGTGAGCATTTTGGCACACAGCCTAAAAAGGGGTGTGTTCCTGCTGGGAAGGGGCATGGCCACCCAGTAGTATCCCCAATTCAAATTATGCCACACAGTAGTGCAACTTTATTCACATTATATCATGCAATGGTGTCCCTTCTTCACGTTACATCACACAGTAGTACTACTTTACCTTATATACGTTACTTCTCACAGTAGTGCCCCATATTCACATTACATCACAATGAATTGCTCATTATTAACATTACACCACACCATATTGCTCTTAATTCACATTAAACCACACACTAGTGCCCTTTCTACATGTTACACCACACAATAGAGCACCTTATACACATAATGCCACACATTAGTTATGCCTTTATACACATAATACCACACAGTAATGCCCCTTACACATATGAGACACACCATTAATGTCCTTATAAACATAATGCACCTTACACATTATTCCAACTTTTATTAATGCCCTTATACACATAATGACACACATAATGTCCCTTACATATATGCCGCAAATTATTAATGCTCTTATACACATAATGACACACATAATGTCCCTTAAACATATGCCGCATATAAATAATGCATTTATACACGACACACGTAATGCCCCTTACACATATGGTGAACATTATTGCACAAACAACCCACCCGCACACAGCACTCCCTCGGCTGCTAACACTGTAACTTCTGCCTCTGAATGGATACAGATGTATGTTCATACATCTTTCTTGCCTCAATACGCCATGCAGCAGAAGATGCCTGGCGTGAGTCAGCTGGCCACTCTAGGCCAGCTCTGCTAATGTTGGGCACCTTTTTTGCTGAAAGTGCATATTTGCATTGCTATGTGACTAGGACACACAAGCAACTTTTGCTGATTAAAATTATATGAGGCATGCCTATATTCTGTGTGCGACTGTGGCTGTATATGCATGCGAAATGCTACATTACAGTGCTGTCCAGGAATACACTGTAAAATAGCATTTTGTATACAGATATAGCTGCAGTCACAAAATATAGGCATGCCATATATCATTTTAATCAGCAGAAGCTGCTGATTCTTGTGCCCCTAGGCATTCCAAATGCCCAAGGCATTTGCCTAGTTTGTCTATGCCTAAGGCCGGCTCTGATCCCAATGCAACTTTCAGCCACATTGTACAGTGAGGATTGTTGCTGACATAACTGTAGCCTTTGATCATTCATTAAAAAATGTCTAAAGCTTTTCTCAAGCATTCATTTTATTACCTGAACTGTATATTTTTGGTTACTATAAAAAAAGACACTGGCAGTGAAGGAGTCAAGCATACATAACCAACAGTTCTACTAATACAAAAATATAACAAATAAACAAGAAACTAGCTTAGATGGACCAACTCATAGCAACTAGGACACCAAGTCACATGCCCAAACACTTAAAATTCACTAGAAAAACAGAGATTGCCGTATGAAGACCACAGCTAGAACCCTACTCCAAATGCTTATAAAACAGGTTTGGGAGACACAAAATAATAATAAAACATAAATTACATCCACAATATATAATGCAAATCTCCCAACTTAACATAAATCTTATCTTACATCGCAGTGTCAATATATACTAAGATACTACTACATACATCAGCAATGTACTGCATTTTAGCTTCCATGCTCTTGCAAAAACAACAGAAAGATACATTTTATTTCAATGACCATAATCCATCACCTAATTACAAGAGAATGTTTTCTCTCTTCATACTACCCAAAGATTCCAACAACACAAAAAAAAAACACCTTTCAAGTTCTAGATCAGAAGGGTCATGTGTCAAGTCATAACAACTGGGACAACGCATCTCACACAGCCATGTGACCACCCTCTCATCATGCTCTAGAACCAGAAGGATCAATGTTTAAAATCCAAGGCTAGAACCTGACTCTAGAGATCCCATGAAACAAATTAGGGAGACACAAAATAATAGCTCACAATGTAACTTTCAGCCAAATTGTAGAGTGAGGATCTTGCTGACTTAACTGTAGCCTTTGATCATTCATTAAAAATGTCTAAAGCTTTTCTCAGCCATTCATTTTATTTTCTGAACTGTATATTTTTTGTTAATGTAACAAAGACACTGGCAGGGTGAATGAGTAAGACATAGGTTTCCTAATGACAAACAGAAAACTCATTGCACCTTTATCACCTTATCAACAGCTTAAACAACACAAGCAAACATGAAAAATCAAAACAAAAATATCAGGTTCTAGATCATAAGGACTAAGTCATAGCAACTAGGAAACTACCTCTCACACAGCAACATAACCAATCATTCATTAGAACCACAAAGATTACTGTATGAAGCTCACAGCTAGAACCCTACTCTCAAGTGTTCACGAATCAGATTAGGGAGACACAAATAATAATAAAAAATATATCACAACTTAATACAGTGCAAATCTTTGTTCCATTGCACATTGCTGTGTCAATATACACTAACATACTACTACACAAATTGGCCAAGTATTGCATTTTAGCTTTTCTACTCTTATGAAAAGCAGCAAAACAATTGTTACAATTCCCATAATCCATCACTTATTTGTAAAAAGAAATGCATCTCACTTCTCATCACACATTCTAACAACACAAATTGCAGAAAACACTACATGTATTTAAAAAATAAATAACTTGAGGCTCTACATCAAAAGAGTAATGTGACAGGTTGTAATAGCTGGGAAACCCCATCTCACACAGCCATGTGACCACACACTCATTATGTTCTAGAACTAGCTGGCATATGATGCCCACAGCTAGAACCTGACTCTAAGGACCCGTGAAACAAATTAGGGAGAACCAAAACAATGGATCCCAATCAGAGCTGGCCTTAACCAATATGATGCCCTAGGAAATAATTTGGGCTGGTGTCCCCCAGAATCACTGCTAGTTCTGCCTCTGACCCTGTGCCCCTTTCCCAGCAACATCACCCCTCACCAATAGCAGACCTAATTTTGGTCCTTCTACTCCCTATTTTTTTAAACAGAAACAGTGAGCATTTCGGCACACAGCCTAAAAAGGGGTGTGTTCCTGCTGGGAAGGGGCATGGCCACCTAGTAGTATCCCCAATTCAAATTATGCCACACAGTAGTGCAACTTAATTCACATTATATCATGCAATGGTGTCCCTTCTTCACGTTACATCACACAGTAGTACTACTTTACCTTATATACGTTACTTCTCACAGTAGTGCCCCATATTCACATTACATCACAATGAATTGCTCTTTATTAACATTACACCACACCATATTGCTCTTTATTCACATTAAACCACACAATAGTGCCCTTTCTACACGTTACACCACACAATAGAGCACCTTATACACATAATGCCACACATTAGTTATGCCTTTATACACATAATACCACACAGTAATGTCCCTTACACATATGAGACACATCATTAATGTCCTTAAAAACATAATGCACCTTACACATTATTCCAACTTTTATTAATGCCCTTATACACATAATTACACACATAATGTCCCTTACACATATGCCGCAAATTATTAATGCTCTTATACACATAATGACACACATAATGTCCCTTACACATATGCCGCACATTAATAATGCATTTATACACGACACACGTAATGCACCTTACACATATGCTGAACATTATTGCACAAACAACCCACCCGCACACAGCACTCCCTCGGCTGCTAACACTGTAACTTCTGCCTCTGAATGGATACAGATGTATGTTCATACATCTTTCTTGCCTCAATACGCCATGCAGCAGAAAATGCCTGGCGTGAGTCAGCTGGCCACTCTAGGCCAGCTCTGCTAATGTTGGGCTCCTTTTTTGCTGAAAAGGCATATTTGCATTGCTATGTGACTAGGACACACAAGCAACTTTTACTGATTAAAATTATATGAGGCATGCCTATATTCTGTGTGCGTCTGTGGCTGTATATGGATACGAAATGCTACATTACAATGCTGTCCAGGAATACACTGTAACATAGCATTTTGTATACAGATATAACTGCAGTCACAAAATATAGGCATGCCATATATCATTTTAATCAGCAGAAGCTGCTGATTCTTGTCTATGCCTAAGGCCGGCTCTGATCCCAATGCAACTTTCAGCCACATTGTACAGTGAGGATTGTTGCTGACATAACTGTAGCCTTTGATCATTCATTAAAAAATGTCTAAAGCTTTTCTCAAGCATTAATTTTATTACCTGAACTGTATATTTTTGGTTACTATAAAAAAAGACACTGGCAGTGAAGGAGTCAAGCATACATAACCAACAGTTCTACTAATACAAAAATATAACAAATAAACAAGAAACTAGCTCAGATGGACCAACTCATAGCAACTAGGACACACAGTCACATGCCCAAACACTTAAAATTCACTAGAAAAACAGAGATTGCCGTATGAAGACCACAGCTAGAACCCTACTCCAAATGCTTATAAAACAGGTTTGGGAGACACAAAATAATAATAAAACATAAATTACATCCACAATATATAATGCAAATCTCCCAACTTAACATAAATCTTATCTTACATTGCACTGTCAATATATACTAACATACATCAGCAATGTACTGCATTTTAGCTTCCATGCTCTTGCAAAAACAACAGAAAGAGACATTTTATTTCAATGACCATAATCCATCACCTAATTACAAGAGAAAGTTTTCTCTCTTCATACTACCCAAAGATTCCAACAACACAAAAAAATAACACCTTTCAAGTTCTAGATCAGAAGGGTCATGTGTCAAGTCGTAACAACTGGGACAACACATCTCACACAGCCACGTGACCATCCACTCATCCTGCTCTAGAACCAGAAGGATCAATGTTTAAAGTCCAAGGCTAGAACCTGACTCTAGAGATCCCATGAAACAAATTAGGGAGACACAAAATAATAGCTCACAATGAAACTTTCAGCCACATTGTATAGTGAGGATCTTGCTGACTTAACTGTAGCCTTTGATCATTCATTAAAAATGTCTAAAGCTTTTCTCAGCCATTCATTTTATTTTCTGAACTGTATATTTTTTGTTAATGTAACAAAGACACTGGCAGGGTGAAGGAGTCAGACATAGGTTTCCTAATGACAAACAGAAAACTCATTGCACCTTTATCACCTAAGCAACAGCTCTAACAACACAAGCAAACATGAAAAATCAAAACAAAAATATCAGGTTCTAGATCATAAGGACTAAATCATAGCAACTAGGAAACTACCTCTCACAAAGCAACATAACCAATCATTCACTAGAACCACAAAGATTACTGTATGAAGCTCACAGCTAGAACCCTACTCTCAAGTGTTCACGAATCAGATTAGGGAGACACAAATAATAATAAAACATATATCACAACTTAATACAGTGCAAATCTCTGTTCCATTGCACATTGCTATGTCAATATACACTAACATACTACTACACAAATTGGCCAAGTGTTGCATTTTAGCTTTTCTACTCTTATGAAAAGCAGCAAAACAGTTGTTACAATTCCCATAATCCATCACTTATTTGTAAAAAGAAATGCATCTCACTTCTCATCACGCATTCTATCAACACAAATTGCAGAAAACAGTACATGTATTTAAAAAATAAATTAATTGAGGCTCTACATCAAAAGAATCATATGACAGGTTGTAATAGCTGGGAAAACCCATCTCACACAGCCATGTGACTACACACTCATTATGTGCTAGAACTAGCATATGATGCCCACAGCTAGAACCTGACTCTAAGGACCCGTGAAACAAATTAGGGAGAACCAAAACAATGGATCCCAATCAGAGCTGGCCTTAACCAATATGATGCCCTAGGAAAAAATTTGGGTTGGTGTCCCCCAGAATCACTGCTAGTTCTGCCTCTGAGCCTGTGCCCCTTTCCCAGCAACATCACCCCTCACCCATAGCAGACCTAATTTTGGTCCTTCTACTCCCTATTTTTTAAATAGAAACAGTGAGCATTTTGGCACACAGCCTAAAAAGGGGTGTGTTCCTGCTGGGAAGGGGCATGGCCACCCAATAGTATCCCCAATTCAAATTATGCCACACAGTAGTGCAACTTTATTCACATTATATCATTCAATGGTGTCCCTTCTTCACGTTACATCACACAGTAGTACTACTTTACCTTATATACGTTACTTCTCACAGTAGTGCCCCATATTCACATTACATCACAATGAATTGCTCTTTATTAACATTACACCACACCATATTGCTCTTTATTCACATTAAACCACACAATAGTGCCCTTTCTACACGTTACACCACACAATAGAGCACCTTATACACATAATGCCACACATTAGTTATGCCTTTATACACATAATACCACACAGTAATGCCCCTTACACATATGAGACACATCATTAATTTCCTTATAAACATAATGCACCTTACACATTATTCCAACTTTTATTAATGCCCTTATACACATAATGACACACATAATGTCCCTTACACATATGCCGCAAATTATTAATGCTCTTATACACATAATGACGCACATAATGTCCTTACACATATGCCGCACATTAATAATGCATTTATACACGACACACGTAATGCCCCTTACACATATGCTGAACATTATTGCACAAACAACCCACCCGCACACAGCACTCCCTCGGCTGCTAACACTGTAACTTCTGCCTCTGAATGGATACAGATGTATGTTCATACATCTTTCTTGCCTCAATACGCCATGCAGCAGAAGATGCCTGGCGTGAGTCAGCTGGCCACTCTAGGCCAGCTCTGTTAATGTTGGGCACCTTTTTTGCTGAAAATTCATATTTGCATTGCTATGTGACTAGGACACACAAGCAACTTTTGCTGATTAAAATGATATGAGGCATGCCTATATTCTGTGTGCGACTGTGGCTGTATATGCATGCGAAATGCTACATTTCAGTGCTGTCCGGGAATACACTGTAACATAGCATTTCGTATACAGATATATCTGCAGTCACAAAATATAGGCATGCCATATATAATTTTAATCAGCAGAAGCTGCTGATTCTTGTGCCCCTAGGCATTCCAAATGCCCAAGGCTTTTGCCTAGTTTGTCTATGCCTAAGGCCGGCTCTGATCCCAATGCAACTTTCAGCCACATTGTACAGTGAGGATTGTTGCTGACATAACTGTAGCCTTTGATCATTCATTAAAAAATGTCTAAAGCTTTTCTCAAGCATTCATTTTATTACCTGAACTGTATATTTTTGGTTACTATAAAAGAAGACACTGGCAGTGAAGGAGTCAAGCATACATAACCAACAGTTCTACTAATACAAAAATATAACAAATAAACAAGAAACTAGCTCAGATGGACCAACTCATAGCAACTAGGACACACAGTCACATGCCCAAACACTTAAAATTCACTAGAAAAACAGAGATTGCCGTATGAAGACCACAGCTAGAACCCTACTCCAAATGCTTATAAAACAGGTTTGGGAGACACAAAATAATAATAAAACATAAATAACATCCACAATATATAATGCAAATCTCCCAACTTAACATAAATCTTATCTTACATTGCAGTGTCAATATATACTAACATACTACTACATACTGTACATCAGCAATGTACTGCATTTTAGCTTCCATGCTCTTGCAAAAACAACAGAAAGATAAATTTTATTTCAATTACCAAAATCCATCACCTAGTCGAAAAATATCATGATGCAAATGCCTGTGTACTAACCCCAATGCACATGCCCGCTGCTCGTGCACTCAGTCTGCCGTGCGTGCACATATCCGCAATTTGCGTAAGATCACTCCGGCGATCACGCGTGTGGTATGAGCATTTACGGTAGAGTTCATGAGCGTGTACCATGCGACTCGATCGTAGCATATTTAACCTAAATAGTGCATATTGTAGATAATATTCCCCTAGACCATGTGAGCAAGTATGATTAGTTTAAACTGTTCCTGGACAGAGAGATTCCTCTTTGCATGATAGGAAGGGTCAGATAAAGGTTGAAAGGTGGTGTCTAGTATCCAGCTGTAGGGTATTTTAAGGGTAACATTCCGATGTTAGTTAGGAAAGGATCGCTCGCTCCTGCGTATAGTTATGTACAAAATTAGTTTATGAACATTAAATGTATTTGCTGTAAATTACACATGCGGCGGGAATCCTGAGGATAGTTCCCACCAGAGCAGTTGGGGAAAGACACAGTCCACCTGTTCAAATCCACCTATGACCTTTGCTGTAATGTAGAGACACATCCCTGTGTCCAATAAACAATAAGATTACAGGTACCATTGTACTGTGAATGTATGTTGTGTATATAAAGACCACTGTTGCCTGGCCAGCTCTCACTCACTGACTCTGAAGGCTTTCTACCTGAATAGCTGAGGGCTGGATCCAGGTCGCGCTTGCAAATCATTCTCATGTATGTATATTTTCTGTGGCCATCTTATTCTCTGTTATTGTGTTAGATTTTGATGTTAGCTTGTAATGTATAACTTGTACTGTTTTTCCCCTTTTTCTCTGAATAATCCACGGCAGTGTTAGAGCTGCTGTGGTTTTAACCAAACCCGGTCTTGTGTTTTCACTTCTCTGCAAAGGGCTTTCTTAGCGTCTCAATCGCTCAAACAGCATACACATTGTAAAGGTTTTTAAGCGTTACATCATTGTAGTATTTGACTACTAAGGTTTAGAGTATAAGCATATTCTTTCTGTGTTTAATTAACAAGGTTTAAAGGTTATCAACTGTGTGTGCGCCCACTGTGTGTAATCCGTACACTCATTGTACGGGACTTTGTACGCAAATAGCGTACATAGTGCGTAACATGTGCACGTGGTTTAGCGGCCATAGCAGCTCCACGGTAATAGTATATAGCTTTATGTTTTAAGATTATTTATTTATTTTATTTATTACCAGTTATTTATATAGCGCACACATATTCCGCAGAGCTGTACAGAGAATATTTGCCCATTCACATCAGTCCCTGCCCCAGTGGAGCTTACATTCTATATTCCCTACCACATGTACACAGACACATTCATACTAGTGTTAATTTTGTTAGGAGCCAATTAACCTACCAGTATATTTTTGGATTGTGGGAGGAAACTGGAGTACCCGGAGGAAACCCACGCAAGTACAGGGAGAATATACAAACTCTGCACAGTTAGGGCCATGGTGGGAATCGAACCCATGACCTCAGTGCTGTGAGGCAGTAATGGTAACCATTATACCATCTGTACTGCCCCGATAATAATTGACATTATCAATTGGGGGCTCGTCCGGGTCTCCTCATATCCGCAGCCTAGCAGGACAAGGCAGACTTTGGTCTATCAGCAAAGGGCGGGAAGGTAGTATCCCCTGTTAGCCGTTTGGTGGTCGGGGATACAGTAGTGCTGATTAGATAAGCGTCTGCTCCGCTTGGTTTGAAGGGATGCTGGTGGGATCCGCGAAAGGTAAGAACGTAAAGCTATTGTTTTAAAACTGTTAAATTTCTGTTTGGTGCAAATTGCGCATGCAACACACGTGACACACTCACACCTGTATTTCATTTGTGTATTTTCACATATCTACCCTCTTGTTTGCCATTAGCATTGATCACGTGCTGAGAAAATTTGTTGCTATTTAGTTAAAAGTAAAAGTAATATTTAAGGGAGTAATTGTAAAGCACACACACAGCCTCAGCAAAGAAAGAATTACCAAGGTAATGGGCCCGGCGCTTCAAAATGTGATGTTTATCCCAAAGCTGCTGTTTACAGAGATAGTTAGTCCCTGAGGATAAATACTAGGAAAAGATATACAGCACTATACACTGGATATAAACAATATAACTTTTTATTTTACAAAATTAAATACTTGGTTGCAACCATAAATATAAAAAGAAATTAAAAAATGTGTAAAATAGGGCAAACACAGCACAGCACTTCATTCGGTATATTACCACTTGTAGAGGCCAAACACAGTCTCCTGTATGGAATCCTTTGGAAAGAAATGCCACAGTCCAAGGGGTGTATATAGCACTTGTGGAGATGTAAAGTCCATACAGAGTGAATGGAGAGCCTTTGAAGCTTGATTATGGACAGTTAGAGTCCTATTGAAAGCATGGTCTCGTACTCCTCTTGCGGACACCAACAAGTTCCCCGTTTCAGGCATGAAGGAGTTCTAGGCGTATTCCAGGAGATATCCATTAACGGTCATGAGTGCAAAATAGGAGATTTTGTAACTTGTAACACTTCTAATGTCATTTACGCCATTGAGTGTAAGTGTGGTTTATGGTACATTGGCCAGACCTCTAGACCCCTTAAAGTCCGTGTTAGTGAACATTTGAGAAATATAAGAAATAGACTCACGACCCATGCTCTATCTGAGCACTTCAGATTACGACATCAGAGCAATACCTCTGGCATTAAACAATTCTGCGGTTTTAAACATGTAAAAGGACACTGGAGACGAAAAGATGTTGCGTCCCAGTTGGCCAAGGCCGAAATGAAAGCTATCTACGATCTAGGGACTTTAAAACCGGAGGGTCTGAACCAGGATTTTGAGGTCAAATGGTTTTTATAGATAGGTTCATTAGGTTATATACTTTGGGATTTTTATTGATACATTTTATTGGCGGTATGGATCATTATAGTAAGGGTTTTACTTAATATGATATTGTAATGGATATTATATGGCTTAAGTACGCTAAATACTGTATATTAATTTCTTGTATAATTCAATAAGATGTTTTAATCTTGTAGACAAATGAAAGTCCGGCATGGAATTACATTGATGGTTATAGAGACTCTTATTACCATGGTAACCGGGACGCTGTCTGGCCGACGCACGAGAGCGGAATGATGTATACCGCTGAGAGACGCACTTCCGGATTAGGGGTGACGGGTCTCTACGGCAACGAGGACGCGGCTGGACGCAGCGGATACATAGAAAGACGGGTTACCAGGGCAACGGGGGAAATGACGCACAGGTCCAGCAGAGGACCACGGAACTTTAGATGATTTGTGTATAGGGTCCAGCTGGACCTGCTGGACTATGATTGGTGCCCTGGTTAGTTAAATATAGGGAGTTGTGAAGAGAGCTGCACTGCACATTTTGCACCTTGAAAAAGACCCCAGCCCGGGGTGGAAACGCGTTGGTGAGATCCAGGGAGTTGACCACAGGTCCACAGTGGAGTGGAGATTCGGCTGTAACAACATCAAACCGACTACTGGGGGAAATCCGGAATTCCTCCAGTTATATCTTCATGCCCATTTAGAACTGTTTAATCACAGTTCAGGAACATCTGGTAATTACCCACTGCACCTGTTAATACTCCAGGATTTGTGCTGCATTTTACTTGTTTTTGCTTTTGTGTTTTAAATAAATGGTGTTATGCTATATACATCTTTTTTCCTTCAATATGATTTACTACGAGGATGAGCATATAAGAAATACGTCAGAGTTGGACGTCTAAACATAAGCGCTGGTTAAGTCTTACTCTCCATTTTTTTTATATATAAGAAGTGCTGTGCTGTGTTTGCCCTATTTTACACATTTTTTAATTTCTTTTTATATTTATGGTTGCAACCAAGTATTTAATTATGTAAAATAAAAAGTTATATTGTTTATATCCAGTGTATAGCGCTGTATATCTTTTCCTAGTACACACACAGCCTGACCCAGTTATAAAGGTTTATACAGGAGATACTGTGTGGTGCTTGGTAAGCGATTATAGTTAAATATCGTTTACATTTATAGAAGCGTGTTATTTGTGTTACTGCGGACGTATCCGGCCTGTGTACATGTGTCTCGGACCGCGTGCGAGACTGCGTACGCAACGCAAAGGCCTACACACGTGGCGTGTTTACGCAACGTGCGTGCAGATACGCCCACTAAATACAAATCACACGATAGCATTGTTTTAGTTTAGGCGATACGGAAGCCACGTGATAATAGCACAAATTTGTTCAGTTTCCAAAATTTTAGTTTAAAAGATCCTTCTCTAGTTGCCTCACCTCTGGGATTAGCCTGTTTCACTTGAATGAAAGTAATTTTCTGTACAGAAAAATCAAAGTGTATATGAGTGAAAGAGCGTGTGTATGCAAATAAAGGTTTTGTGAACCCGGGATCCGGGATCCCAGTGAAGTGAACACGTGGTGGCGTGGGAGTGGCCTTCTCACGTTAACATTGTATAAGGTATAAAGGAGCAATTAGTGTATCAGCAGACCAAAAGGTCAACGAAGTCAGAAATCCACTTACCAGCTCTATTGAAGTTCTGAAAACCCTGGCCTAAGAAAGGTCAGAGGTAGAGAGCGCAGCCCCGGGGGTTGGCGCAGTACCCATATAGGCCCGTTTTGAGAATACGCTCCAGCTGAGGTTTCGCAGCCTAAACAATCGATTCCGTTGGTCGTTCGGCGGATAAGTAATAGTTACTTATACGCAGTGCGACTGTACCGCACGTCACTGTGTGCATTAGTTGGTTCACCTTGATACCCATTACGCAATTTGCGTACAATTTGCGGGATCATAGACGCTATTTGTACACGTGACGTGATTTGTGTAACAGTTTATTTATTTTAAGGGAGTTTCGCTGTTCACTCAGGAATTCTCCAGCAACTGATATTTACTGGGAGGGGTAGCATACTCCCACACGCTCTCAGTAAATAGAGGTTACACAGGGGCCCTGGGTTGGGTATGCCAGCACTGCAGACGGTGTGTGGTTGTATTGGCCGACGTGGGCGAAAGTGAGTGAGAGCACTTGTTGAACTTTCACCGTTGCCTTACCTCTGGGAACTTGGTTTTTGTAGGGATTCGCTGAGAAGGCAATACCTGCAAAGAATGGGGGCCAGTTGCTCAAGTAAGGGACGATCAACCAAGGCTCAGGTTGATATAATTCCGCAGCCAGAAGGGTCGGCGAGGTATATAATGTGTGAAAAATATGGATCACATGCAGAGGTCTTATGCAATGAATGAGAACGTATGACTGTGAACGATAGGGAACAGTTCCCTAGGGTAGGCAGTTGTAATCCTGAGGTTTTGCAAAATTTAAGGAGAAGGATATGTCTGATAAAATCCAAGACACAAAGGATTAGACATTATGATTATTTACAGATATGGCAACAGGAAAGGTGAAATACAACGGGGATTAGCTCAAGCAGCTGGTTCCAGTCCTATCAGAAAACTGATAGCAACAGCACCACCACCACCACCATACATAACAGGAGAGAAAGTGGCTACAGAGAATGGCATACTGATATATGATAAAAGTGCACTTAATAAATGTATTAATGATAAGAGTAAAGTAGATAAGTGTATTGATGCTAATGCTAACCCGTGCAAGTTGTATCCCATCTTAAACTTCCCTCAGGACTGCGACCAGGAAGATGAGCCTACCACGATATCAGCACTCTCTCTAGCAGCCACCATACAAGATACTACAGTGGGCACGGCCCAACCAGTAAGAGCAGTAGCGAAGGCCCCTAGTGGAGGGACAGGTGAGGTCGTGTCCACAGGTAAGTACGGTACTGTACATTATGCAGAAACAATTACACCTCACATTGTAGAAGAAACCCAGAGTGATGTGATTGAACTTAATCCTGTCAGGGTGATTGCAGTCCCAAATGGAAAGACTGACGCTCTGGGAGTCACTCCCGTCAGGATCATTGCAATGCATTGCCCCTGGTCCCGGACAGAATTAAGGACAATTATGTCTGAATTTCCCGATCCCAGGAAAGATCTAGTTGCATGTCAAAGGTTTATTAAAGAACTAGGTAACGCCGCAGAACCCAATAACAAAGATTGGCGGACATTACTCAGGGCATGTTTGCCCTCCAATGTTGACCCCGTGGAATTCATCGCTGAATGTAAATTAGATGAAGAGGTACCTCTCACTGATGAGTACAATCAGGACAATGTAAAACGGATCAATCTGCAGTTAGGAGTATATTTCCCAGCTGTTGTCAAATGGAACAAAATTTTCTCCATTAGACAAAAAGAAGGTGAAACTGCTCCTGACTATTTCTATCGGGCACTGCAGGAAATGGCTGGGTATACTGGGATCGAAGACATTAAGAGTAATGTGCACCATAGGGAAGTAGCGGTTTCTGTATTAATGGACAGGTTAAAGGAAGTGTTGAGAACCAGGGTACAAACCACTCAACCTAACTGGAGAGGTATGTCGGTGGCTGCTTTGAGAGAGACTGCTATTGAGCATGATCGGATCATCATTAGGCACAGGGAGTCACAAGGGGACAAGCTGATGACAGTAAGTATACAGGCCCTTACAACCAGGCATCATCAGCCTAAACCCCAGACCCCTGTTGGTAAGTCGAATGTGATAACATGTTTTAACTGTCAGAGAGAAGGACATTTTGCATGAAACTGTATGTTTAAAGACCCACATAAGCTATATCGACCCCCTAGACAACAACGTGACACACAGTATGACACATGTAATTGGGATCAGGGTCCGCAGAGGAGAAGTTATGAACCGCATGCAGGGGAAACAAAGAGTTACCCACCAAGGAGAGACTGGCAGGTCTCTGAAAATTCTCAGTTACCCCCTTCACACATTGTAGCTGCCAGCGCGCTGCGGGGAGGTCACCACACACAATAGGAGTGGGGCCACACCTGTAGTCTGCAGCCAGTGAAATTAATTGCGAGCCATGGAAATGAACCTGAGGTCACAATTGATGTAGCTGGTAGATCACTACCTTTCCTTGTAGATACGGGGGCGGCCAAGTCAGTGTTAAATTCAACAGTGGGTATGAAAACCACGGGTTAAACAATTCCAGCCATGGGAGTAACAGGAGTAGTACAACACTACCTTTAAGCAAACCAGCAGAGATTATGATAGGGCCTTTGCAGACCAAGCACTCCTTTTTGCTAGCTGCATCGGCTCCGACTAATCTACTTGGGAGAGATTTGCTGTGTAAGATGGGGTGTGTCATATATTGTACTCCTGGAGGTGTGTTCTTAGATATACCCGAGAATCACGCTCAGGAAGTGCAGGATATGTTAGACTCCCCTCAAAGGTTAATGTCACACACTGCTGTTACAGACAGGTGTCCATCCAAGGTAGAGGAAATGATCTCCCAGATACCGGAGTCACTTTGGAACAAGGATGGACAAATCACTGGATTGATGGCAAATGTAGTTCCTGTAGTAGTTCAAGTAAAAGATGGTAGGATAGCTCCAAAAATCCCACAGTATCCTCTGAAGCCAGAGGTGGAGTTAGGAGTGTACCCAGTAATAGAGCGCTTGCTACAACAGGGCATTCTGGTTAGGATGTCCAGCACTGCCAATAGTCCCATCTTCCCTGTGAAAAAGAGTGTGGGGAGGGGTTACAGGCTAGTGCAGGATCTAAGGGGGATCAACAAAATAGTAGTGCCAAATCCAGCTGTCATCCTTATGCAAATCCCTCCCACTGCAAAAATTTTCACTGTGATTGACCCCTGCTCTGCTTTCTTTTCGGTTCCTCTGCACCCTGACATCCAATACTTGTTTGCATTTACATACAGAGGAGTACAGTACACCTGGACTCGCTAACCACAAGGTTTCATTGACAGCCCAAGTATTTTCTCACAGGCTTTGCATGATTGTTTACAATCCTTTCAATCTGAGAGCGGATCAGTATTAATACAGTATGTAGATGACTTACTGTTGTGTTCTGATTCACTCGAATCGTCCTTGAGAGACACGAAACAACTTTTGTTTCATCTTTCTAATACGGGACACAAGGTTTCAAAGGATAAGTTGCAGTTATGCCAGACCAAGGTAAAATATTTGGGACATTGCTTGACACAAGGACTGAGACACCTCACCGCTGATAGAATACAGGCGATTCGCGACATGACTCTGCCACAAACCCAGCAACAGAGTCGCACTTTCCTAGGAATGTGTGGGTACTGCGAAACTGGATCCTAGGGTTTTCCATACTAGCCTTACCTTTACAAGAGATAGTCTCGTCAAACAAACCAGATCGGATTTCGCACACAGATGAGTCCGAACTGGCATTTGAGAGACTCAAACAGTGCCTATCGCAGACGCCAGCATTAGGTATGCCAGATTATGGGAAACCCTTTGAATTGTACGGTACGGAAAGTGCTGGGTGTGCAGCAGGTGTTTTAACCCAGAAACATGGTGATGCCAGCAGGCCGGTAGCCTACTACAGCGCTCAGCTAGACACCGTAGCACGATCCCTCCACACATGCTTGCGAAGTGTTGCAGCGATAGCATTGCTAGTGAGTAAAAGCGAAGATGTAGTGTTAGGACACAACCTGACCATCCATACACCTCATGTAGTGTCAGCCTTACTGAATTCTGCCCAAACCAGACACGGTTTGGGCAGAAACCAGGCACGGTTTACAAGGTGGGAATTAGCACTAATAGCCCCTGTAAACATCACCATAAGGAGATGCAGCGCACTAAATCCTGCAACGTATCTCCCAGGTGTGCCTGAACAGGCACAAAGGGTGGGGGATGAGAGTGATGGTGAATGAGGATTTAGTACAAACACTGACACACATGATTGTATGGAATATTTGACCCAAAATTTCACTGCAAGGCCGACATCAGTGACAACCCACTGGAAGGTGTAGATTTTACTTTTTACACTGACCGTAGTTGCCACAGACAGACGGACTCGGGAGACTTGTGTACTGGATACGCAGTCGTAGATGACAAAGGTATCATAGAAGCGGAACCCCTAGGCCCACCACACTCAGCACAAGTAGCTGAGCTGGTCGCCCTAACCAGAGCGTGTGAATTGGCTAAAGGTAAGTCAGCCAATATCTACACGGATTCTAGGTATGCCTTTGGAGTAGTGCATGATTTCGGGGCCCTATGGCGCCTCAGAAATTTCATGACGGCAGCTGGCACACCCGTGGCGCATGCGACCCACATCAAAAGACTTCTAGCAGCAATACAGGAACCTGACAGAGTGGCTGTTATCAAGTGTAAAGCCCACACGTACAGCCAAGACCCAGTGTCGCTTGGTAACAGCCGGGCAGACGAAGCTGCTAAATCAGCAGCCAGCACCCCCATACAGACAGACATCACACAACTGATGGTATTCAATACCGTCAACACACAGAAATTGAGTGAAATGCAAAATTTGTGATCCCCACAGGAAAAGGCAGTCTGGAGGTCAAAAGGATATGGCCAGGAGTCCTCAGGACTATGGGCAGATGGACAGGTAAGCCAGTGGCACCCAGAGCATACCTTCCAAGTTTAGCTGAGGCGGCACATGGTCTGACTCATCTGGGCAAAGAAGGTATGTGCAAGTTGGTAAGAGCCTACTGGTGTGCGCCAGGATTTTGTTCCCATGCGGGAAAGAGAGCAATGACATGCCTCAGCTGCTTGAGGAAGAATATTGGAAAGGCGATACCAAAAGAACCATCCCATATCCCGCCAACGGACGGCCCTTTTCAGGTGATACAAATTGATTTCATACAATTGCCACCTTGTAGAAATTTAAAGTATGTGTTGGTTTGTATTGATGTGTTTTCAAATTGGGTTGAAGCGTTCCCCGCTGCCACAAATACCGCTGTGTTTACTGCAAAGAAAATTGTGCAGGAATTTGTGTGCAGGTATGGTATCCCTAGGATAATTGAAAGTGATAGGGGTACCCATTTTACAGGTGAAATCTTTCAGGTAATGTGCAAATTAATGGGAATTAATAGTAAGCTGCATACTCCGTACTGCCCACAAGCGAGTGCGAAAGTGGAAAGAGTAAACAGCACTATTAAGAACAAGTTGAGCAAAGTGATGGCTGAAACTGGATTGTTGTGGCCAGAAGCTTTGCCACTTGTATTGTATAGCATCAGAACCACTCCCAGGTCCCATCTTAACCTGTCACCCGTTGAGATTCTTTTTTGTCGACAACCCCATGTAATGATTGACCCCCAGGATGATTTGAAATGTAACAATGAAGTAACCGTAAAGTATTTGGTTAAGATGAGCAAGCAGTTGAGGAATCAAAATAGCAATGTAAAGCTAGTGATTCCTGATCTGCCGGACAGTAATTGTCATGACATTGAACCTGGGGATTATGAAATGATTAAAAATTTTCTATGCTCAGGTTGTCTGATTCACCGTTGGGAAGGACCGTACCAAGTCTTACTGACCAGCACGACAGCATTGAAGATTGCCGAAAGAGAGACTTGGGTCCACTCGTCCCACTGTAAGAAGGCCGCTGACCCAGAGAAAGCCCGTGACAAAGAGCAGAGTGTGGAGGAAACCATATCACTGGTGTGTCTGTTCCGGGAAGGTTGAGAGGCAGGACTGTTGTCACGGCACCTGAGCACAGAGAACTACAAGACCAGAGGCGGTTGTCGCACCAGTTTTCTTCCCCTTCTAATTATTTTCTTTACCCCCATTACCACTCTTTCTTTCTCCTCCTGCAAGATGGGCTTGCCCCAAGAGACTGCATTCCGGGTTTTCCTGTTGACCCTGTTGTTGACCAGAACAGTCTGTTTCGGTGAGAGTACCAGAGAGGTCGAGAAAGGATCTGGAGTGGGTTCTGATGACAAGGATGGATTCGTAGAATTCCAAGAGCAACACAATCACTGAGCAAAGGCGAGTATCAGAAAACGATCTGGTAGCCATGACACTAGGAGACATTGTGAAGGATTGTTAGCTGAAGAGAATTGTATCTGTAGGAATTGTGAAAACATAGTTGAGGACGGGTGCATCCAGAGATGTCAGTCCAGCCTTAATATCAACATGGACCGTCATCCATTGAGTGACTATCACTCATTAGTGACCAAACGGAATGCTGGGTGTGCTCACAAGTACCTCAAGGTCATAGAAAGTCAGGACTAGTGCCATACTCTTTAACAATAGATGAGGTACTTGAATTAAGGGGTGGGAGACCGGTGGACAAGAAATTTAATATTTCTAAGCCTCCTAGTTTGAAGCTCCACCAATATCATGTGGATAGGTCCCTAATATGTTTTAACATTTCCAATCCCCGAAAACCGGGAAATTGGGAAGTGACATGGAAGAACCAAACCATGGCATTTTCACATAGAGCCGATAGAATGCCGTAGACACAGAACTTATACGCCAAATAGCCAATGGTGGGAGATATTTTAAGTATAGGTACACTCTAGGAAGTAGGACCATGCGAGTTGGAGAAGTATCACCAGGATACTGTGCGCATATCATACAGCCTGATACGTGTACTAGACAAATGAGAGAGTTAGGGATAGGATTTTTCACCTGGAAGGTTTGTAATATGGTGATGTTCGGTCCCATATGTCCTCCCCGATGATGCATATTTCATATGTGGGAGGAAGGCGTATAAGTGGCTTGCCCCAAACTCAGAGGGATTGTGTTACGTTGGAAAAGTGTTGCCAGAAGTAATGACCATTACCCATTATAAAATGAAAGACGTTCACCGCAATGCTCAAGCTCCTTACACTCACACTCATTACGAACACATTGTTAAGAGACACCTTGTAGATAGGACAGAGCACGCAGCCTCTGATTTGATCTACGAATCCACCGGGATTCAATTCCTACTCACGTTAGATATCACCCGTACCGCCAGAGGAGTTATAAATTTTAGGTATATAACTGCGCTAGCGAACCTGATAGACAATATCACCGAGATGTATGATGACACCTTCAGGTATACTGGGAGGGAATTGCAAGCTTACAAAACGGAACTGATCCAGCACAGGATGGTTCTCAATTACATCACAGCAGTGACAGGCGGGTATTGTGTCACCCTAGCAACTCAGTATGGTGTAAAGTGCTGTACATATATCACAAACAGCACTGATGACCCAACCGAGGTCATAGATCAAAAGATGGATGATATCTTGCAATTGAAGTGGGAGTTCCTAAGGAGACACAACCTTACCCTTACTGCTGTGGGTAATGAACTGACCGGCTTGGTTTCATGGTTGAACCCACGCAATTGGTTCTCAGGTTTAAGAGATTGGGCTCAAAATGTTATCGTGAATGTAGGGAAATTTCTCTTGTGTATACTGGGAGTTGTCATAATGATTGGTTTGATATTTAGATGTGTTCGGATTTTAATGCATTGCAAGCGCAGTACCAAATTGATGAGTTTGAGGAGCGAGGGCATTGTTACAACAACTGGTTTAATTTATGACCCATCAATCGAGACAATGCTGTGATAAGACGTGATTCCATGGTCCGTTTCTTTCACCCGTTTCTCCTTTGTTTTTCTCCAAGGTAAAAAGACATCCACTCGGAAGAAGATTTTGATGACCCTTTATACAGACCATTGATGAACTGTTTCACAGACCTTTGATGAACATTTTCACGGACTTTGCGAGACACTTTAGAGACTTTAACTTTCTATGGACACTTGAAAAACTTTGTTTACCATTTACAGCAAAGATACAGCAATCCGGACAAGACTTCAACAGACGCCCAAGGACAATCACACACATTACCATATGAATGTATTTATAACACATGTTTCTTATCTTCATCTCTACGATCTTCAGGTAGTGACACACATAGTCGACAGGTGATATATGTACATATATTAGCACTCACATATTTCCCCCCTCCATGTATCATCAACTAATGTGCACCCCATTTGTTGGAACTAAAAGCCGAAAAAAGCTCGGTAGAGTTTGTTAGCCCACTTACAGACCCTTAATACGGGATAAGAAGGATTCAATGTATACTTCACAATACCTCGAAGCTTATTTAGAACATATACGGCACGATAATACATGACCCCTCAGACATGAATTTCATACATACATGCTTTTTTACTATCCCACTAGGTCGTACATTTCCCACCTTCTCCTCTCCTCCCTCCACCCAATCATTTATAGGTATTTCAGTATATTGTATATTTTTCTGCTTAAATTGTTTAGAAAAGTGGCAGTTGTTGTTGACTGCCAAAGGGTGGACTGTCAAAGTCGAAAAATATCATGATGCAAATGCCTGTGTACTAAGCCCAATGCACATGCCCGCTGCTCGTGCACTCAGTCTGCCGTGCGTGCACATATCCGCAATTTGCGTAAGATCGCTCCGGCGATCACGCGCGTGGTATAAGCATTTACGATAGAGTTCGTGAGCGTGTAGCATGCGACTCGATCGTAGCATATTTAACCTAAATAGTGCATATTGTAGATAATATTCCCCTAGACCATGTGAGCAAGTATGATTAGTTTAAACTGTTCCTGGACAGAGAGATTCCTCTTTGCATGATAGGAAGGGTCAGATAAAGGTTGAAAGGTGGTGTCTAGTATCCAGCTGTAGGGTATTTTAAGGGTAACATTCCGATGTTAGTTAGGAAAGGATCGCTTGCTCCTGTGTATAGTTATGTACAAAAGTAGTTTATGAACATTAAATGTATTTGCTGTAAATTACACATGCGGCGGGAATCCTGAGGATAGCTCCCACCAGAGCAGTTGGGGAAAGACACCGCCCACCTGTTCAAACCCACCTATGACCTTTTCTGTAATGTAGAGACACATCCCTGTGTCCAATGAACAATGAGATTACAGGTACCATTTTACTGTGAATGTATGTTGTGTATATAAAGACCACTGTTGCCTGGCCAGCTCTCACTCACTGACTCCAAAGGCTTTCTACCTGAATAGCTGAGGGCTGGATCCAGTTTGCGCTTGCGAATCATTCTCATGTATGTATATTCTCTGTGGCCATCTTATTCTCTGTTATTGTGTTAGATTTTGATGTTAGCTTGTAGTGTATAACTTGTACTGTTTTTCCCCTTTTTCACTGAATAATCCACGGCGGTGTTAGAGCTGCTGTGGTTTTAACCAAACCCGGTCTTGTGTTTTCACTTATCTGCAAAGGGCTTTCTTAGCGTCTCAATCGCTCAAACAGCATACACATTGTAAAGGTTTTTAAGCGTTACATCATTGTAGTATATGACTACTAAGGTTTAGAGTATAAGCATATTCTTTCTGTGTTTAATTAACAAGGTTTAAAGGTTATCAACTGTGTGTGCGCCCACTGTGTGTAATCCGTACACTCATTGTACGGGACTTTGTACGCAAATAGCGTACATAGTGTGTAGCACGTGCACGTGGTTTAGCGGCCATAGCGGCTCCACGGTAATAGTATGTAGCTTTATGTTTTAAGATAATAATTGATATTATCAACATCCACAATATATAATGCAAATCTCCCAACTTAACATAAATCTTATCTTACATTGCAGTGTCAATATAAACTAACATACTACTACATACATCAGCAATGTACTGCATTTTAGCTTCCATGCTCTTGCAAAAACAACAGAAAGATAAATTTTATTTCAATGACTATAATCCATCACCTAATTACAAGAGAAAGTTTTCTCTCTTCATACTACCCAAAGATTCCAACAACACAAAAAAAAACCTTTCAAGTTCTAGATCAGAAGGGTCATGTGTCAAGTCATAACAGCTAGGACAACACATCTCACACAGCCATGTGACCACCCACACATCATGCTCTAGAACCAGAAGGATCAATGTTTAAAGTCCAAGGCTAGAACCTGACTCTAGAGATCCCATGAAACAATTAGGGAGACACAAAGTAATAGCTCACAATGTAACTTTCAGCCACATTGTAGAGTGAGGATCTTGCTGACTTAACTGTAGCCTTTGATCATTCATTAAAAATGTCTAAAGCTTTTCTCAGCCATTCATTTTATTTTCTGAACTGTATATTTTTTGTTAATGTGACAAAGACACTGGCAGGGTGAAGGAGTCAGACATAGGTTTCCTAATGACAAACAGAAAACTAATTTCATCTTTAACACCTAAGCAACAGCTCTAACAACACAAGCAAACATGAAAAATCAAAACAAAAATATCAGGTTCTAGATCATAAGGACTAAGTCATAGCAACTAGGAAACTACCTCTTACACAGCAACATAACCAAACAATCATTCACTAGAACCACAAAGATTACTGTATGAAGATCACAGCTAGAACCCTACTCTCAAGTGTTCACGAATCAGATTAGGGAGACACAAATAATAATAAAACATATATCACTACTTAATACAGTGCAAATCTTTGTTCCATTGCACATTGCTGTGTCAATATACACTAACATACTGCTACACAAATTGGCCAAGTATTGCATTTTAGCTTTTCTACTCTTATGAAAAGCAGCAAAATAGTTGTTACAACTCCCATAACCTATCACTTAATTATAACAAAAAAATGTATCTCACTTCTCATCACTCGTTCTAACAACACAAATTGCAGAAAATAATACATGTATTTAAAAAATAAATAAACTTGAGTCTCTACACCAGAAGAGTCATGTGTCAGGTTGTAATAGCTGGGAAGACCCATCTCACACAACCATGTGACTACACACTCATTATGCTCTAGAACTAGCAATTAGTGCCCACAGCTAGAACCTGACTCTAGGGACCCATGAAACAAATTAGGGAGAACCAAAGCAATGGATCCCAATCAGAGCCGGCCTTAACCAATATGATGCCTAGGCAAAAATTTGGGCTGGTGCCCCCTAGAATCACTGCTAGTTCTGCCTCTGACCCTGTGCCCCTTTCCCAGCAACATCACCCCTCACCCATAGCAGTCCTAATTTTGGTCCTTCTACCCCCTATTTTTTAAATAGAAACAGTGAGCATTTCGGCACACAGCCCAAAAAGGGATGTGGTCCTGCTGGGAAGGGGCCACCCAATAGTATCTACAGAAAAACAATGTGTAACAGATAATAGCACTCTCCAACCACCATGAAAAACAGAAAAAACCCTTTATGAGTGGAAAGGTTTTAGTAAGCAAAATAATTCACCCTTTTTATTAAATGCTGGCTTTACGATGATAAGCATCAAGATCAGTCCATTGGAATGACAAATCGTCCTCCTATGGTATGTTCAGGATGGTCATGACACCTGAAAAAAAGTATCTCTCTAGTCACTATTGCAGGGTACAATTGGGAGATACTTACAGAAACACAAATATAGTGTAGAAGTCCTTAAAATTAAAACACCATTTATTTTCAAGGTTCCACTTACAGAAAACACAGAATTAAAACAGCATATCACAACTCAGCACCAGATGTACACGGTGGGTCCCAGCTCCAGATGCACGGCTCCCAGTCAAAACAATGAGGTCCCCAGGAAGGATGGATAAGCCCACGAGTCAAACAGCAACACGAGCCACGCTCTACACGTTTTGGACCCTTGGTCCTTCGTCAGAAGCGTGGTTTGAATGGCTCGAATACCCCTATTTAAACCCTAAAACAGAGTGTCCTCAGCTGAAGTCCGTTGCCACTAATCGGCATTGTCCTGGTGACGCACTTCCGTTTTCGGACGCACAACCGGAAGCGGAAGTCTTTTGCAGTCCGTATGCGTTCCACATAACAGAAGATCGCTCTCTTGTGCGTTCCACCAGGGATTCCATCGTGCAGTCCTTTCAGTAAGGTACTAACCAATGTCCATGGAATAAGTGAAATATCCATAAGCCCGAAGGCTCAGTCCCAAATAAATACATAAAAAACAAGAAAATAAAAACAAATAGAAATAATCAATAGTCAATACTATAAATGATTCTATGAGGAAGAGAGAGACAAAGAAAAAGATCAGAATTAAGGTAAAAAACATTTGAGTTCAAATTCACCGTTTAGGAATTGAGGTGGATTCACCGTTTTGGGGACCCTCGTTCCTAGGGGCCTAAACGGTGAATTTGAACTCAAATGGTCTACTTAAAAAATTATCTGATGCCATATGGGCCGATTTGAAGCCTGATATATCCGTTCGGACCACCTGATCTTTAATGCTCCTGCCTCGAGTAAAACACATTAATGGACGCGTGTCCCTTAGGCCATGTAGTTGTTTGTCTGTGGATACTAGTGGCCATAGTGCTCTCACTGCCCAGGGCAGCACCGTGCTTGATGTATTGTGTCGGCTTACAAAGGGCAAGACGGACTCCTGTGTCTTAACCCTTGGGGATAATAGTGTGCTCCTGGGGATCGCCAATACTTCCCTCTTTTGGCTCTGTAGAGTTTTAAAATCATACCCCCTCTCCACAAATTTACCGACCATCATGTCTAGAACTCCTTCCACTTTGGAGCGGTCACTGGTAATTCTACTGGCACGAATCATCTGGGACCGGGGCAGGCCCTTCTTCAGTGATCTAGGGTGGTGGCTATTAGCCCTTAAAAATTTGTTTTTATCCGTGGGCTTTATAAACAGGCTGGTGGCAATCTTTCCTTCCTTCAGAGACACTTGTACATCAAGGTATTTTACTGTAGTCGTGCTGACCTGGACCGTATATTTTATGGGGGAGTTGCTAGCATTAATCATCTCCAATGCTTCTATAAACCCTTGTTGGGGTCCCATCCACAGGAAGAATAAGTCATCTATGAACCTAGAATAAAGTGCAATGTGCTGTGCAAACCCTCGGTTGTTAAAAAATGCCATCTTTTCTTCCCTAAACATGAAAATATTTGCAAACGATGGGGAGACGTTGCTCCCCATCGCACAGCCCGTTCATTGGTGGTAAAAGCATCCATTAAATAAGAAATAATTCCTGGTCAACGTTAGCTCTAAAAGCTTTAAGAAAAACTCCTGATCTAGGGAGGTCATATTCTCAGCCCGGAGAAACTCACTCATGGCCTCCAGTCCTGCTGCATGAGGTATACTCGTGTATAGATTACACACATCTACTACACATAAAACAGTAGTTGGAGGCAATGTGTCCACTGTATTTAATTTATTAAGGAAACTCGTCGTATCCTTAATATAGGTGCTTTGTTTCATTACCAATGGCTGGAGTATGTTGTCCAAGAAAACTGATATGGGATGATAAATGGAGTTCCTCGCCAAGATGATGGGGCGGCCTGGTGGCTTCAGTGGGTCTTTACGTATTTTAGGGATTCTGAAAAAAACACAGGAACCTCCCCGTAGACACGCATCATCCAGTAGGTCATCAAGTTCCTTCTTATATCCCACAGTTGGGTCCTGGAGTAAACGCTCATAAGTGTCCTCATTGGCTAGTTGATTATAGATTTCCAGTTTGTATAACTCCGTATCGAGGATCACTATTCCGCCTCCCTTATCGGCCGGGCGGATTATGATATCCTCATATTTACCCAAGTTGTCAAGGGCCGTTCGCTCCGCTCTAGTCATAATAAAATTGACCTTTTGATCCGCTTGATTAAACCTGGACATTGATTCGTCCAGCAGCCTGGTAAAGGATCTGATGGAGGGATTCACTGAGTTAGGGTCGAATGCAGTGGTGCAAGTAGAAATATTTTCTTAGTGGTACCGAGTGCCAAAAAAATGGGCGTGACCATGTGTTGTGGTGGGCGTGGCCACATACTGCTAGTGGGAGTGGCTACATGACACAGCCCCTTTTTGGGGGGAATCTGGAGGCAAGGCTAAAAATATATAGTAATGCCTCCAGTATAATAGAAATATATAGTGATACCTCCAGTATAATAGAGATATATAGTAATGCCCCGATTTAATAACAATATATAGTACTGCCTCCATTATAACAGGAAAATACAGCCACTGTCGCACTCCCAGTAACCCTGACAAAGTGGGAGGAGCCGTCATCCTGCCAAGCACCATGGTCTTGTTGCTTTGTGGTACATTATAATTGTGGTGATGGCAAAGTGTGTGGCAGGTGGTACTGCGTACCCGCTGCCAAATTCTTAAGGGTACTCCGTACCCACTGCCAAATTCTTAAGGGTACTCCGTACCCGAGCGTACCCGCATACTTGCACCACTGGTCGAATGTAGACTTATGACTAGATTGTATGAATTGTTGATGCATGACATCCATCTGTGGGATGTTACAGGAATCCTGATGGTCCTGGTAAAATTCCTTGAGCCTAAGTTTTCGTGTAAATTTGTGCAAGTCCACCTTCCATGCCAGTTCATTATAACGGTTAGTAGGGACAAAGGACAAGCATTTTCCTTGAACCCCTAATTCATCCTCCGATAGGGTTCTGGATGACAAGTTATAAATTAGCGACTTTTCTTTATGGAGGCTCCTCTGGTTCCTTGTGTTCTGCCCGCCCCTGGGGGTGGGCGTCTTCGGCGGCCTTTTTCTTTTCCCTGGTCAGACGGGGTTTCCCTGGGGGGCCCTAAAGGGACCCTGCTCACTGGAGATAGGCCCTCAGAATCCTGAGGAGCTGACTCATTATCACTGTAGGACATCACTGAGACTTTTTGTTGTTGCTCTCTCACCTACGCCAGCTGTTTCTGGCCCTCATGTTATATGGCTTATAGTCTCCTGGAATGCCTCCCATGAGCCATCTATAGACCCTGTTGGAGTCATAGTCCTCTTTCACAATGGTGATCTTATTTTGCTTAAATCTCACCAGGTCCCGTCGGTAATTTTCACATGGTTCTTCAACTTAGTGAGCCAATCTTGGCTTGGGTCCTCCTGCAATGTGGCGATGTGTTCACTTTCAAACAGGGTAATCTTTTCACGGGTTAAGGCAAGCTCTCTGCCTGACTCTTCCACTACTAGCAACATCATGTCCATACTACATTTATTGAGGATGCCAATCCATTTTTTACAAAAGTCCGGATTGAACCGGCCAATGGTCGGTACATTACGTACCCTAAAACCTCTTGGAACTAATTTCTCTCTGTAGTAATCGGACAATGATATGCCATGTAGGAAGAAGTCTATTTCCCTGCGCTTTCATTTCAAAAGCTTGTGATACACATCCTCGCTGGAGCCCATTTTTTCATGCCCTGTAAGGCGTTCCTTAAACAGAAGGCGGTCTGCATCATCGTCCGTGAAACTGTATATCTCAGAGAGGTCAGTCTGCATGCCTCTGCATCCCCGGTCATTCTCCGACATAGTGCTGGACATGTTGCAATCAAAGTGCTTTAGTCCACTTAGTGTAAAGTGCAATTAGTGCTCACAAAGTGCAGTAGATCAACAAAAGTGCACGTGCAGACTTGCTTCCTTGGCAAAAGATAAATTAATTGTCACATAGAAGTCAATAGGTAGGGTTGCCTTGTCTCACTCAGGGGTTACCAGCGCTCCTCACTGGCATAACCCCTCCATATGTAAACAATACTGGTTAGACCGGCACTCCCTTCTGGAAACACATGGGCTCCGGTGCCCTCAGTCACAGTACTAGTAGAAAACGATAAACATACTGCGGCACTCGGAGTCTTTAGTAGTGAATAACTGTATTTGAAAACAGCAACATAAACAGCTCCAATGTTTCAGGGCTCAGCCGCCCCTTTGTCTAGGTGCAAATAACATTATAAAGTGAATCAAGACTTACCTAAATACCCAAGAAGTACGCCAGTGTGCCCAACGCCAGCCGAGCCGTCGCATGTCCGTCCCGGTCCCTGACGCTTTCGTTACGCGTCATCATCTGCACCACGTTGGGTTACCATGGAAACCCGGCCACCCGGCTCGGCGCTCCGATTGCGCTTGAATACAAAACAGTGTGTAAATAAGACCACAGTACCGTCACCCTAGCGGACCTGGGATGAAAGACTGCATGCTTAAAATAAAATATATATATATATATATATATATATATATATATATATGTTGAAAGATAAGCCCGGCACTCTGTTTGTAGTCCAAATTTTGCCCCGGTGCCTCCAGTATCGAAATCAATAGTAAATAAAGGAGTCTGCGGCACTCAAGGTCTTATCAAAAAAGCTGATTATTATTGAAACATCAAAACAGGGACATCGACGTTTCGGGGATTTCAACCCCTTTTTCAAGATCTTGAAAAAGGGGTTGAAATCCCCGAAACGTCGATGTCCCTGTTTTGATGTTTCAATAATAATCAGCTTTTTTGATAAGACCTTGAGTGCCGCAGACTCCTTTATTTACTATATATATATATATATATATATATATATATACATATATTAAAGGTGTTTGTTCATATGGTTTTCTAAATATGTCAGATGGTGGCCATGGAGCTGTTTTGTTATAAACAAAGTAGATTAAATGTTTGCTGCACGAGACAAGTGCAGCTGTTTATAGGATCTGGCTGTAGTGGGTCCCCGGTGCTGAGTGCCGCGCTGAGCAGTAATAGTCTGCAAGGGCGGCAAGAACTGTCCTTGAGCCGTCAGTCTGCTTCCACGCGCCGCTGGAGGAACAGTCTGCCAGGCGGGAAGGTGGTCCCTCGCGCCCGCTGCACTGACCGCGAGCCGCTGGAGATGAGAGATGCGCTGATTGGCGGTGGGGACAAGAAGCCACCAATAGGAGTGTGCCAGTCAGCGCGAGCCTCACTAGTTAGAGACATAAAAAGTGGGCTCCTTAGCGTTGATTGGCAGACGGCATATCCTTCGGTCACAGCGCTGCTCCTGCTTGCTATCCTCGCCAATAAGAGCTGTACATTGGGCGGTGGATTAGCGGTGGGACTGTGGCCAGCACCGAGCAGAATCCTGGATACAGGCGCATTGGGTGTCGCTGTTGATGTTTCCCTGGCTGCCACTCACTTTGGCTGTAAACATTGAGTGAGCAGCGGGGAGACTGATGCGGCTACGTCCTATGCATGCCTATCGGTACTATAGCGCTGATCAACGCTGTACTCACAGCCACTTCACTTGCTGTAAACATAGAGTGGACTGTGGGGAAGGCTTATGAGGCGGCAAGCTATGTACTGGGAGGAGCTAGGTACACCATGGTATCTCCATCTGCCGCAACTATCCGCTGTAAACATTAGCAGCAGAGAAAGGGAGAGGGCCATTAGGTGTTAACGCCATACAAAGCTCAACCAGGTTAAGGCAGCAGAAGTTCAGCCGACCATCCTCCTGCAGCAGAGAGAGAGGGAGCCAGGTGTAGCCAGGATCAAGCTACCGAGGACAGAGTTGAGGGAGAGGCAGTGGGGGGGTAATGTTGAGTTGATCGCAGCAAGATTTTTGTTAGCAGTTGGGCAAAACCATGTGCACTGCAGGAGAGGCAGATTTAACATGTGCAGAGAGAGTTAGATTTGGGTGGGGTGTGTTCAAACTGCAATCTAAATTGCAGTGTAAAAATAAAGCAGCCAGTATTTACCCTGCACAGAAACAATATAACCCACCCAAATCTATCTCTCTCTGCAAATGTTATATCTGCCTCCCCTGCAGTGCACATGGTTTTGCCCAACTGCTAACAAAAATCCTGCTGCGATCAACTTGGAATTACCCCCAGAGTCGGCAGTAGCAGTATCGGGAATACCAGTTCAGAGTATTGTAAAGCCATTTCAGAGAAAGCTGTGAGTCCAGATATTCGTGGACGGGTGAGAACTAAAATTTGCATTCACCTGCAATACCTACAGACACTTAAGCTATGATATGGCACTAGCTTACCTTGAACTTTGACATTTAATGGGCTGCATTTAAGGACTATAGAGAACTGGTACAAAGAAAGTTATAAGCCAAATACACAGACATATTCATTACAACAAGCAGCACTATCTGGCGTCAATTTACAATATAAGGAGTGATTTTTCAGTATATTACACTGATAAGAACGACATCTGGAGTCAGAGGCAGAACTCTGGGAGGCAACGGAGTCAGCTGCCGCCGGGCTTCTGCTTTGAAGGGGGGCACCTCTCCTCTTGTCCTGTGTGTTCAGCAACATTAATAAATTAAGTTAATTGACAGCAGCCGGTATCTCTTCCGTAGCCGACTTCCCCACTAGTCACTACACCTTACAAATCACACCCTCTTTATTATAGATATACTGGAAGCAGACACCTTACTGATGAAGCTATTTGCTCCTATAAAGTAAACATGATAATTCTAACTATATGAAGTTATTTCTCTGGCAATTACATGTAACTTCATATAGTTAGAATTCTCATACTTCCTATACAAGAGCAGATATCTCCACCAGTAAGGTGCATGCTACCAGTGTAATAGGTTGTGGGTTCTAATCCTGGATATGACACTTGCAAATGAATTGTCAGAGAAATAATCAGCATTGTGAGTGACTGAGCAGATCTATGTAGTGTGTGGTTAGACCCCTACATAGATCTGCCTAGTTTAAACGGTTTTGTAGTAGCTTCATATAGTTAGAATTAGAGACGAGCGGGTTCGGTTTTACTCTGTGTTACTCGGATCTCAAAACGGCATCTTATTGGCTCATGGATGATATATAGTGGGGGGGGGGGCACCAATATTTTTCTTGCTTCCGGGCAACTGGGATAAACTTACGCCACTGTCTGGAGTATACTGCCAGACAAGCTCAACAAGACTTTGGTAACACTAAAAGACACATTAATTGTATCAGTACTGTCTGGCTAAACAAAGTAACTATAGATTCTAGGAGCACTACCAGACTATCTGCACATATTGGATACAGGAGTAAAGGAAACAAAATTGAAATAGATACTGTTTAGGTGAGAGTAATTTACCCTGTGGAAACCACCCAGTCAGCATAATATATTCTACGGGAGTATGTATAAATCCAGTCAGCATACTTATCTCCAAAACAAGATTGGAAAGGGTTCAGCACTCAAGTTGATTTATTGAACAGCAGCATAGGATATGCCTTTATAATTATATACCTATATATTCAAAAGATATTTAGAATTGAATACAGTTTTGCAGATTGCTGAATAATAACCCAACACTGATATTTATTGAAATATACTTTATATTAATATAAGAGTAGTATAACGTATGTATTTTCCCATAGTCATTACCTTTACTAATTTATATGTATATGAAGGGGTGTCATACATGACTTGTAAAACCAGGTGTACACCTAGAAGTATACATTTTTATTTGCCTAGGCAAAGTAGCTACCTTAAAGGTAAAGGTAATTTTTGTATTGCATGCAGAAAACCTGTATAGGCCATGAGGGTAGGATTAGAAGGGAAAGTGTACCCTATAAATTGTAGTCTACTGTTATATTACTTTATTCTAAATAAATACTATCACATTTAATTAAAGCACTAGTAAATGGAGTGTGAATAAATTATTTAGCGTAGGGAATAAATAGAATCTAATTGGCTGTCCCAAGCCAGCTCTGTAAAGTATAGAAAATAAGGACTTTAAGTTAAGCCTGGATGGAGGCACAGTGTACTGAAAGTATAGTAGTGCATAGTATACCTTAATATACATAACCAAGGGTTACAATAATAATCATACTCATTTTTTGTGTGACTGCAGCTGCGGGGTCTGGACAAACATGCTGTCAGTCAAAAGTCATGGCCGCGCTGTCCCACCTTTCCCCACCCTCCATTGTAGTGTAGTCTCTCTACAAGTAGTAGTATTTCCCCCCGGTTATGTGGGGGCGTGCGTGGTAAGTGGCATCCTATCAGGTAGGAGAGAGACTCGTCGTCAATGACTAGTCTCTGTCACTGCTGCTGCTATTGTCACACACACACTGAGTGTGACTGTCTGCCTGTTTGACTTAGTTTGAGTGTTGTGTGACTAAGACGCCAATGAGTTTGCACAGTGCACTGCAGTGCAACTACACAAAAACACATCTGTTCATGTGTATATGCTTCTACAGCTTTGCCAGCTGGCGTGTATGGATGTACGGGGCTCCCAGTCCAGAGAGTCGCCACCCGGCCACTGCCCGCTGCTGCTGCACATGCTCAAGCATGGATGAGGCGCGCATGCAGAGAGGTAAATGCACGACGGACTTCAAAAAGCTTATTCTATTCGATGGCGGGAATCATTGATGGTACATGGTAGAATTGTTTCTAACGATCGATGGTTCCTGCTAAAATAGCCATCGATGGCAACCATCGAAGGGGGATGTGTTGATGGCCATCCCTAAGAGGTTTCAGGACACGGAGCATTGCCTAGCCCCCATGTACTGATTGGCCCACCCACGGGCCAGTCAACAAAAGAACAGGGATGACCAGAAATTGTAGAAATTATCAATGATGGTCATCCACTGAAAAGTTGGTTGGTCACAATTGAGAGTAACACTTAAGCAAACTAGGGATGGCCATCAACCATCAATGACTTCAAATCATCGATGGTCTGTATCCGATGTTGAATACTTTTGCAATCAATGGCAGAGAACCAGATGGGTTTCTGCCATCTATGGGGGATGTGGGGCTGATGGTGATTTTTTTTTATTGTAGCAGGAGTTGGGAGTGGATGGATGGCCAGGCGGACCTCACCAGTCACAACACTCACCAGTGCTGCCGGTGCTGTGTAGGGTGCTGACAGTCTCCTTAAGATGAGTGCACACGGCAGGAGGTGGAGCAGAGCCAGCGGCAACAAGCAGAGCAGACATGCTCAGCTGTCAGTCAGCAATAAGCAGTACCTTCTCTCCCCGCCCACCGTATCTATCTATCTTCATAGCAAAGAAACACCAATTCCCGCTGCAGCAGGTGAGCCCACTGAACCGATGTCCTTCCTGTGGCCGAGGGGAGCTAAACTGCGCATTCACAGAGGAAATTTTTGCTCGCTGACTATTTCTACAGTAAAATTCCTTCTGCACATGTGTGGCTATTCACTAGCAAGAACCATCAATGGTAAATGGTAGCATAGTTTCCAACCATCGATGGTTCTACTGCTGGCTACAGATGGCTACTGAGTTGCTGTCTCAACACAATGACTCGAATCATTTAGAAGTTGGAATGATTGGAGTCACTCACAGTTTGGTGCGTTGAGACAGCCCCCAGTAGCCTCTCTCAGTCAGTCACAGTGATTGGGTGGCAGCACTCATGGCTGACACCCACTGGGAGGGAGCGGTGTGAGGCTGCTCAGTGTCAGAGCTGCTGCTGTCTGTGCCTGACTTCCTCATACCCTCCATCTGGACCATTTTGGCAGGTACAGTACCTTTTTTTTAATGGTCTGTACCAATTTTTGGCTCTCCAAACTTCCATTGAAAGTTAAGGAAAAGGGGTGTGGCCACACCCCATTTACCCGTGACCACGCCCCCTTTTAGAATTTGTACCGATTTTTATGTGTAAAATGTTGGAGGGTATGCTTCCTGTGACACTGAGTTGAGACAGTGCACAACTCAGTGGAAATTTATCAGATTCATTACTGATTCATTCAGTGCAGCTGAATTGCCGACCCACTCCCAGATGTCTGAGTCGGGTGCTGATCATTGCGTCGACCCTGTGTAGGTCGACAGTCACTAGGTCGAGAGTGAGTAGGTTGACACTTAAGGTCGACATGGTCATTAGGTCGACAGTTTTATTGTTGTTGTTGTTGTTGTTTTTTTTGGGGGGGGGGGTTCTTGATCTGAATTTAATCTGGGACCACCGACAGTTGAACCACGTTCACTCGCTATGCTTTGGGCACGGTGACTCACAGCGCTCGCCACCAGGTTTATAACCAGCTTTATGCCCACTTGGATAGAGGAAGTATGAAAAGGTACTAAAAACCCACTAAAAACCTGTGTCGACCTTTTGTGTGGCAACATAATGACTATGTCAACCTAATCATGTGTCGACGTCAATCAGTGTCGACCTACTCACTGTCAACCTTCAGTGGTTGACCACCAGATACCGTTTGAGTCACTCCTTCTGAGAGTCCCAGCACGTGCACAATCTGTAATGCATTACAAAAGAAAAGAGCCATGTACTGAGACACTACACTGAGCTCAGTTCACTGTACCTCTTTGCCCATGAGTACTTGTTGTGGCCATCAGATTCAGATAACCAAGGACACGCCACCGACTCGCTAAAACAAACAAGAAAAGAAATTTGCAAATTTCTAATCAGTTAACTAATTAGAGATGGCTACTGACTCACTGTCTCAACACAGTGACTGGAATCATCAGGAAGTATGAATGATTCGAGTCACTCACTGTGTAATGAGTGGAGACAGCTGCAGCAGCAGCCTCTCTCAGCCAGAGGGAGGAGACTCAGTGTGTCCTTCAGTCAGTGTGTTCTGCTGAGTGTCTTTAGCTGTGATTGGCCAGAGGCTATACCAGGTGACACCCAGTGGGAGGGGGGAGGGAGCAGTCACGACTCACCAGTCAGTGAGTGCTGTGCTGCTGTGCCTGATCCATGTCATGAATCATGATTCATGCTGAGTCTGCCAGTGAGTTGAGACAGTTGTACACTGTGTAGACTCAGTGACTCAGTGGATGGATCTGATTCATGCAGCATAAGCCTGCAGGAGGTGGAGCCCCTGTGGTACAGGGCTCTCAGCTCAGTGCTCACTGATCCTGCTCAGTGTGCTTGTGGGTGGCAAACTCCCTGGAGGCTAGATAGTGGATAATATAATAAATACAAGGCCACCTAAGAAAAAGCCCACCTAAAATCATCCAATTAGCAAAGTATGCAAAGTAAAAAAATAAGAATTTACTTACCGATAATTCTATTTCTCATAGTCTGTAGTGGATGCTGGGGACTCCGAAAGGACCATGGGGAATAGCGGCTCTGCAGGAGACTGGGCACAAAGTAAAAGCTTTAGGACTAGCTGGTGTGCACTGGCTCCTCCCCCTATGACTCTCCTCCAAGCCTCAGTTAGGATACTGTGCCCGGACGAGCGTACACAATAAGGAAGGATTTTGAATCCCGGGTAAGACTCATACCAGCCACACCAATCACACCGTACAACTTGTGATCTGAACCCAGTTAACAGCATGATAACAGAAGGAGCCTCTGAAAAGATGGCTCACAACAACAATAACCCGATTTTTGTAACAATAACTATGTACCAGTATTGCAGACAATCCGCACTTGGGATGGGCGCCCAGCAGCCACTACGGACTATGAGAAATAGAATTATCGGTAAGTAAATTCTTATTTTCTCTAACGTCCTAGTGGATGCTGGGGACTCCGAAAGGACCATGGGGATTATACCAAAGCTCCCAAACGGGCGGGAGAGTGCGGATGACTCTGCAGCACCGAATGAGAGAACTCCAGGTCCTCCTCAGCCAGGGTATCAAATTTGTAGAATTTAGCAAACGTGTTTGCCCCTGACCAAGTAGCTGCTCGGCAAAGTTGTAAAGCCGAGACCCCTCGGGCAGCCGCCCAAGATGAGCCCACTTTCCGTGTGGAATGGGCTTTTACAGATTTTGGCTGTGGCAGGCCTGCCACAGAATGTGCAAGCTGAATTGTACTACAAATCCAACGAGCAATCGTCTGCTTAGAAGCAGGAGCACCCAGCTTGTTGGGTGCATACAGGATAAACAGCGAGTCAGATTTTCTGACTCCAGCCGTCCTGGAAACATATATTTTCAGGGCCCTGACTACGTCCAGCAACTTGGAATCCTCCAAGTCCCTAGTAGCCGCAGGCACCACAATAGGTTGGTTTAAGTGAAATGCTGAAACCACCTTAGGGAGAAATTGAGGACGAGTCCTCAATTCTGCCCTGTCCGTATGAAAAATTAGGTAAGGGCTTTTATAGGATAAAGCCGCCAATTCTGATACACGCCTGGCTGAAGCCAGGGCTAACAGCATTACCACTTTCCATGTGAGATATTTCAAGTCCACAGTGGTGAGTGGTTCAAACCATTGTGATTTTAGGAATCCCAACACTACATTGAGATCCCAAGGTGCCACTGGAGGCACAAAAGGAGGCTGTATATGCAGTACTCCCTTGACAAACGTCTGAACTTCAGGAACAGAAGCTAGTTCTTTTTGGAAGAATATCGACAGGGCCGAAATTTGAACCTTAATGGACCCTAATTTGAGGCCCATAGACAGTCCTGTTTGCAGGAAATGCAGGAATCGACCCAGTTGAAATTCCTCCGTAGGGGCCTTCCTGGCCTCGCACCACGCAACATATTTACGCCAAATACGGTGATAATGTTGTACGGTTACATCCTTCCTGGCTTTGATCAGGGTAGGGATGACTTCATCCGGAATGCCTTTTTCCTTCAGGATCCGGCGTTCAACCGCCATGCCGTCAAACGCAGCCGCGGTAAGTCTTGGAACAGACATGGTCCCTGCTGGAGCAGGTCCTGTCTTAGAGGTAGAGGCCACGGGTCTTCCGTGAGCATCTCTTGAATTTCCGGGTACCAAGTCCTTCTTGGCCAATCCGGAGCCACGAGTATAGTCTTTACTCCTCTCCTTCTTATGATTCTCAGTACTTTTGGTATGAGAGGAAGAGGAGGGAACACATACACTGACCGGTACACCCACGGTGTTACCAGAGCGTCCACAGCTATTGCCTGAGGGTCCCTTGACCTGGAGCAATATCTGTCCAGTTTTTTGTTGAGGCGAGACGCCATCATGTCCACCTTTGGTTTTTCCCAACGATTTACAATCATGTGGAAGACTTCTGGGTGAAGTCCCCACTCCCCCGGGTGAAGATCGTGTCTGCTGAGGAAGTCTGCTTCCCAGTTGTCCACTCCCGGAATGAACACTGCTGACAGTGCTATCACATGATTTCCGCCCAGCGAAGAATCCTTGCCACTTCCGTCATTGCCCTCCTGCTTCTTGTGCCGCCCTGTCTGTTTACGTGGGCGACTGCCGTGATGTTGTCCGACTGGATCAATACTGGCTGACCCTGAAGCAGAGGCCTTGCCTGACTTAGGGCATTGTAAATGGCCCTTAGTTCCAGGATATTTATGTGAAGTGACGTTTCCATGCTTGACCACAAGCCCTGGAAATTTTTTCCCTGTGTGACTGCTCCCCAGCCTCTCAGGCTGGCATCCGTGGTCACCAGGACCCAATCCTGAATGCCGAATCTGCGGCCCTCTAGGAGATGAGCACTCTGTAACCACCACAGGAGAGACACCCTTGTCCTTGGAGACAGGGTTATCTGCTGATGCATTTGAAGATGCGATCCGGACCATTTGTCTAGCAGATCCAACTGAAAAGTTCTTGCGTGGAATCTGCCAAATGGAATCGCTTCGTAAGAAGCCACCATCTTTCCCAGGACCCTTGTGCACTGATGCACTGACACCTGGCCTGGTCTTAGGAGTTTCCTGACTAGGTCGGATAACTCCCTGGCTTTCTCTTCCGGGAGAAACACCTTTTTCTGTACTGTGTCCAGAATCATCCCTAGGAACAGCAGACGTGTCGTCGGAATCAGCTGCGATTTTGGAATATTTAGAATCCATCCGTGCTGTCGTAGTACTATTTGAGATAGTGCTACTCCGACCTCTAACTGTTCTCTGGACCGTGCCCTTATCAGGAGATCGTCCAAGTAAGGGATAATTAAGACGCCTTTTCTTCGAAGAAGAATCATCATTTCGGCCATTACCTTGGTAAAGACCCGGGGTGCCATGGACAATCCAAACGGCAGCGTCTGAAACTGATAGTGACAGTTCTGTACCACAAACCTGAGGTACCCTTGGTGAGAAGGGCAAATTGGGACATGGAGGTAAGCATCCTTGATGTCCAGAGACACCATGTAGTCCCCTTCTTCCAGGTTCGCTATCACTGCTCTGAGTGACTCCATCTTGAACTTGAACCTTTTTATGTAAGTGTTCAAGGCTTTCAGATTTAAAATGGGTCTCACCGAACCGTCCAGCTTCGGTACCACAAACAGCGTGGAGTAATACCCCTTTCCCTGTTGTAGGAGGGGTACCTTGATTATCACTTGCTGGGAATACAGCTTGTGAATGGCTTCCAATACCGCCTCCCTGTCGGGGGTAGACGTTGGTAAAGCAGACTTCAGGAACCGGCGAGGGGGAGACGTCTCGAATTCCAATTTGTACCCCTGAGATACTACCTGCAGGATCCAGGGGTCCACTTGCGAGTGAGCCCACTGTGCGCTGAAATTCTTGAGACGGGCCCCCACCGTGCCTGAGTCCGCTTGTAAGGCCCCAGCGTCATGCTGAGGACTTGGCAGAAGCGGGGGAGGGCTTCTGTTCGTGGGAAGAAGCTGTCTGTTGCAGTCTTTTTCCCCTTCCTCTGCCCCGGGGCAGATATGAGTGGCCTTTTGCCCGCTTGCCCTTATGGGGACGAAAGGACTGAGCCTGAAAAGACGGTATCTTTTTCTGCTGCGAGGTGACTTGGGGTAAAAAGGTGGATTTCCCAGCCGTTGCCGTGGCCACCAGGTCCGATAGACCGCCCCCAAATAACTCCTCCCCTTTATACGGCAATACTTCCATATGCCGTTTGGAATCCGCATCCCCTGACCACTGTCGCGTCCATAATCCTCTTCTGGCAGAAATGGACATCGCACTTACTCTTGATGCCAGAGTGCAAATGTCTCTCTGTGCATCTCGCATATATAGGAATGCATCCTTTAAATGCTCTATAGTCAATAATATATTGTCCCTGTCCAGGGTATCGATATTTTCAGTCAGGGAATCCGACCAAGCCACCCCAGCACTGCACATCCAGGCTGAGGCGATTGCTGGTCGCAGTATAACACCAGTATGAGTGTATATACTTTTAAGGATATTTTCCAGCCTCCTATCTGCTGGCTCCTTAAGGGCGGCCTTTTCTGGAGACGGTAACGCCACTTGTTTTGATAAGCGTGTGAGCGCCTTATCCACCCTAGGGGGTGTTTCCCAACGAGCCCTAACCTCTGGTGGGAAGGGATATAGTGCCAATAATTTTTTAGAAATTAGCAGTTTTTTGTCGGGGGTAACCCACGCTTCATCACACACTTCATTCAATTCATCTGATTCAGGAAAAACTACGGGTAGTTTTTTCACACCCCACATAATACCCCTTTTTGTGGTACTTGCAGTATCAGAGATGTGCAAAACCTCCTTCATTGCCGTGATCATGTAACGTGTGGCCCTACTGGAAAATAAGAATTTACTTACCGATAATTCTATTTCTCGGAGTCCGTAGTGGATGCTGGGGTTCCTGAAAGGACCATGGGGAATAGCGGCTCCGCAGGAGACAGGGCACAAAAGTAAAGCTTTTACAGGTCAGGTGGTGTGTACTGGCTCCTCCCCCTATGACCCTCCTCCAGACTCCAGTTAGGTACTGTGCCCGGACGAGCGTACACAATAAGGGAGGATTTTGAATCCCGGGTAAGACTCATACCAGCCACACCAATCACACCGTACAACTTGTGATCTAAACCCAGTTAACAGTATGATAACAGAGGAGCCTCTGAAAGATGGCTTCCTAAACAATAACCCGAATTAGTTAACAATAACTATGTACAAGTATTGCAGATAATCCGCACTTGGGATGGGCGCCCAGCATCCACTACGGACTCCGAGAAATAGAATTATCGGTAAGTAAATTCTTATTTTCTCTATCGTCCTAAGTGGATGCTGGGGTTCCTGAAAGGACCATGGGGATTATACCAAAGCTCCCAAACGGGCGGGAGAGTGCGGATGACTCTGCAGCACCGAATGAGAGAACTCCAGGTCCTCCTTTGCCAGGGTATCAAATTTGTAAAAATTTACAAACGTGTTCTCCCCTGACCACGTAGCTGCTCGGCAGAGTTGTAATGCCGAGACCCCTCGGGCAGCCGCCCAAGATGAGCCCACCTTCCTTGCGGAATGGGCCTTAACAGATTTAGGCTGTGGCAGGCCTGCCACAGAATGTACAAGTTGAATTTTGTTACAAAACCAACGAGCAATCGACTGCTTAGAAGCAGGTGCACCCAACTTGTTGGGTGCATACAGTATAAACAGCGAGTCAGATTTTCTGACTCCAGCCGTCCTTTAAATGTATATTTTTAAGGCTCTGACAACGTCCAACAACTTGGAGTCCTTCAAGTCGTCTGTAGCCGCAGGCACTACAATAGGCTGGTTCAGGTGAAACGCTGATACCACCTTAGGGAGAAAATGCGGACGCGTCCGCAGCTCTGCCCTATGTCGAATGGAAAATTATATAAGGGCTTTTATAAGACAAAGCCGCCAGTTCAGATACTCTCCCGGCCGAAGCCAGGGCCAGTAACATAGTCACTTTCCATGTGAGATATTTCAAATCCACATTCTTTAGTGGTTCAAACCAATTGGATTTGAGGAAATCTAAAACTACATTTAGATCCCACGGTGCCACCTTAGGCACCACAGGAGGCTGTATATGCAGTACTCCTTTGATAAAAATCTGGACCTCAGGGACTGAGGCCAATTCTTTGTGGAAGAATATTGATAGGGCCGAAATTTGAACCTTAATAGATCCCAATTTGAGACCCATAGACAATCCTGATTGCAGGAAATGTAGGAAAACGACCCAGTTGAAATTCCTCCATCGGAGCACTCCGCTGCTCGCACCACGCAACATATTTTCGCCAAATACGGCGATAATGCTTCGCGGTGACTTCCTTCCTTGCCTTTATCAAGGTAGGAATGACTTCTTCTGGAATGCCTTTTCCTTTTAGGATCTGGCATTCAACGCCATGCCGTCAAACGCAGCCGCGGTAAGTCTTGAAAAAGACAAGGACCCTGCTGAAGCAGGTCCCTTCTCAGAAGTAGAGGCCACGGATCGTCCGTGACCATCTCTTGAAGTTCCGGGTACCAAGTCCTTCTTGGCCAATCCGGAGCCACTAGTCTTACTCCTCTTTGCCGTATAATCCTCAATACCTTTGGTATGAGAGGCAGAGGAGGAAACACATATACCGACTGGTACACCCAAGGTGTTACCAGCGCGTCCACAGCTATTGCCTGCGGATCTCTTGACCTGGCGCAATACCTGTCCAGTGTTTTGTTGAGGCGAGACGCCATCATGTCCACCATTGGTTTTACCCAACGGTTTAATAGCATGTGGAAAACTTCTGGATGAAGTCCCCACTCTCCCGGGTGAAGGTCGTGTCTGCTGAGGAAGTCTGCTTCCCAGTTGTCCACGCCCGGGATGAATACTGCTGACAGTGCTATCACGTGATTCTCCGCCCAGCGAAGGATCCTGGCAGCTTCTGCCATTGCCCTCCTGCTTCTTGCGCCGCCCTGTCTGTTTACATGGGCGACTGCCGTGATGTTGTCCGACTGGATCAACACCGGTCTTCCTTGAAGCAGAGGTTCCGCCTGGCTTAGAGCATTGTAGATTGCTCTTAGTTCCAGAATGCTTATGTGAAGAGACTTTTTCAGGCTCGACCACACTCCCTGGAAATTTCTTCCCTGTGTGACTGCTCCCCAGCCTCTCAGGCTGGCATCCGTGGTCACCAGGATCCAATCCTGCATGCCGAATCTGCGGCCCTCCAATAGATGAGCCTCCTGCAACCACCACAGAAGGAATACCCTTGTCCTCGGCGACAGGGTTATCCGCAGGTGCATCTGAAGATGCGACCCTGACCATTTGTCCAACAGATCCCTTTGCATGGAATCTGCCGAAAGGGATTGCTTCGTAAGAAGCTACCATTTTTTCCCAGGACTCTTGTGCATTGATGTACAGACACCTTTCCTGGTTTTAGGAGGTTCCTGACCAGGTCAGATAACTCCTTGGCTTTTTCTTCGGGAAGAAAAACCTTTTTCTGAACTGTGTCCAGAATCATCCCCAGGAACAGCAGACGAGTTGTCGGCATTAATTGGGATTTTTGGAATATTCAGAATCCATCCGTGCTGCTTTAGCACCTCTTGAGATAGTGCTAAACCCATCTCTAGCTGTTCTCTGGACCTTGCCCTTATTAGGAGATCGTCCAAGTATGGGATAATTAATACGCCTTTTCTTCGAAGAAGAAATATTATCTCGGCCATTACCTTTGTAAAGACCCGAGGTGCCGTGGACAAACCAAACGGCAGCGTCTGAAACTGATAGTGACAGTTTTGTACAACGAACCTGAGGTACCCCTGGTGTGAGGGGTAATTGGAACGTGGAGATACGCATCCTTGATGTCCAAGGATACCATAAAGTCCCCTTCTTCCAGGTTCGCTATCACTGCTCTGAGTGACTCCATCTTGAACTTGAACTTCTTTATGTATAGGTTCAAGGACTTCAGATTTAGAATAGGCCTTACCGAGCCATCCGGCTTCGGTACCACAAATAGAGTGGAATAATACCCCTTCCCTTGTTGTAGAAGAGGTACCTTGACTATCACCTGCTGAGAATACAGCTTGTGAATGGTTTCCAAAACCGTCTCCCTTTCTGAGGGGGACGTTGGTAAAGCAGACTTCAGGAAACGGCGAGGTGGCTCTGTCTCTAATTTCAACCTGTACCCCTGAGATATTATCTGCAGGATCCAGGGATTTACCTGCGAGTGAGCCCACTGCGCGCTGTAATTTTTGAGACGACCGCCTACCGCCCCCGAGTCCGCTTGCGAAGCCCCAGCGTCATGCTGAGGCTTTTGTAGAAGCCGGGGAGGGCTTCTGTTCCTGGGAAGGAGCTGCCTGTTGCTGTCTCTTCCCTCGTCCTCTGCCTCGTGGCAGATATGAATAGCCCTTTGCTCTCTTATTTTTAAAGGAACGAAAGGGCTGCGGTTGAAAGGTCGGTGCCTTTTTCTGTTGGGGAGTGACTTGAGGTAGAAAGGTGGATTTCCCGGCCGTAGCCGTGGCCACCAAATCCGATAGACCGACCTCAAATAACTCCTCTACGCATCGCCTGTCCACTGTCGTGTCCATAAAGCTCTTCTGGCCGAAATGGACATAGCACTTACCCGTGATGCCAGTGTGCAGATATCTCTCTGTGCATCACGCATATAAAGAAATGCATCCTTTATTTGTTCTAACGACAGTAAAATATTGTCCCTGTCCAGGGTATCAATATTTTCGATCAGGGACTCTGACCAAACTACCCCAGCACTGCACATCCCGGCAGTCGCAATAGCTGGTCGTAGTATAACACCTGCATGTGTGTATATACCTTTTTGGATATTTTCCATCCTCCTATCTGATGGATCTTTAAGTGCGTCCGTCTCAGGAGAGGGTAACGCCACTTGTTTTGATAAGCGTGTTAGCGCTTTGTCCACCCTAGGAGGTGTTTCCCAGCGCTCCCTAACCTCTGGCGGGAAAGGGTATAAAGCCAATAACTTCTTTGAAATTAGCAGTTTTTTATCGGGGCACCCCACGCTTCATCACACACGTCATTTAATTCTTCTGATTCGGTAAAAACTACTGGTAGTTTTTTCACACCCCACATAATACCCTGTTTAGTGGTACCTGTAGTATCAGCTAAATGTAACATCTCCTTTATTGCCAAAATCATATAACGTGTGGCCCTACTGGAAAATACGGTTGATTCGTCACCTTCACCACCGGAATCAGTGCCTGTGTCTGGGTCTGTGTCGACCGACTGAGGCAAGGGACGTTTTACAGCCCCTGACGGTGTTTGAGGCGCCTGGACAGACACTAATTGAGTGTCCGGCCGCCTCATGTCGGCAAACGACTGCTTAAGCGAGTTGACGCTATCCCGTAATTCCACAAATAAAGGCATCCATTCTGGTGTCGACCCCCTAGGAGGTGACATCCTCATATTTGGCAATTGCTCCGCCTCCACACCAATAACGTCCTCATACATGTCGACACACACGTACCGACACACAGCAGACACACAGGGAATGCTCTATACGAAGACAGGACCCACTAGCCCTTTGGGGAGACAGAGGGAGAGTCTGCCAGCACACACCAAAAAGCGCTATATATGACAGGGATAGCCTTATGATTAAGTGCTCCCTTATAGCTGCTTTTATATTAATATATTGCCATTTATTCTGCCCCCCCTCTCTGTTATACCCTGTTTCTGTAGTGCAGTGCAGGGGAGAGACCTGGGAGCCTTCCTGACCAGCGGAGCTGTGACAGAAAATGGCGCCGTGTGCTGAGGAGATAGGCCCCGCCCCTTTTTCGGCGGGCTCGTCTCCCGCTATTTAGTACATTTAGGCAGGGGTAAATATCTCCATATAGCCTCTGGGGCTATATGTGAGGTATTTTTAGCCTTTTTAAAGGTTTTCATTTGCCTCCCAGGGCGCCCCCCCCCAGCGCCCTGCACCCTCAGTGACTGCCGTGTGAAGTGTGCTGAGAGGAAAATGGCGCACAGCTGCAGTGCTGTGCGCTACCTTAAGAAGACTGCAGGAGTCTTCAGCCGCCGATTCTGGACCTCTTCTTGCTTCAGCATCTGTGAGGGGGCCGGCGGCGTGGCTCCGGTGACCATCCAGGCTGTACCTGTGATCGTCCCTCTGGAGCTTCATGTCCAGTAGCCAAGAAGCCAATCCATCCTGCACGCAGGTGAGTTCACTTCTTCTCCCCTCTGTCCCTCGTTGCAGTGATCCTGTTGCCAGCAGGAATCACTGTAAAATAAAAAACCTAAGCTAAACTCTCTAAGCAGCTCTTTATGAGAGCCACCTAGAATTGCACCCTTCTCGGCCGGGCACAAAAATCTAACTGGAGTCTGGAGGAGGGTCATAGGGGGAGGAGCCAGTACACACCACCTGACCTGTAAAAGCTTTACTTTTGTGCCCTGTCTCCTGCGGAGCCGCTATTCCCCATGGTCCTTTCAGGAACCCCAGCATCCACTTAGGACGATAGAGAAAATACGTTTGTTTCTTCACCGTCGACACTGGAGTCAGTGTCTGTGTCTGGGTCCGTGTCGACCCACTGAGGTAACGGGCGTTTAATAGCCCCTGACGGTGTTTGAGACGCCTGGACAGGCACTAACTGAGCTGCCGGCTGTCTCATGTCGTCAACAGTTTTCTGTAACGTGCCGACACTGTCACGTAATTCCTTAATTACGGACATCCATTCAGGTGTCGACTCCCTAGGGGGTGACATCACCATTATAGGCAATTGCTCCGCCTCCACATCATTTTCCTCCTCATACATGTCGACACACACGTACCGACACCCAGCACACACACAGGGAATGCTCTGATAGAGGACAGGACCCACTTAGCCCCTTGGGGAGACAGAGGGAGAGTTTGCCAGCACACACCAGAGCGCTATATATGTATAGGGACAACCTTACAATAAGTGTCTATCCCTTATAGCTGCTTATATCTGTTATTTTGCCAAATAAGTGCCCCCCTCTCTTTTTTACCCTGTTTCTGTAGTTGCAGGATGCAGGGGAGATTCTGGGAGCCTTCCTACCAGCGGAGCTGTGTGGGAAAAATGGCGCTGTGTGCTGAGGAGATAGACCCCGCCCCCTTCACGGCGGGCTCTTCTCCCGCTTTTTTCTGGAAAACTGGCAGGGGTTAAATACATCCATATAGCCCAGGAGCTATATGTGATGTATTTTTTGCCAAATAAGGTAAATTCATTGCTTCCCAGGGCGCCCCCCCCCAGCGCCCTGCACCCTCAGTGACCGAAGTGTGAAGTGTGCTGAGAGCAATGGCGCACAGCTGCAGTGCTGTGCGCTACCTTATGAAGACAGGAAAGTCTTCTGCCGCCGATTTATGGACCTCTTCTTGCTTCAGCATCTGTAAGGGGGCCGGCGGCGCGGCTCCGGGACCCATCCATGGCTGGGCCTGTGATCGTCCCTCTGGAGCTAATGTCCAGTAGCCTAAGAAGCCCAATCCACTCTGCACGCAGGTGAGTTCGCTTCTTCTCCCCTTAGTCCCTCGATGCAGTGAGCCTATTGCCAGCAGGTCTCACTGAAAATAAAAAACCTATTTAAACTTTTACTCTAAGCAGCTCAGGAGAGCCACCTAGATTGCACCCTTCTCGTTCGGGCACAAAATCTTAACTGAGGCTTGGAGGAGGGTCATAGGGGGAGGAGCCAGTGCACACCAGCTAGTCCTAAAGCTTTTACTTTGTGCCCAGTCTCCTGCGGAGCCGCTATTCCCCATGGTCCTTTCGGAGTCCCCAGCATCCACTAGGACGTTAGAGAAATAAAGTTTTTATTTGGTTTAGTTACAGACTGAATGATGTGTTTCATGGCTGTTAAGCTTTCTCTCCTCAGCCAGAAGTAATGTGCATATTCTGTAACTAGTATGCAATAAGTGGTTATTAATAATATATCAACATAACACTGAATCTATGTTAATATATTACATACTTGCCTACCTGGCCCTCTCCATGAGGGAGAAAATGCTCTGTTCCTGGACTTTCCTGGTAATGTATGATTGCCATCACCTGTGGTGAGCTAGTTAATTGATAAGAAAGGTGTTTCACCACAGGTGATGGCAATCATACATTACCAGGAAAGTCCAGGAACAGAGCATTTTCTCCCTCATGGAGAGGGTCAGGTAGGCAAGCATGATATATTAACTAACAATCAGTGCATAAGCAGCTGCATCCCCCAGATGCACTGCACAATCACTGCAGCTGAATAACTCCCTCCATGAGTCCAGCACTGATCTGCCAGCACTGGCAACTCACTGATTCATGTGCAGTCTCTGCAACACATTCCAGTACAAATGAGTCATGAGTCATGACTCATGTGCCGAGACACTTCACTGAACTGAGTCATGTGTCTCAAATCAACTCAGTTCAGTGAATCACTTTGCCCATGACTATAACTAATAGAGATGGCTACTGACTCTCTGTCTCAACACAGTGACTGGAATCATCAGGAAGTGTGAATGATTCGAGTCACTCATAGAGATGAGCGGGTTCGGTTTCTCTGAAACCGAACCCGCACGAACTTCATGTTTTTTTTACGGGTCCGAGCAGACTCGGATCCTCCCGCCTTGCTCGGTTAACCCGAGCGCGCCCGAACGTCATCATGACGCTGTCGGATTCTCGCGAGACTCGGATTCTATATAAGGAGCCGCGCGTCGCCGCCATTTTCACACGTGCATTGAGATTGATAGGGAGAGGACGTGGCTGGCGTCCTCTCCATTAGAAATTAGATTAGAAGAGAGAGAGAGATTGTGCAGAGTCAGACAGAGTTTACCACAGTGACCAGTGCAGTTGTTGTTAGTTAACTTTTATTTATTTTAATATAATATATCCGTTCTCTGCTATATCCGTTCTCTGCCTGAAAAAAAACGATACACAGCAGCAGCCAGTCACACAGTGTGACTCAGTCTGTGTGCACTCAGCTCAGCCCAGTGTGCTGCACATCAATGTATAAAAGGCAAAGCTTATAATAATTGTGGGGGAGACTGGGGAGCACTGCAGGTTGTTATAGCAGGAGCCCCCAGGAGTACATAATATTATATTAATTTAAAATTAAACAGTGCACACTTTTGCTGCAGGAGTGCCACTGCCAGTGTGACTAGTGGTGACCAGTGCCTGACCACCAGTATAGTAGTATATTGTTGTATGTATTGTATACTATCTCTTTATCAACCAGTCTATATTAGCAGCAGACACAGTACAGTGCGGTAGTTCACGGCTGTGGCTACCTCTGTGTCGGCAGTCGGAACTCGGCAGGCAGTCCGTCCATCCATAATTGTATTACAATATATACCACCTAACCGTGGTATTTTTTTTTCTTTCTTTATACCGTCGTCATAGTGTCATACTAGTTGTTACGAGTATACTACTATCTCTTTATCAACCAGTGTACAGTGCGGTAGTTCACGGCTGTGGCTACCTCTGTGTCGGCAGTCGGCAGGCAGTCCGTCCATCCATAATTGTATTATTATTATAATATATACCACCTAACCGTGGTTTTTTTTTCATTCTTTATACCGTCATAGTGTCATACTAGTTGTTACGAGTATACTACTATCTCTTTATCAACCAGTGTACAGTGCGGTAGTTCACGGCTGTGGCTACCTCTGTGTCGGCAGTCGGCAGGCAGTCCGTCCATCCATAATTGTATTATTATTATAATATATACCACCTAACCGTGGTTTTTTTTTCATTCTTTATACCGTCGTCATAGTGTCATACTAGTTGTTACGAGTATACTACTATCTCTTTATCAACCAGTGTACAGTGCGGTAGTTCACGGCTGTGGCTACCTCTGTGTCGGCAGTCGGCAGGCAGTCCGTCCATCCATAATTGTATTATTATTATAATATATACCACCTAACCGTGGTTTTTTTTTCATTCTTTATACCGTCGTCATAGTGTCATACTAGTTGTTACGAGTATACTACTATCTCTTTATCAACCAGTGTACAGTGCGGTAGTTCACGGCTGTGGCTACCTCTGTGTCGGCACTCGGCAGGCAGTCCGTCCATCCATAATTGTATTATTATTATAATATATACCACCTAACTGTGGTATTTTTTTTTCTTTCTTTATACCGTCGTCATAGTGTCATACTAGTTGTTACGAGTATACTACTATCTCTTTATCAACCAGTGTACAGTGCGGTAGTTCACGGCTGTGGCTACCTCTGTGTCGGCAGTCGGCAGGCAGTCCGTCCATCCATAATTGTATTATTATTATAATATATACCACCTAACTGTGGTATTTTTTTTTCTTTCTTTATACCGTCGTCATAGTGTCATACTAGTTGTTACGAGTATACTACTATCTCTTTATCAACCAGTGTACAGTGCGGTAGTTCACGGCTGTGGCTACCTCTGTGTCGGCAGTCGGCAGGCAGTCCGTCCATCCATAATTGTATTATTATTATAATATATACCACCTAACCGTGGTTTTTTTTTCCATTCTTTATACCGTCGTCATAGTGTCATACTAGTTGTTACGAGTATACTACTATCTCTTTATCAACCAGTGTACAGTGCGGTAGTTCACGGCTGTGGCTACCTCTGTGTCGGCAGTCGGCAGGCAGTCCGTCCATCCATAATTGTATTATTATTATAATATATACCACCTAACTGTGGTATTTTTTTTTCTTTCTTTATACCGTCGTCATAGTGTCATACTAGTTGTTACGAGTATACTACTATCTCTTTATCAACCAGTGTACAGTGCGGTAGTTCACGGCTGTGGCTACCTCTGTGTCGGCAGTCGGCAGGCAGTCCGTCCATCCATAATTGTATTATTATTATAATATATACCACCTAACCGTGGTATTTTTCTTTCTTTCTTTATACCGTCGTCATAGTGTCATACTAGTTGTTACGAGTATACTACTATCTCTTTATCAACCAGTGTACAGTGCGGTAGTTCACGGCTGTGGCTACCTCTGTGTCGGCACTCGGCAGGCAGTCCGTCCATCCATAATTGTATTATTATTATAATATATACCACCTAACCGTGGTTTTTTTTTCATTCTTTATACCGTCGTCATAGTGTCATACTAGTTGTTACGAGTATACTACTATCTCTTTATCAACCAGTGTACAGTGCGGTAGTTCACGGCTGTGGCTACCTCTGTGTCGGCAGTCGGCAGGCAGTCCGTCCATCCATAATTGTATTATTATTATAATATATACCACCTAACTGTGGTATTTTTTTTTCTTTCTTTATACCGTCGTCATAGTGTCATACTAGTTGTTACGAGTATACTACTATCTCTTTATCAACCAGTGTACAGTGCGGTAGTTCACGGCTGTGGCTACCTCTGTGTCGGCAGTCGGCAGGCAGTCCGTCCATCCATAATTGTATTATTATTATAATATATACCACCTAACCGTGGTTTTTTTATACCACCTAACCGTGGCAGTCCGTCCATAATTGTATACTAGTATCCAATCCATCCATCTCCATTGTTTACCTGAGGTGCCTTTTAGTTCTGCCTATAAAATATGGAGAACAAAAAAGTTGAGGTTCCAAAATTAGGGAAAGATCAAGATCCACTTCCACCTCGTGCTGAAGCTGCTGCCACTAGTCATGGCCGAGACGATGAAATGCCAGCAACGTCGTCTGCCAAGGCCGATGCCCAATGTCATAGTACAGAGCATGTCAAATCCAAAACACCAAATATCAGAAAAAAAAGGACTCCAAAACCTAAAATAAAATTGTCGGAGGAGAAGCGTAAACTTGCCAATATGCCATTTACCACACGGAGTGGCAAGGAACGGCTGAGGCCCTGGCCTATGTTCATGGCTAGTGGTTCAGCTTCACATGAGGATGGAAGCACTCAGCCTCTCGCTAGAAAACTGAAAAGACTCAAGCTGGCAAAAGCACCGCAAAGAACTGTGCGTTCTTTGAAATCCCAAATCCACAAGGAGAGTCCAATTGTGTCGTTTGCGATGCCTGACCTTCCCAACACTGGACGTGAAGAGCATGCGCCTTCCACTATTTGCATGCCCCCTGCAAGTGCTGGAAGGAGCACCCGCAGTCCAGTTCCTGATAGTCAGATTGAAGATGTCAGTGTTGAAGTACACCAGGATGAGGAGGATATGGGTGTTGCTGGCGCTGGGGAGGAAATTGACCAGGAGGATTCTGATGGTGAGGTGGTTTGTTTAAGTCAGGCACCCGGGGAGACACCTGTTGTCCGTGGGAGGAATATGGCCGTTGACATGCCTGGTGAAAATACCAAAAAAATCAGCTCTTCGGTGTGGAGGTATTTCACCAGAAATGCGGACAACAGGTGTCAAGCCGTGTGTTCCCTTTGTCAAGCTGTAATAAGTAGGGGTAAGGACGTTAACCACCTCGGAACATCCTCCCTTATACGTCACCTGCAGCGCATTCATAATAAGTCAGTGACAAGTTCAAAAACTTTGGGTGACAGCGGAAGCAGTCCACTGACCAGTAAATCCCTTCCTCTTGTAACCAAGCTCACGCAAACCACCCCACCAACTCCCTCAGTGTCAATTTCCTCCTTCCCCAGGAATGCCAATAGTCCTGCAGGCCATGTCACTGGCAAGTCTGACGAGTCCTCTCCTGCCTGTGATTCCTCCGATGCATCCTTGCGTGTAACGCCTACTGCTGCTGGCGCTGCTGTTGTTGCCGCTGGGAGTCGATGGTCATCCCAGAGGGGAAGTCGTAAGCCCACTTGTACTACTTCCAGTAAGCAATTGACTGTTCAACAGTCCTTTGCGAGGAAGATGAAATATCACAGCAGTCATCCTACTGCAAAGCGGATAACTGAGTCCTTGACAACTATGTTGGTGTTAGACGTGCGTCCGGTATCCGCCGTTAGTTCACAGGGAACTAGACAATTTATTGAGGCAGTGTGCCCCCGTTACCAAATACCATCTAGGTTCCACTTCTCTAGGCAGGCGATACCGAGAATGTACACGGACGTCAGAAAAAGACTCACCAGTGTCCTAAAAAATGCAGTTGTACCCAATGTCCACTTAACCACGGACATGTGGACAAGTGGAGCAGGGCAGGGTCAGGACTATATGACTGTGACAGCCCACTGGGTAGATGTATGGACTCCCGCCGCAAGAACAGCAGCGGCGGCACCAGTAGCAGCATCTCGCAAACGCCAACTCTTTCCTAGGCAGGCTACGCTTTGTATCACCGCTTTCCAGAATACGCACACAGCTGAAAACCTCTTACGGCAACTGAGGAAGATCATCGCGGAATGGCTTACCCCAATTGGACTCTCCTGTGGATTTGTGGCATCGGACAACGCCAGCAATATTGTGTGTGCATTAAATATGGGCAAATTCCAGCACGTCCCATGTTTTGCACATACCTTGAATTTGGTGGTGCAGAATTTTTTAAAAAACGACAGGGGCGTGCAAGAGATGCTGTCGGTGGCCAGAAAAATTGCGGGACACTTTCGGCGTACAGGCACCACGTACAGAAGACTGGAGCACCACCAAAAACTACTGAACCTGCCCTGCCATCATCTGAAGCAAGAAGTGGTAACGAGGTGGAATTCAACCCTCTATATGCTTCAGAGGTTGGAGGAGCAGCAAAAGGCCATTCAAGCCTATACAATTGAGCACGATATAGGAGATGGAATGCACCTGTCTCAAGTGCAGTGGAGAATGATTTCAACGTTGTGCAAGGTTCTGATGCCCTTTGAACTTGCCACACGTGAAGTCAGTTCAGACACTGCCAGCCTGAGTCAGGTCATTCCCCTCATCAGGCTTTTGCAGAAGAAGCTGGAGGCATTGAAGAAGGAGCTAACACGGAGCGATTCCGCTAGGCATGTGGGACTTGTGGATGCAGCCCTTAATTCGCTTAACAAGGATTCACGGGTGGTCAATCTGTTGAAATCAGAGCACTACATTTTGGCCACCGTGCTCGATCCTAGATTTAAAGCCTACCTTGGATCTCTCTTTCCGGCAGACACAGGTCTGCTGGGGTTGAAAGACCTGCTGGTGACAAAATTGTCAAGTCAAGCGGAACGCGACCTGTCAACATCTCCTCCTTCACATTCTCCCGCAACTGGGGGTGCGAGGAAAAGGCTCAGAATTCCGAGCCCACCCGCTGGCGGTGATGCAGGGCAGTCTGGAGCGACTGCTGATGCTGACATCTGGTCCGGACTGAAGGACCTGACAACGATTACGGACATGTCGTCTACTGTCACTGCATATGATTCTCTCAACATTGATAGAATGGTGGAGGATTATATGAGTGACCGCATCCAAGTAGGCACGTCACACAGTCCGTACTTATACTGGCAGGAAAAAGAGGCAATTTGGAGGCCCTTGCACAAACTGGCTTTATTCTACCTAAGTTGCCCTCCCACAAGTGTGTACTCCGAAAGAGTGTTTAGTGCCGCCGCTCACCTTGTCAGCAATCGGCGTACGAGGTTACATCCAGAAAATGTGGAGAAGATGATGTTCATTAAAATGAATTATAATCAATTCCTCCGCGGAGACATTGACCAGCAGCAATTGCCTCCACAAAGTACACAGGGAGCTGAGATGGTGGATTCCAGTGGGGACGAATTGATAATCTGTGAGGAGGGGGATGTACACGGTGATATATCGGAGGGTGAAGATGAGGTGGACATCTTGCCTCTGTAGAGCCAGTTTGTGCAAGGAGAGATTAATTGCTTCTTTTTTGGGGGGGGTCCAAACCAACCCGTCATATCAGTCACAGTCGTGTGGCAGACCCTGTCACTGAAATGATGGGTTGGTTAAAGTGTGCATGTCCTGTTTTGTTTATACAACATAAGGGTGGGTGGGAGGGCCCAAGGATAATTCCATCTTGCACCTCTTTTTTCTTTTCTTTTTCTTTGCATCATGTGCTGATTGGGGAGGGTTTTTTGGAAGGGACATCCTGCGTGACACTGCAGTGCCACTCCTAGATGGGCCCGGTGTTTGTGTCGGCCACTAGGGTCGCTTATCTTTCTCACACAGTCAGCTACCTCATTGCGCCTCTTTTTTTCTTTGCGTCATGTGCTGTTTGGGGAGGGTTTTTTGGAAGGGACATCCTGCGTGACACTGCAGTGCCACTCCTAGATGGGCCCGGTGTTTGTGTCGGCCACTAGGGTCGCTTATCTTACTCACACAGCGACCTCGGTGCAAATTTTAGGACTAAAAATAATATTGTGAGGTGTGATGTGTTCAGAATAGGCTGAAAATGAGTGTAAATTATGTTTTTTGAGGTTAATAATACTTTGGGATCAAAATTACCCCCAAATTCTATGATTTAAGCTGTTTTTTAGGGTTTTTTGAAAAAAACACCCGAATCCAAAACACACCCGAATCCGACAAAAAAAATTCGGTGAGGTTTTGCCAAAACGCGGTCGAACCCAAAACACGGCCGCGGAACCGAACCCAAAACCAAAACACAAAACCCAAAAAATTTCAGGCGCTCATCTCTAGTCACTCACTGTTTCATGAGTCGAGACAGCAGCAGCAGCAGCAGCTTCTCTCAGACAGAGGGAGGAAACTCTGTGTCCTGTGTCCTTCAGTCAGTGTGTTCTGCTGTCTTTAGCTGTGATTGGCCAGAGGCTATACCAGGTGACACCCAGTGGGAGGGGGGAGGGAGCAGTCACGACTCACCAGTCAGTGAGTGCTCTGCTGCTGTGCCTGATCCATGTCATGAATCATGATTCATCCTGAGTCTGCCAGTGAGGGAGACAGTTGTACACTGTGTAGACTCAGTGACTCAGTGAATGAATCTGATTCATGCAGCAGGAGGTGGAGCCCCTGTGGTACAGGGCTCTCGGCTCAGTGCTCACTGATCCTGCTCAGTGTGATTGTGGGTGGCAAACTCCCTGGAGGCTAGATAGTGGATAATATAATAAATCCAAGGCCACCTAAAATCATCCAATTAGCAAAGTATGCAAGATAAAAAAAAAAAAAAACGTTTTTATTTGGTTTAGTTACAGAATGAATGATGTGTTTCATGGCTGTTAAGCTTTCTCTCCTCAGCCAAAAGTAATGTCATATTCTATAACTAGTATGCAATAAGTGGTTATTAATAATATATCAACATAACAGTAAATCTATGTTAACATATTATTAACAATCAGGGCATAAGCAGCTGCCTCCCCCAGATACACTGTACAATCACTGCAGCTGAATAACTCCATGAGTCCAGCACTGATCCTCCAGCACTGGCAACTCACTGATTCATGTGCAGTCTCTGCAACACATTCCACTACAGATGAGTCATGACTCATGTGCCGAGACACTGACTCCAGACACTTCACTGAACTGAGTCATGTGTCTCAGCTCAGCTCAGTGAATCACTTTGCCCATGACTAATAACTAATGCATATAAAAAACATTACCAAATCCACTCCTTTCTTTTGTTCAAGAATCAGAGGAGTAATGTGCTGAGTCGTAACAGAGGAACTGCACATATCACACAGGCGTGTGAACTCTCACTCATCATGTTTATGAACCAGAAGGATCGGAACGATAACTTTTGCAGAGAAACACCCAATATACCATGATTCTCGGTGACATTAGGGCGACTCCCTACACATACACCCCTTATCATCCACAGATATCACACCCGCCGCCACATACCCGGCGCGCACGATGCGGGGACCCCAGACACATTATACATCATTAATCTCTAAACACTCTGTAACAATTTATGCATGTTAATATATTCAAATACACCGACCAATCGCAGGGCCAACATGACGCAGGATACGTCATGACGCTGGAAATTGCCTGTTGGATGTGGCTAGGTTATACCGGAAGTTACGTACGGTCTTTCCGCGTCCCCTCTCGCGGTATTTAGTTTGTGCACATGGCGGCCGCCCGGTGAGAGCTACACACGTCTGTGTATGAGGTTCCGGGTGCGGGGACGTCGCCAGGATGCAGCACGATGATGTAAGCGCTGAGTGGACGGGCACTGGGCTGTATCACCCATACATACAGGGATGGTGGACATGATGTGCCCGGCAGTGTGACCCCCGGGGTTGCGGCGTGTGCTGGGCAGGAGTGAGTACAGTGGCTGCTACTCTGTGACTCCCGGGTACACTCCTAGTTAATATGGCCTGAGACTGAGCTGCATATAATGCTGATGATCATGGGGCGGAGTGGGGGGGAATCCCTATACTGTACTATCCCTATACTATACTATACTATCATCCCTATATACCTCCACGGTGCATGCGTCACATGATGTGTACGCAGGTGCGACAGACGCATGGTGTCAGAAATGCCTTGGAAGCGTTCTTGTGCGGTGACTGGGAGGCGACTATTCAGACACATGGAGATCTGGCGTGTTATAGTGGTGCTGCGGGTGGCCCGCTGTGGTGGCTGCACACGCTGACGCGTAATGGTAGATGCTAGATTCAAGTGGCCTAAGGGACCTTTTACCTCAGGGGGAGGAACCATGACTCAAGGGGGAGGAGATAGGCCAGCGGGATAATTCCTCTACTATCCACGCCACCAACTATTACCTTTAGTAACACGGTGGCGAGCGAACATTTCGGGTACCCTGTTTGGTTATGGCTCCTCCCCCTGGTGACGTGGCTCTGCCCCCTGGTGATGTCAGAGGTCCCTTACCCCGATTTAGAACCAACCGACGCGTAATGGCTGACGGAGGCCGTATTCACAGGGGATCAATGCACCTACCATAGAGATAGTGGAGTCTAAAGATGCACCAAGTGGTATTACAGCGTCTGGGGAAGCTCAGAGCCGGTGTCTCAGTCCTCGCATAGTCAGGAGCAGGCTGTATGCCAGGGGAAGGGCTGGCAGTAGCAATGGCATATTGGGGTAGATGTATGAAGCAGTGATAAGACTGGAGAAGTGTAAAAGTGGAGAAGTTGTCCATAGCAACCAATCCGCTTTTAAATAAGTTATCAAGTACATTCTATGAAGTTATACTTAGTAGCTGCTTGTTTGCTATTGCACACTTCTCTACTCATCACTGCTTCATACATCTACCCCATAGTCACATACAGATACTCAGCTGTACGCCAGGGGAAGGGCTGACGCTAGCATTGGTATATTGATGCAGCCATGACTGCAGCAAAAAATGCCTAATCAGTGTGTAAATCAGAATCTGGCCATAAATACGTGATGGGCACAATAAGCAGGGATGACTGTTTCAAAGGGGAGATTTAGAAAACCGCCTGAAGAGGAATTGCCCATAGTGACTGATCTGCTCCTGGCTATCATTTTATAGACTGTACATTATAAATTACTTGAATCCGGGGGGGGGGGGGGGGGGGGGGGGCGGCGGCAGTGTTTCGTATTCATGGTTTTTAGTCAAATGTAAAACAAAATTTTCAGGGCTGATGTGTTAATATACTCCATATCATTTCGTATATGTATTTTTAATTTTGACACTTTATTAAATGTACTATCCCCTGCCCCCCTGCATACATATACACACACAATGCCAGTTTATTGGTGAGGGTGTGCCTTTAATAACCTGTATGATTACGCATTTGGGGACTGTCCAACACTCTTTCCTAGCACTTTACCAGTGTTCCAATCCACCCCTCTACCCGACAGCAATGTGTTTCTCTGTCAGAGGGCCCGAACACCTTCACTGTCACCACTCATAGCAATATTATCAAAGCCTATGGGAAAGCCAGACAGTTTTCCCCCCTGGGCTATGACAGCGCCACCGTCAGTGGCAATGAGAAAACAGAAGGTCAGATACTGGATTTATGGGTTTAATATTTTGTGTGACTATGATGTTGCTTTTAAGATTCAGACAACTGTGAGGATCACTATTAAGGTCATGTTCCTAACGGGTGGTCAGCCGAGTACTGGGACTAAACCCTTTACGTTTCATTTCCTATATTTCCCATCCTTTCCACAGTCTCATAGAGAACAACGGAGCTAGTGATAATTAATATGTCTGTACCATTTGTCATTGATCCTCTTTTTCTTTCAGGTTATCTGGGATATTGTGGGAAACAAACAGTTTTGTTCCTTCAAGATAAAGTAAGTGCCCCCTGCAGACCTATTTCTCCACCTATTGTAGGTGGCATCTTCCCCGTAAGCCAAGACTGCAAGAAGTCTAAAAAATATCTAGTGTACTCCGTCTTAACGGGCGCATACACCTGTGATAAATTGCGGAAATCTGACGTTTTGCAGATGATTGTGTCAATAAATCTGCAATGTATGTGGTTCACAGATCGCAGATTTCCGCCACAAATCACTTGGGATTGTTAAATCGGGTTTTTCAACATATTTAATTTCACAGATAAATTGGGCCTGTAGATTGCTAGTGTATGTGACAATCAGCAGATCTGCAGAGCGTTTCTAGTAAAGTGAGTCTTTCAAGATTGGCAGATCTGTTTAACTGAAAATGATCTGCAAATCACAGAAATAGATCTGTAAAGTAAGAGATGGATTGGGGTAACAATATATCTGGGAAAATAAATTGTGTTTGCTGATGTACGGCCCCTTTACTAAGTACCTGTCCTATTGATAAGCGGCCAGTTAAATTGTCCGGAAGAGCTTGCATATGAGTTGGGGTGTAATGGCCCCCTCTTAGCTTCAGTGAAGAAGCGTCAGAGACATTTGTCTTTCTCAGAGGGCCTTGCAGTGAGATCCGAAGACCAGGCCCCTGCATTGTCACAGCACTAACGACATTTCTTTGGCTCCTGGATACTGTAAGAACTTTCTGTACGGATACTAATACATTCTGTATATTGCAAGTTCCGATTTTATCTTCAAGTTTCAATAACATTAAAACTGTGGACACAGTGTAGTCCAGTGGTCCCCAAACTTGGTCCTCAAGGACCCCCAACAGGTCATGTTTTCCATCTCTCCTAGCAGATACATAGGTGTATTTATAATACCCCTTTCGCCAAAATAACTTGGGTTATTGCCGGGTCGAGGTGCAGTGTGAAAGCATTTCAACCCGGGATTAAAGCATGGTTAAATACGGGACTCAAAAAAAGGTGCTGATTGGATGTTCCTCTGTCTCCCTTGATGATGTCAACAGCCACAGCCCTGGACACACAGGCAGCACACTGCAGAGAGCAGCATTTGAAGCAGTGTGAAGGGTAATTGCCATTGCTAATTGGAGTGATGAGGAGGTCAGGGAGCTGTTTATGATCAGGGGGGAAGCACTGTCAAAGATGCCATAGAGTACAAACACATCACCAAGATGCTTGAACCCTGTGGCTTCCACAGGACACAGCAGCAGATCATTAATAAATTAAAGGCCTTAAAGCAAAATGACACCAGTGCTGTTAGTAGTCCCCAGATCTTCCTTTTGATACCTCATCTTTGTGAGCCAGAAGAAGTCAATTTTAAATGACATCTATAGTGTTTACATGGGTGACCCGGGTTCAGTGTGAAAGGGGTCGAAAGTGCAGTGTGAAAGGGCCTGACCTAGGTCGGACCCAGGTTTGTGATGTGAAAGCTGTATTATACCCCTTTCACACCGCATATATATCCCGGGATATTGCGGGTCGAGGTGCAGTCTAAAAGCACCACTTTTGAATATCCCAGGTCGAGTAACCCTGCATTTCAACCCGGTATAGAGGCAGTGTTATACACGGGTTGGATCCGGGTCAATGTGCACTCTAAAGTGTCCAACCCGGGTTATTCAACCCTGCATTCATGTAAAAGTGCTGATTGTCTGTTCTTTGTGTACTTTGATGATGTCAGCAGCCTGAGCCCTGCTACAGAGGAGAGAACATAAAGCATTAAGAATTAGAGCTATTTAGAATTAAGGGTGAGGCAGAGATTGCTAGGCAGCTTACTGTATACAACTCCCAACTTATCAAAAGTACAAAGAGGGACCTTGGCGTGTGCCTGGAAAGGGGGCATGGCCTATATGAAAGGTGGCAGAGCCGCAATCATGAGTCACACCCCCTTGTTCCATCACTGAGTGGGCATGCCCAGCACTCTGAGCTGCTGGCATACCACCTCTGTCACGTATGCGCACAGCGTCTATTCACCACTGCTCTGCTAAGCAGAGAAGCGGTGACAGGAGCCTCCCAGTTGGGCCCCCACCGCGGGACACTGTGGTCTGTGGGTGGGACAGTCCCAAAAAAACAGGACTGTCCCATGAAAATCGGGATAGTTGGGAGGTATGTTACAGGAACAGTTAACCCCTTCGGTGGTATGCCCGTAAATCTTCCGGGGTAGCCAGCACTGACATACTACCTGCTGATTCCCTGGTGACATCAGTGCAGGTTTTCAACCCGGGTATAACACTGCTTTATTCCCGGGTTGAATTGCCGGGTCAGGCTACCCGGGATTTCGGCTATACCCCTTGCACACCGCACGCCGACCCGGCAATATGCCGGGTCGATACTGGGTTATTTGTGTGGTGTGAAAGGGGTATTATTTCACTTGTGCTTCTATGAGGAGACCTGGAAAACATGAACTGTGAGGTGACCTTGAGGACCGAGTTTGGGAACCACTGGTATAGACTGTGTATATACATTCTTTTTGACTATGCAATAGTATGGGTCGTTATGGCTTCTCTCTAATATCATTTAGCAGAATTGGTGGTTGGTTCTTACATTTTAATTGAATATATGTAGATTGTATACCAATGTAGGCTTTATATTAATACATATGATTTTTTTCTTAAGTATTAATATTGCCAGCGTCCCTTTTATTGATTTGGACCTCAAGCTTCAGTTTAAACCATGGGGTAAATTTACTAAGATGGGAGTTCTATTTAAGATGGGATGTAGCCCATAGCAACCAATCATATTCTACTTCTCATTTCTCTTTCATCCACTAGGGGACACTGGAGCATCCTTATACATTAGGGGTGTGAAGCTTGCAACCGGAGGTGTGGCACAATGTAAAATTAGCATTGTCTGCACAGCCGGCTCCTCCCCCTTCACATCCCTTCTCCCTCAGTTTGGAAAATTGTGCCAAAGGAGGTACAAGCACAAGAAAGGGGCTCCTGCTCCTTGAAGATTTTATTTATTTATTTTTTCTCTTTTATACTGGCCCAATCCCTCCTAACTAAAGGAAGGGTGCAGGTTTTTACAGGAAAAGATGGTAAATGCCCGATCCCACCTAAATGAAAGGGGGTGCAGGCTTTACCAGACGAAAAGACTGCGTCCCCCTAATAAAAGGGGGGCAAAGTTCAGTATTAAGACTAGTGCTGTGTCAACTAAAGAAATGGGGGATAAAGCCAAAAATGATTTGGAGAGACTTGCATCTCTATACAGGAGATCCTCTAATCGTGAGTACTGAGAGGCATCAAAGCAGAGAGTAGTTTACACTAGATTCTTTCAATATTTTTTTTTTTTTTTCTCGCTCTTTTTCTTAGTAATAATTTTACTTTATTACATTTCCTCCCCCTCATTAGGGCTGCCCAGCGTGCGGTGATATCAGCGGTAGGTGCGCGGGAGCAAGTGCAGCGCGGGACTGTAAACTGCCTGTCTTCCCTGTGTGCAGGGAGAGACGGCAGAGCTCCGCGCTGCACAGCAGATCAAGCGGTGCACAGGCGCCGCTACGGGACCTTGTAAACTGTCCCGGCGCGCGCCAGTCAGTGGCCGGCGGGAGGAGGAGAGTCATTCAAACAGCGCCGCGCGGCTGAGGAGTTTCTCAGCAGCGTGCGGTGATAAACATATAGGTAATGTTCTGACCTCTTCACTGGACATTAGGCAGCAAGCAAACGGTCACAAAGGGATGTGACCAGATAATTTCAGTGGCGGCCATGTTTAAGATTATTTAAGGCGCCAGTCTGAGGGAAGGGATGGGTCCTCCCCCCTCTGTGTAGACCATATGGGAAAGTCTTTTCTTACAGGATTGGCTCCCCCTGCTGTTCTAACTTGGCATATACATATATATCATATGCTTAGAAGATCATAGCTCCCTCTGCTGGTATAACATATATAAATAATAAAAATAAAATTATATAGCATTAGAGAGATTCATTATACTAATAGCTCCCTCTGCTGGTAATACATATCAATTGCCTTATGTGAGGATCTCCTGAAAGTATTTATAATGTACTAATTTATATTTTCAAGGGACTTCTTTTACAAAGATCCTGAGGAAAATACGAGGAAGCAAGCGGACACCACCTCTCCCGTCGTAGCTAGTTACAGTTGAGGTGTGAGGGTGGCAAATCGACTGGTGACATTTTTATTTTTTTATTTTTTACTTATAAATTTATTTGATCCTGCTCCTTTTATATATAGGTAAGGACAGGTAGTTCCAGCCGAAGCCGATACCTTTGCTTCCGTCATCCCTCAGTCTTTCTCTTCCTAGTTTAAAGGGTGAAAGCACTGTGTGATACCCTGGTAGGGGGTTTAAACAACCAAGACTTCCAAGACCTGTTACGTTTGTACGACGTGTAACAAAGATCACGCGGGTTGGCAGCGCCAGGGTGTGCGACTCCTGCTTAGCAAGGACGCTCCACCTGGGAACAGTGCTCTCGCTAGGTCATGGGAAGAAAACCTCGCAAATAGACTCCCCAAGGAGATGGCTAATCACGCAAGCACAATCGGAATGGGCTGCGGGATTCTCTACGATGATGGCGGAAGTTCTCATCAAGTTAGCGCCGCCCGCACATACAAAAACGAATGTGCGCAAGGCAGTTAACGGACCTCTTCCTATTATACTGAGATTATAGGAGGACGAGGGTCTTCTTTTTGATACAGAGGAAGGTGAGTTAATTGAATCTAACCTAGATGCCGATTTTCCAAAAAGAGGACACGGCAAACTCAGGTCTTGAGGCTTTAAATGAAGCGGTAAAGGAGATCCTACACTTTAAGGTACAAGAACTAAAGAAGCCACAAGAATTCGAATTGTTCGAATCCCAAAAGTCGCATTCATCAGTGTTTCCCGTTCCTAAATCCCTCCAATCTCAAATGGAGGAGGCTTGGAAACGAGCGGGCAAACTCTTTTAAGTCCAAAAAGGGTTTCACGTAACTTGTCCCCCACCTAGGAGTGTAATGGATAAGGGGGAGAATCCTCCAGTAGGGAGACTTCCCTAGGAAGGTGGTCAAGGAAGACAATCTTACCAATTCCTAATGTTACGACTTTAAAGGATGCCTCAGATCGTAAGTTTGACGCAGCTTTAAAGTCGATTTTTATACCAGCAGGTGCAGCACAGAAATTTACGATCATCTGTGCTTGGGTCATCAAGCCAATGGGAGCATGGTCTGGACGTAGTGTACAGGCTACTGAAGTGGAATTCGAGAATCTGCTAATATGTGTCAGGCATCAAAGGATATTAGAGTAGCATCGCACACCGCTGCATCAGCCAGATTCGGCTAGACGGATTTTATGGCTCATACAATGGCAGGGAGACTCTGACACCAAGCCGACTGTAGAATCCATCCCCTTTCGGGGGAAAATGCTTTTCGGTTCAGATTTGGTCAAGTGGATTTCGCAGGCTATAACAGGGAAGTCCACCCTTCTTCCTACTCCTTATACGGAGCCGCTCCACAGATTAGGAGAGGTTATTCGGGACCAGCGCATGATTCATTTAGATCACAGTCCTTTCGAGCCCGATAAAGAGGTTTCGGTACACAAGTACGTGGGGGCAGAGGTAGTGGCCGCTCACAGACAGCAAACAGAAAGCAGGATCTGCCTGCTGACACAACCAAAGCGTGACGGCCTCCCAGTTCACCTGGGGTCCCCATTGGGGAGCGCACGTCTGGAAGGTTTTTTTGGGACATCTGGCCCAAAACCTCATCAGAACTTTGGATAAATGACCTAATCTCCCTGGGGTACAGTGACCTCAGAAGAAAAATAAATAAAATTTGCTTCCGTCAGTGGTCATTATTCCAGTTCCCACATCTCAGAGGAACGGGTTTATTTTCCAATCTTTGTGTCATTACATACCCAGTGGGGACAGTCAGACCGATACTCAATTTAACAGTTTTAAACCAGTTCTAAGAGTCTATAAATTCCGGATGGAATCAATCCAGTCCGTCATTGCACACTTAAAACAAGGCGTATTCATGATATACATGACCATAATGCATATATACATATCCCGATCTGAGCCCCTCATCAGGCATGCTTAAGGTTCACAGGTGGACGCTGTGAATATTCTCGAGATGAGTGCGGTTTCCAACGCGCCTCTTTTAACCAAAGACCTAGGCATGGGTCAACACTTTAAGATACAGTCGTACACTGTCACGACGTTAGCTTACATAAACCGTCAAAGTGGATCAGTGAGCAGGAGTGCGTTAAAGGACTGGGGCCTACATCCATGGATTTTCGACATGGTGGTGAGGAGATGGGGTCTAACTCAAGTCGACCTAATGGTGTCTCTGCAAAACCATCAGCTGGACAAGAGATCCAGCAGCAGATTGAGTGGACACATTAACACTTCCTTGGTGTTACAGGACGGTTCACATTTGTCCACCTTTAACACTCATACCAGGTTTCTAAAAGGGTGAAACGAGAACGAATGTGGACGATTCTAATTGCACCAGATTGGCCCCGCAGGAGGTGTCACTCAGACCTGCAAGGGTTACTACGGAAGATCTTTGATGGTTACCTCAGTGAGAGGACCCGTTATCTCAGAGACGTTTCCAACGCCAGACCTACACAGACTGCCTTTGCAGGCGGGGCTATTGAAATCCGGATCTTAAGCTACAGACTGATACCAAGAGCGGCCATTCATACGATGCTTGTCGCTAGAAAGCTGGTCACAGCCATGCACTTCTTCCTAATTTGGAGGGTGGAATTTGACGAACTTCCACTTATTCAGACTTCTACTTCTCCTTCAGGCCGGTCTAGGGGTAGGACTAAGACGGGGCGTTCTGAAGGTTCAAATTTCGTCTCTCTCCATCCTATTTCAACAGCGGTTGGTTCAATCCTTTTTACTGGGGTTCTGAATACAACCCCCTTTTCGTCCTCCCGCTGCATCGTGGGACTTAGATTTGGTGTAGGAATTTTTGAAATCTCCAACTTGTGAGCCGTTAGCAAGACGGACCTGAATTATCTCTCTTGAAAGGTCACATTCTTGCTTACTTTGGCTTCGGCCAGGTGGGTTTCTGAGTTGGGAGCCTTATCGTGTATAAGTCCCCTTTTAATTTTTCAGGAGGTTTGGGCGGAATTCCGTAAATGAGCGGATTTCCTTCCTAAGGTTGTTTCGAGGGTTCACGTAAACCGGTCAATCGTGGTCCCATCGGGACGTGGCCTTGGATGTTGTCTGAGCATTTAGGGGTATACGTGCAGGTTACATCGTCTTTTCAGAAAGTCGGATCATTTGTTTGTTCTTTATGATGGGCCAAGGAAGGGTTGACCAATCTATGCAGTCTTTGTCTAGATGAGTTACACTTGCCATTCGGCAAGCTTATAATTCCTGTAGCACACAGTTTCTAGTCAGGCGGGTGCTCATACCACGATCAGTGGGTGCCTCATGAGTGACTACCAGTGGTGTTTCCATTACTCAGCTTTGCAGAGTGGCAGTGTGGTCTTCAGCCCACACGTTTGTTAAATGTTACAGGTTTGATAACTTTGCGTCCGGAGACTCTAAGTTCGGTCGTTTAGTTTTGCAGGCCACAGACAGCACTCCCTCCCTGGGGGATAACTTTGGGACGTCCCCTAATGTATAAGGATGCTCCAGTGTCCCCTAGTGGATGAAAGAGAAAAGAGGATTTTGGTACTTACCGATAAATCCATTTCTCTGAATCCTCTAGGGGACACTGGACGCCCGCCTCGGTGCTGTCGACCTGCTGTGTTAATAGTTCTTTTGTAAACAAGACGTGCAAACAGCGATAGTTCTTCGGTTAAGAGTTTCTTGACTGCTGTTTGATATGTTGTACGGTTCGGTTCCTCGCCAAGTGGTCTAGTATGTCCTATTCTCTCAGTCAAATTTTCCAAACTGAGGGAGAAGGGATGTGAAGGGGGAGGAGCCGGCTGTGCAGACAATGCTAATTTTACACTGTGCCACACCTCCGGTTGCAAGCTTCACACCCCTAATGTATAAGGATGCTCCAGTGTCCCCTAGAGGATTCCGAGAAATGGATTTTTCGGTAAGTACCAAAATCCTCTTTTATCTAGCACCTTCTAGAAGATAATACCTGAAATCTGATTGGTTGCTATGGGCAACATCCCATCTTAAATAGAACTCCCATCTTAGTAAATTTACCCCCATGTTTTAATTTGCTGTTGGGATGTTTAACCCTTAGTGTTTAGTGGCTAAGGGGGTGATGTGTCAGGCAGCCTATAGCAACTGGTCACCTTGTACTTTCATAGAATGTTCTTGATAAATACTTCTTCACAGCTGATTGCTTTCTATGGACAATTTCACTGCTTGATACATCACCTCCTAAGTCTGACAAATTAGCCTAGAATTGTCACCACATGGATGCAAAGGTGGATGCGGGTACTCAGCCCCTGATAAAGATGGGGACGCTGCCGTGGGAAGTGTCTGATTTTCCAAATTTGTCTAAAACCGTAAAAGTGTTCTATCGATTTACTTTTAGCAGGCTCCGTGCGACTTGGGTATTTATTATCTGCACTTTCTGGCCATTTCTGTAATGTGTTTGAATTGCGCATGGTAAATGTAATGTTATGTATCCTGACAGTGAGGCCGCCGTATCCCTGGCCCATCTGCGTTATTATTTGCAGGCGGCGAGAGGCGCATTTTGCTAAACGCGTTCTAATTGGCTATGCTGTTTATGGGCAGAGGTTGCAAAAAGTTAAAAAAAACTCTGAGATCAGTCTACGGTTCCTCCGAGAGACAGTTTGGATAAGCCCCTTGTGTTTGCAGCCATTAGTTTTATCTACAACCTACCAGGGTTATGGCTGAATAGGTACAGATACTGTAGGTGCATTTCTGGGGTCAGGCCCCTGGTACACACTAAGAGATTGCCCTCCGTGATCTTTTTCCGGCTAATAGCCTTTTATTGCTGTTTCTCCAGGACAAAGACTCAGAACTTCTGTCGGAATGAATACAACATAACCGGTCAGTGTAACCGCTCCGCGTGTCCGCTCGCCAACAGCCAGTATGCCACCATAAAAGAGGAGAAGGGTAAATACCAGTCACCAGCATACGGAACATTACCAGTTCTGCTGTATGATTGAATGTGTCATGTGACCATTTCTAATTCTCTTCACTGAAAGGTATCTGTTACTTGTACATGAAGGTGATAGAGCGGGCAGCCTTTCCAGCAAGGATGTGGGAGCGGGTAAGTGTGCATCCCTGGTGATGTAAGCAAGTAAGGCGGCATCTAGGTTCTGTTGTTCATGTAAAGTGTTCCCGTCAGGTACGTCTGAGTAAGAACTACGAGCGCGCACTGGATCAGATAGATGAGAACCTGATCTACTGGCCAAGATTTATCAGACACAAGTGCAAGCAGAGGTTCACCAAGATCACCCAGTACTTGATTCGAATCCGCAAACTCACGCTCAAGCGGCAGTAAGTGACACGTTTGTTGGTGACCAGAGGGTAGTCGGGGTGCCAGGCCACATTTCATGTATTAGCAAGTTGAATGGTAAAAACCTGTCTGTACTAATATAAGCACTGTCTTTGAACCTGTGACTTGCCCAGTATGTGGGGTCACTGGCCAAGCATCAGTGCCAGAGTAAGCAGCTGGTTATAACTGGTGCTTCATGGCCGCATCCTGTGTTGCGCCTTTAAAACACAGCTACATGATCTGCAGGACTCTGATCCAGGGAAAAAGTATAATGGGCCCTACACACTGGCCGACATCACTGCACGATATGAACGATCTCGTTCATTAATGAACGAGATAACGTTCATATCACGCAGTGTGGACGCACCAGTGATGAACGATGCGCGGCCCCGCGCTTGTTCATCGCTGGTGCCCCGTCGGCTGTGCATGCAGGCCAATATGGACGATCTCGTCCATATTTGCCTGCAGTTCTATGGAGCCGTGTGACGGGGGGAGTGAAGTAACTTCACACCCCCCGTCACTGCCCTCCCCCCTTTACAAAGTGGGATCTTTCCGTTTATGTTAACGGTTTTGCTGAGACATGTAGTTTCATAGTTGCCTGTGATATGGGATGCCTTGTGCATTTACACAGTCTTCATCTCTGAATAGTTTTACATTTAATATTGATTGCTTGGTGTGTTGTGTTGTACTAGGTTGATAGTTGTGTGATGGTTCCTTTTCTCTGAAGGAATTTACCAAGGGTTTTAACAGGGTACAGAATGGAAGGAAGAGAAGTATTAGAACATATGAGGACATGCACTGAGACTGCAGGTTCAGGGGAAATTTAAGGAAATAGTGACTTCACAGAAAGGGTAGTGGATAGGTGGAATAGACTCCATCAGAGGTGGTAGAGGCTAAAACAGTAGAGCAAATGTAAACATGCCTGGGGACAGACATGAATATCCTTAAAGAACTAAGGATCAAATAGTGTTGAGGTTGCATAAAGGTAAAAAAAGGACAGACTAGATGGGCCAAGTGGTGCTTATATGCCGTCACATCCAGTTATGTCGCTCAACAAGGACGAATAAGGCTTCCTTCTGCTGTAGCAAAGTGCAACAAATATAAGAAGGTGGCCCTGATGCTATTCAATTCTCATTTGTATGTCTGAGTAGGCTGGTTCCTGCAGAATAAGCAGGGTGTTTAGCCGCGAGAATCGGCATTCTGTGGCTTAAGTGCCCAGCACGATGCTGTTTCCACCTAAGGGCAGAAAACAGCATTGTGCCAGTTCTTTTGACTGATCTCTGCTTACACCCCCGGAGGCGTGCGAGAAGAAATCCTCTTGTCGGGCATCACATCGCACTGAATTCAATAACTCCAGGAGCTATTCAATCTATGCTAAATTGAATTGACCCCATTATTATATTTCTACCCTATGGTAGTAAATAAACCCCCTTCAAGCATCCCATCTTGATATGCTTCATAGTCATAGTCACGTAGGTGATTTTATCCCATTATTACTCACACAGGCGTAAGCTGGTCCCTTTGAGCAGGAAGGTGGAAAGAAGAGAAAAAAGGAGAGAGGTATTTACTTTTATTGTTTAACTCTATATCATGGTATTGATGTGCTGCTTATTTTAGTGTCCTATCCCCTGATGCAGCTATGTTTATATACCATGTACTTCTCCTACGTTGTCTTGTACTGTAAGTCACTGTTTTCTTGTTTTGCTCAATTGTTTATGTACTTTGTTAGGCGCTAAAGAACCTTTGTGGTGCCATATAAAAATGATAATAATGATGTCGGGTGTCTTTTTCATGTTGCATAGAATAATTTCAAACACATTACAATGCAAAATAAAGCAGTATATACTGTACACATGCTGAAATACTCAGATCCAGCCACAATCACCTACATCGGCTAATACGCTGGGTCACGGACACTTTCATAGAGACTCTTGGAACATCATTGCTCACTGAGTGAAGGGGGGGGAGGGATGGGGGGGATTTTTCAAATCTTGGATAAAGAACCAACCAATCAGCTCTCGTAACTTTTCTAGTACAACCTATATTGATGATCTCAAGATTCTGTCTCTTGTAACTTATACATGGCTAGTGTAAGCCTATTAATGTACCCAGACTAATCAGTGAGGTCTCCTGAACAGAACATCACCAAATGTGTATCGTTAAATATGAAGATGTACTGTAGTTGTGGCAATTTTAGTTGTTATCCTTTTCCTATGGGATCCTGGTTTGTTCTGTTTCTCGTTTTACCTGTTTTTGTTATTTAAAAATCTGCTAAATATATGTGACAGTAAATTAGTCTATTATGAAATTGATTCTAATTCAGAGTGTTCTCCCTTTTATGTGACCACAGGAAAAAGCCTTGGTGGCTGCCCAGCTGGACAATGCTATAGAGAAAGAACTACTGGAGCGTCTAAAGCAGGGAGCGGTAAGACGGGGTGACAGGGCGAGGAGACGATCTCTGTAGGATGAGATTTTTTTTTTTTTTTCAATCGTAAATTTTTATTGAAAATACAAACGGTTACAGACGGTTACAGAGATGATAGTTAGGGGTCAAATGGTGGCAAGCAAATGTCAATTGCGAGTAAGTTATTGCATAAGCAAGCACACATGTAACATCAGATATAGCATCTCTATGTAATAAAGAAAGGGTACATATAAAGTAAACCAGAAAAGAGAGAAAAAAAAAGAGAAGAAAAAGCCCTTAATATATAAACAAAAATAATCAATCTAGAAAGGGACCTTGTCAGCTAATATTTTTTCTTAGCTAAAGGTATATAAAAGGTGTTTGGAAAATCTGTTGAATAACAACTATAAACATATCTTGAAGAAAGACTATAAGCTGGGGGAATAGGGGAAAGTATGGGAGAGTAGGAGAGAAAGTGTAGCAGTGAGAGAAGAAGAGAAGAGGTCCCTAGCAGGTCGGGGTAAATAAAAAAAAAAAAAAAGGGGGGGGGAGGGGTGGAGAGAGTGGAAAGGGGTCAAAGCCTTAACCAAGACCTGGAAGAGAGGTGTTATGAAACCTATACCAAGGGAGCCATATGGAGTGAAACTTTAGTACTGTATTATTTTGTAGGCTGGTTATGTATTCCATCCTTGAAATGAACCAGATTCTATTCAGTAGCTCCTGTCTGACGGGGGCTGTAGCGGCTTTCCAATTACGCGCTATTAGGTATTTAGCCGCGCCCGAGATATGGAGAATCAGTTTGTTCGTTTCGGTGGGAACATTGTCTATCGGGGCACAGAGTAGTAAGTTCACTGGAGAAAGGGGTGTCGTGGGTTCAGCGAGGGCGTTAATAAGGGATCTAACCATACCCCAATAACGGGTAATCACAGGGCATGACCACCAAATGTGGTAGAATGAGCCCACTTCCCCACAATGTCTCCAGCATAGATTGGAGGTATTCGGGTAGAGGCGGTGAAGTTTCTCAGGCACTAGGTACCATCTGGTATAAACCTTGTATGCATTTTCACGTATGGCCACGCTTATGGAACATTTAGATATTGCTGTACGGATTGATTCCCATTCCTCTGTTGCCAAATGTATCCCTAGATCCGTTTCCCAATTCTGTTCATGAGGTTCAAGAGAGGGGGGGTCTAGGGTCAAAATGGATTTATATAAAAATGAGATAGCCCCCTTATCATTAGGGTGGTACATACAAAATCTTTCTAGAGGGGTTGGAATTTGCAATGGGTACGATAGGTGGAGGGATGATATAAAGTGACGTAGTTGTAAGTACTGAAAATGTAGGGAATTAGGGATTCCGAATTGTTCTTGCAAGTCCGCGAAAGACTTTAGAGCGTGTCTGCCCACAATATGATGAACTCGCGTGATCCCCGAAGAGGTCCAGGGAAGGGCCATCGCGGGTGAAAGTCCCGGTAGGAAGGCAGGATTAAACCAAAGAGGGGTTAGAGGGGACGGGGAAGTGGCAAGCTTCAACTTCTTATTAAGTGACGCCCAGTGTTGCAAGGTGAGCCCTGCTGTGGGAGAGGAAGCACTAGCTTGGCCGTAGTGTGTGCTGTGCAGCCATGGTAAATAAGAAATCGAAGGAACAGCAGCCAGGTCACTTTCCAGGTCGACCCATCGTTTAGTGTGTCGAGGGGAATGCCATGCAATCATCTGACTAAGACGGGCCGCATCATAGTAACGTTGGAGTATGGGTAGACCAAGTCCCCCAATTCGTGTGTGTTTAGCCAGGATATCCCGTCTAATTCGCGCTTTTTTGTGGTTCCAGACAAATTTACCGAGTGACGATTGAAGGGTCTGCAGGGTATGAGACGGGACCCGTATAGGGAGTGTTTGAAAGAAATATAGCAGCTTTGGGAGCACATTCATTTTTATTGCATTGATGCGACCGATCCAGGACAGGAAATAGGACCGCCAGAGCTGAAGGTCATTGTGGATCGACCTGAAAAGTGAAGGGTAATTGGCGCGATAAAGTGAGTCATATGACTTTGTTATTTGGACACCTAAATATTGCAATGACTTATTTCGCCATGAGAATGAAAAATTAGATTGCAAGAGGTTTTTATCCGCGCCTGGAATATGGAGAGGTAGTGCCTCGGATTTTGAGTGGTTTATCTTGTAACCCGAAAGACTGCCATATGTGTTGAGTTCGTGGAAAAGGTTTGGAAGGGAGATGAGTGGGTTGGTTAGTGTTAAGAGAATGTCATCCGCGAATAAGGAGAGGGTGTATTGAGAGCGATTGATTGATACCCCTGATATGTCGGGATTGGCACGGATGCGAGATGCAAGGGGTTCTATGATAAGTGCAAATATGAGAGGTGACAGAGGGCACCCCTGCCTAGTTCCATTGGTAACTGGGAAAGAATCAGACAAAAGTCCACCGGCACGGACCGCTGCAGATGGAGTGTGGTATAGGGCCTGTATAGCTTGTAGGAATTTCCCTCGAAGACCGAACTGTCTGAGGGTTTGGTGCATAAACGGCCATGAGACCCTGTCGAAGGCTTTCTCCGCGTCCAGGGCGAGCACTAGAGAGGGTAGTTTGGTGGTGTTAATGTGTTGAATTACATCAACGGTTCGTCTAGTATTGTCCAGTGCCTGCCTGGAGGGGACAAAACCCACTTGATCAGGGTGGATCAGGGAAGGAAGAATTGGGTTAAGACGAGTGGCCAGGATTTTAGCGAAGATTTTCAAATCGGTGTTGAGGAGTGAGATGGGACGGTAGTTAGTGACGAGTTGAGGGTCTTTGCCAGGCTTGGGAATAACTGTAATCGTGGCCCTAGTGGTTTGGTAGTGAAAGGGTGACCCTTCTAGAACCTGATTGAACATTTGAGAGAGATGGGGGACTAAAGTCGACTGAAAAGTCTTATAATAGGACATTGGAAAACCATCTGGTCCCGGGGCTTTAGATGGTTTTTGTGATTGGAGGGCTAATTTTTACTTCATCGTCTGTGATGGGTCTATCTAGGCCCAGCACAGTCTCTGAGTCCACGCAAGGAAGGTCACAGGAAGTGAGAAAATCTGAGATTGAGGGAGTACCCGGGGGTAAGGTGTTTGGGGAATCCGAGATGTTGTATAACTTTTCATAGTATGTTTTAAAAAGGGTATTAATAGCTGACGGGTTGTACTGAAGGGTTCCCGTGTCATCTTTCAAGGCTTTAATAGCCGTCTGGGCTTTCCTAGCTTTAAGTCTGTTGGCTAAGAGGGTATCAGCTTTGTTACTTTTTTCATAAAATTTCTGCTGGAGCCAGCGTAGAGATTTCTCTGTTTTCTCGGCTAACAATGCGTTCAGCGCAGCCCTAGCCACAGTAAGTTGATTAAGTAGGGCTCGGGTAGGGCACATTTTATGTTGGGTTTCTAGGACGTGAACCTCGTCCGTGAGGGTTTTAATTTTTAGTTTGTGTTCTCTATTTCTATGTGAGGCATAGCTAATGATGTGGCCTCTGATAACAGCTTTGTGTGCTTCCCAGACCAGAGGAGAGCAGGGGGGATCAACGTTGTTGAGAGAGAAATATTCTATTATGGCAGAGTTGATCTTGTCTTGAAATTGCGGGATTTTCAGTAGTGTTTCATTTAAACGCCACGGAGGACGGGATATAGGAATGTCTAGAAGGTCAAAGGAGGCAGTCACGATGGAGTGGTCTGACCACGGGTTGGAGACTATAGTAGAGCCTACAATATGTGGAGCTATTGAGGCACAACAAAGAAAAAGGTCTATTCGGGAGTAAGTGTGATGTGGCGTTGAAAAAAATGTATAGTCCCGGGAGGTGGGGTTGAGGGCTCTCCAAACATCGAAAAGACCAGACTCTGTGATGTGTTTATTTAGGGAGCGGCTTGAAGAGTTGGTTTGTGATGGGGATGTGGGGGAGGACCTATCCAAAGCAATGTCGAGGACTGCGTTAAAGTCACCTCCTAGAAGTAGGTGGCCCTTTCTAAACTTAGTTAGTTCTGTGAAAAAAGAATTAAAAAAAGAGGCTTGGCCAGAATTCAGTGCGTATAGGTTAGCTATTGTACATTCCAAATAACCAAATTTACCAGTCAGAATAATATAACGCCCATCAGAGTCCTTGTAAACAGAATCAAGGGAAAACGGGATTTTGTTGTGGAGCATAATCGCCACTCCATTGTGTTTGGTTTGGCTAGAGGAGTAGAAAACAGTAGGATATCTTTTAGATTCCAAGGATGGGTGTGAGGTGGCTTTGAAATGCGTCTCTTGAATAAAGACTATACCTGAACGAAGAGTTTGTAAGGACCTGAACAGTGAGGAGCGTTTTTGGGGAGTATTTAAGCCCTTGACGTTCATGGACGCTAGGGTTAGAGACATAGTGTCCAAGGTTCAGAAAGAAAGGCAAGAGAAGAAAGTAAAGAAAGGGATAACCAAAAATAGAGGGGGGAGGGGGGGGGGGGGGGGGGGGGATTAGAACACCCGACCTGTCAGGGACTAGATGGAGTAGAAGATACACTGGGAGATATGGGGGTGAGAACAAAGAGGGTCTGCGTGGAGAATCCTCACGTCCAGCGGAGGAGTAAGCACACAGATTTTAGGACCAGAGCGGTCCAATTTGAGGTGAAACCGATTTTCTCTCGGGTCACCTCAAGGGGAAGTGGGGAGAAAGTGTAGAGGTGAATCGCCTATAGCAGTAAAGCGAGGGAGGCAAGTAAGTGGGGGTAAGAAAGTTGATGTGGTGAGGGCCATGCCCCACCAGTGGTTTCTTAGGGAAAGGGGGAGGAAAAAGAAGAGGAGGGGGAGAAAGAAAAAAAATAAAAATAAAAAAATAAAGAAAAAATTGCACATATATACGTACACACAAATATATTAGAGCTTTAGTCCTACATAGCAGTTTCATAAAGTATTGAATACATCATGTAAAACTAGAATTAAACGCTGTGAAGTAGTCAAGAAAAAACAATGATCTAGACCTAAAGACTTATACAGTTTGGTAAACATTCTCGGGGTGCCTTTGAGGGAATCAAGGCGAGTCATCTCCCAGTAAGGAGGACAGTAGGCGCCTAGCAGTTTAATAAAGGTAGAGAACATAAACATCCCACCTAAGGCGTCAATGAGTATAAAAAAAATAAAAATATTTTTTTTCTTTTTTTTTTCAATAGAACAGCAATGTATTTGCCATAGTCTATCACATGTGGGCGAAAATAATCAAAAAGTATCAGGCAGGGCAAGTATCCTGTAACAAGCAATGCTGTAATAATAAGTAAGTAAACAATAACCGCTCGCTATGGACTGTGTGGAATGATGCAAACCGCGTGGCCCATCAGGCACTCCCATAAAGGTACGCGGAAGGAGAGAGAGAGAAAAAAAAAAGAAGGCTCCCCATCCGCGCACCCGGGGCACACCCGAGGAGGCGGGACATGTCAAAAAACAACCACGACTTAGCGCATAGTTACAGACATCATAGTGTGTAAGAGTTTAACGGATACTTGCGAGATCAAAACGACAGTCTCAGGAGTAGGACCAACCCAATTTCGGGCCATGGGAGTAGCTCGTTCAGTTACAAGTTGGAGTGACTCGCAGGGGGGGGGCCCGAGTCCTCTAAATGGGCCAAGAAGTCCTTTCCTTCGGTGGGATCCCTGATGATTACCGTCTTGCTGTTGAAATCGATGAGCAGTTTGAAAGGAAAGCCCCAGCGATAACGGATACCGCGAGTGCGGAGAGCGCTCGTCAGGTCTCTAAGTTCTCTTCTTTTGATGATCGTGGATGGGGCCAGGTCCTGATAAAACTGCAGTTTAGCATTTTCGAATAATATGTGCGGTTTTCCTCTAGTTGGGTGAAGAACCAATTCTTTGTCTTTGAAGCTGAGAAAGCGTATAACGACATCTCTTGGTGGGTCACCTTCACGTGGCTTAGGTCTTAGGGCTCTATGAGCTCTCTCTAGTTTGAGTTGCCTCAGACCGATGTCAGGGGCGACATAGGAGAAGAGTTTGTGAAGGTATGTTTCAAGGTCTGCTGAAGGGACTGATTCTGGTATGTTGCGTATCCGGAGATTACATCTCCTTTCCCGGTTCTCCAAGTCTTCGTTCTTGGTCCGTAGATCTGATATATCCTGAATAATATGATCGACGTCTCTGATAAGCTCGGTTTGAACTTTTTGGAGGGAGTCCTGTCGTGATTCCAATTTCGAGGTTCTAGAAGACAGTGACGATAGGTCGGACCTGATTGAGGTGACCGCTTTATCTAGCTTGGATTCCATAGATTCCTTAAAGTCCATTATAAGAGAGCGTAAGGCGAGAATGTCCTCCTTTGTTGACGGAGTAGGTGGGGCAACCATATCTTTATCCATTTGAGAGAGACGGGGCGAGGGAGGATCCGAAGAAGAGGAGGATTTATCGTTTTTAGGAAAGTGTTGTGAGATGTCCCCTCCGGCTTTTTTCTTAGCATTAGCAGTGGATCTACTCATGATGGTCGGCAATCAGAAGACTAGGCACGTACAGAAACTATATAAAAAAAAAAAAACGAAAAAAAGGGCACAAACCACTGGTGGACACGACCAAGCTTCAGTTAGTGGGGCATGGTAACTCCGGTGGAAGTTAGGTAGGACCTTGTCGGAATGACTATATATCTGAGAAGCGGGTAGCACAACAGGCAGGAGGGCCCAAGTGTCCCGTTTCGGCCGGTTGGCCCGTGAATTACGGAATTAGTAGGAACTTGGTCAGGTGTAGGCGATGCTAGATTGTGGACATAAATTGTCACAAGGCGTAGAACTTTCTGGAGAATCAATAGAGCAGTGGAATCCCACAGCATGCGTCCCAGCAGCACCTGGTATGGTGGCAGACACCGGGGTAGAGGGCCGTTGTGTGGGGGCAGCTCGGTGGTCCGTCTATGCTCCTTCAGTTGTCAGCAGTTAGTGTAGCAGAAGAGAGCTGGTGAGAGGAGGACGTGTGGGGGTAGCAGAAAGGCAAGCCTCGGGCAGTGGTGGAGGGTTACGGTGCCCCCTTATATATTGTGGGGGGAGAAGTGGTTCCGCGGGCAGTGGTAATTTCCCCCGGCAGTGGCACTTCAGATCTCCCGGATCGTCAGGAGGTCGGCGGGGACTGTCAGCCGGTTAGGGAGATTCGGAGTGTGAGCAGGAATACGCTCGGAGGGTGAAGAGCAGGGTAAGGATGAGGCCGCTGGGTCCGCGTTATGCGGCGTCCCGGGCCGCCTAAACGATCGGGTCGTCGATCGCAAGATGGCGGAGGCGCTTCCGGTTCAAGGGGAGCTGCGGTCGTCCCAGGGAGCCTGGGCTGCACGGAGAGGACCCAAAGCAGTGAGAGCAGAAGGGGTCGGGCCGGTCTCTGTCTGATCGCGGCAGGGATCCGGAGGGTCCGTGATGCTCCGCGACGCGGCCGGCTGGTAACTGGGTGTCTCGGTCTGAGTGGGTGGGGTAGGCCGCAACCCGCAGAGAGGCCTAGAGCCCCTCCCGGCTCCGCGGACACTAGCCCCAGGCAGGCAGAAGGAAGCTAAAATAATAATTTTTATTTTTTTTAATTTTAATATTATTATTATTTTAATTTATTTTTATTATGCGGGGAGTAGCTGGTGCAGCCCCAGAGATTGCCCGGGGGACAGAGGCTCCGGTGAAGTCTCCCTGGGCAGCGTCGGATGCACATCCGCCGCAGGGGATCCAGGTGAGGGCACAGCGCCAGCAGTCAAAATGGCGCCTCCCGGGTCCCGACCTCCGTGGGAGCTCCCGGCCGTCTGGGCCTCCGGAGGCCACCAGACGAGCAGTCAGGGACGGGTGCAGTGGCCGTGCGGTGCCCAGGTCGGGAACCCCCGGTCCGGGCGGCGGCAAGCGGGTGGAGCAGCTCCGGCTGGAGAGAGCGGCACAGTCCTCCCGCCCTCGGCTCCCCTCAGCGTAACGGCGGTGTCCCGCGGGCTTCCATCTGAGGTAAGGGGGCAGCGGGTAACATTCACCTCCCGCCGGGGGACAGAATGAGACGTCCTGCAGGGGGTAGGATCTTGATGTGGTGGGGGCACCCTCTGCGGCGAAATCTGGTCACCCAAGGCCTCCTCCTCTGGGGCAGCAGTGAAATGGAGGTCCCGGCTTCACATGGGTCAGAAGGCCGCAACCCGCACGGGTGTAGGAGACACCCGCCGGCTCCGCGGACCTCACTGCCCGATACAGGTATGCTTCAGCTGATAAAGGGGGGTCCCCAAAATCATTAAAGAGCAGCTGGATGGCAGTTTATTCGGCGTAAGGCAGGAGCTCCACTGCAACACGTCTGCCCAGGTCTGCAGCTAGGCCACGCCCCATCCTCTGTAGGATGAGATTTAATGCTCCCATTCATTGTAATACAGACTTTTGGGTCTGTGACACCGGCACCTACAGGAGCCAGCCCACTATAATTGTTGTGCGATTTGCGTGACAGATGTCCACTTTTATGACACATGCTTTCATTTCATCACAGTATGGAGATATTTACAACTTCCCTATCCAAGCCTTTGACAAAGCCCTGGAGCAGCAGGAGGCGGCGAGCGAATCGGAGTCCTCAGACCAAGAGGAGGAGGAGGAAGATGAGGATGATGTAAGTATGACCAGATGCACACACGTTTGTGGTTCTCTAGCCCTCCTTACAGCATGTGGGTGCCTCACATAGACCATTTTTCCTGTGTGTGTGTCCCACAGTTACACAGGCTCACACTGTCTTGTGTTTGCAGGAGAGCGGCAAGAGAGAATTTGTGGAAGATGAGGGTGAGAGCGACGTGAGTGATTTTGAGGTAAGTCTGGAGCTCTGTGAATAAGGAGCAGTTATGCCACCCATTCGGATGTGGGTGCCCTGCATCTAGTAACCGGGGCTGTGTTGCCAGACCTTGAGCAATAGATCTTGTTTGATTAAAATTAAAACAGATCACATTAATCACAAATACTGCTCATTCCTGTGGATCAGATATTCTTGTGCATAGCAAACACTGTTTGGCTGTGGTAGAACTGCAAGTCCCAGCCTACACTGGCGTGTCTAGTGCTGCATGTTGCTCTGTTCCGTCTATTTCACATTGAGGATATGGGGTGTTATGTTATTTACCAGTTTGGTTATTAGTTATGAGGTTTTATGGTACTTGTACCTATTTCAGTAGTCGGTTAATAAGCAAAGACTTTAGGTTACTCTCTTGTTATGTAACGTGTGTGTGTGTGTGTGTGTGTGTGTGTGTGTGTGTGTGGCGCGCCACCTTTTGAATGACCTGTTAGCAGTATCCCATAATGCCTCATTATTAAAGCACTGTGTTTCCTTGCAGGATATGGAGAAATTAGCGGTCAGTGGTGATGAGAGAGAATCTAGTGAAGAGGAATCCTCAGAAGATGAAGAGGAGGAAAAGGCAAAGACAACAAAAGGAAAATCCAAGGGAAAGGCGCCCCTAAAAGGACCACTCCGGAAAAAGAGAGCTTACGTAGAGATAGAGTATGAGCAAGAGACTGAGCCACAGCAGAAGGCTAAAGCTACCTGATTGAGGCGGATGTCGTAGCGCTACAGAACTCTTTTATTATTATTTTGCTAAATAAATCTCTGTCCCAGATAGCGGTTTGACTACATGAGGATCGGGATCATCTGTCCTTGGCCCTAGTGATCTGATCTGGTGTGAAGAGGCAGAATAAGCACTATCTTTACATTAATACATATCTAAACAGTTAAAGGGACTTGGCTATCTTTAGGGAGATCATACAAACCATCTCTGCTCATTATTCTCCAAGCTTCAATGCCTGAACAGATTTTTAAAGATGGAAAAGTGACAGCCAATCAGCAGATGTCAAGTCATCCAATGCCAAAATGTACATAATATAGTGGTGGTCTGTGAGAAGGTCTACAACAATCCACCTATTTGGGGACAAACAAAGAGGGTTTGGTGATGGAATAAAGTTGTATTCATCGCTCCGCATAGAGGTTTCCTACCTGTCTGTTATTACCCGGTTCTATCACTGTTGTTTCCATTGTAAAGTGGAATGGAATATGCTGTGTTATATAAGAAACTGTTAATAAAAAAAAAGTGTATTTCTCTTACGTCCTAGAGGATGCTGGGGTCCACATTAGTACCAAGGGGTATAGACGGGTCCACCAGGAGCCATTGGCACTTTAAGAGTGTGGGCTGGCTCCTCCCTCTATGCCCCTCCTACCAGACTCGGTTTAGAAAATGTGCCTGGGGGAGCCGGTCATAGCTAGGAGAGCTCTCCTAAAGAAGTTTAGTTTAGAGTTTTTTATTTTACAGGGAGGCTGCTGACAACAGCCTCCCTGCAGTGTGGGACTAAGGGGAAGAGCAGTGTCCGCCCTGCGGGGTCTGAGCCACTGACTCCGCTGACTGGACACTGAGCTCCAGAGGGGCTGATCGTTCGCCGTCGCAGGGGAACCGCTCACCCCAGCAGCATGCCGCCAACCCCTTATAGAGCTGAAGCATGTGGGGAGTTGGTCACCCCCCCCAGCAAGTGAAGATGGTGGCAACAGGGGATGGAGCGCGGTATTGGGTCAAGGGATTCAAACCAGCACAACTCCTCAGGTCAGTTTAAACTACTGAAGAGCAGGAAGACAGCGCCATGAAGGGGGCGGAGCTTCTCAGAGCGGACCCTGCAGCATTCCAGCACCATTTTCCTGCATGCTGTAGCTGAAGGAAGATTCTGGTCCCTCCACAGCAGCTCCAGATTACTGTATTACGGTACCAGGGGTTTGTAGAAGGGAGCGGAGGCTGATATATTGACTGTGTGTCCTATTAAGGAGCACAAGTCAGCGCAGATAAGGGGTTTCTCCTTTAAAGAAAGTGCTGGTGTGGGTTGGCTCCAATCTGTCTCTCTTGCCATTCTTGGGGGGGAAACTCTTACCCCAACCTGTGTGTGTTTGGTGGTCACCTGCAGCAATGTCCAGGGATACAGTGTCATATGCTGCAGAGGATTTATCCTCCCAGGATGATCCCATTCCATGTAATCCGGGTAGCACTGGTTTAGCACAGATTCCAGCAAGAGAACCAGAGTGGTTTTCCTCTATCGGGGGGTTGCCAGTAATGAATCTGCAACCCAGGTATTGCAGTCCTCTATGGCTGTGTGGCCTTTGTCAGGTACCTCAGGTCACCCCTCTATATACCCCCACAAACGTGCGCTTTGCAGGTAACACAAGATGACACGGATACTGATTCTGACACTACAGATGGTGATGGGGATGTATTGCGGGGGTCCGCATATCTTGCAAAGGGGGTGCAGTTGTTGATGGAGGCTATCAGGGATGTGTTAAATGTTAATGATACCACACCTGAACAGGTTGAGGAGGCTTTCTTCACTGAAAACAAGAAAGCCTCACTAACCTTCCCTGCATCAAAGGAGCTGAATGCTATATTTGAAAAGGCCTGGGTGAATCCTGAAAATAAATTTCCAATCCCTAAGAGGATTCTGGTAGCTTTTCCTTTTCCCTGAGGAGGATAGGAAAAAGTGGGAAAACCCGCCGATTTGTTGACGCATCTGTATCCAGACTCTCAAAGAAGGTGGTTGTGCCAGGATCTACCGCCTTAAAGGAGCCGGACAGATAGGAAAATTGATAATACTCTGAAATCAGTGTACACTGCTTCAGGGGCCATATTGCGTCCCACTATTGCTAGTGCATGGATTTTAAAGGCAATAGTGAAGTGGTCGGCTGCCTTAATGGAGGATTTGGATACGATGGATAGGGATGACGTTGCACTGTATTTGCGCAACATTCATGATTCTGCAGGTTTTATGGTAGAATCCATGAAAGACCTGGGTTCCATGGCTGCGGGAATTTCTTACATGTCTGTTTCAGCTCGTCGGGGGCTGTGGCTCCGCCAGTGGTCGGCCGACACGGAATCCAGAAAAAGTGTGGAGTCGCTGCCCTATACAGGCCAGGCCCTCTTTGGGGAAGCCCTAGACATGTGGATATCTACCGCTACAGCGGGTAAGTCTCTGTATCTTCCCTCAGCAGCACCTGCTCTGAAGAGATCCCTCTCCTCAGCTATGCAGCAGTCCTTTCGGCCCAACAAGTCCAGAAAGGCCAAATCATCCAATACCTTCTTCAGGGGAGGTAAGGTTAAATCAAAGAAGCCTGCCGCCGCAGGTTCCCAAGAACAAAAGCCTGCTTCAGATACCAAAAAGTCCTCCGCATGACGGTGGACGGGAAGGCCCGGAGATGGGGCCTGTGGGAGCGAGACTCAGACAGTTCAGTCATGTCTGGGTATCGTCCGGCCTGGATCCTTGCGTCGTAGATATTGTATCTCAGGGATACAGGCTGGAATTTCAATGTCTCCCTCATTGTTTTTTCAAGTCGGGCTTACCGCCTCTGTTGGAGGACAGCACAGTGCTTCAAGACGCTGTACAAAAGCTGGTGGAGGCACAAGTCATTGTGCCGGTACCACCGCACATGCTGACAAAGGGTTGTTATTCAAACCTTTTCATGGTACCAAAACCAGATGGTTCGGTCAGGCCCATTCTGAACCTAAAATCATTGAACCCCTTTCTAAGGGAGTTCAAGTTCAAGATGGAGTCTCTCAGGGCGGTGATATCAGGTCTGGAAGAGGGGGAGTTCCTGGTATCACTGGATATCAAGGATGCGTACCTTCACATTCCAATCTGGCTGCCGCATCAGGCTTATCTCCACTTTGCATTGCTGGACTGTCATTTTCAGTTCCAGGCCCTGCCATTCGGCCTCTACAGCACCAAGGGTGTTTACCAAGGTGATGGCGGAAATGATGATACTACTCCGCAAGCAGGGTGTGAATATCTTTCCTTATCTAGATGATCTCCTGATAAAGGCATCGTCCAGGGAGAAGCTACTGCAGTCCATTGTTTTCACAATGCGGATGCTCCAGAGTCACGGGTGGATTCTGAATTTTCCAAAGTCACATTTGGAACCAACCCAGAGATTGTCATTTCTGGGAATGATCCTGGATACGGAAGTGCAGTCAGTGTTTCTGCCGCGGAACAAGGTGTTGGTGATCCAATCCATGGTCCGGGATGTCTTGAAGCCACCCCGGGTGTCGGTTCATCAATGCATTCGCCTATTGGGAAAGATGGTGGCCTCTTACGAGGTTCTCCAGTATGGGAGGTTTCATGCTCGGACCTTCCAACTGGACCTCCTGGATAAGTGGTCGGATCTCACCTCCACATGCATCAGAGAATTTGTCTGTCGCCAAGGGCAAGGATTTCACTCCTCTGGTGGCTCCAATTGCCTCACCTCCTGGAAGGCCGCAGGTTCGGGATTCAGGACTGGGTCCTGCTAACAACGGATGTGAGCCTCCGGGGCTGGGGAGCAGTCACTCAAGGGGTGACCTTCTAAGGACGGTGGTCAAGCCTGGAAGCCGGCCTGCCCATCAACATTCTGGAACTAAGAGCCGTCTAAAGCTGTCTTCTTCAGGCGGCCCTTCTTTTAAAAAACTGGGCTATTCAAGTGCAGTCGAACAACGTAAAAACTGTGCCTTACATAAACCGACAGGGCGGAACGAAGAGCAGAGCGGCAATGTCAGAGGTCACAAGAATACTCCTCTGGACGGAAAAGCACGCGCTGGCACTGTCAGCCATCTTCATTCCGGGAGTAGACAACTAGGAAGCAGACTTCCTCAGCAGACACGATCTCCATCCGGGAGAGTAGGGTCTCCATCCGGAGGTTTCAAGTAAGGTAACAGATCTTTGGGACCTACCCCAAATAGACATGATGGCCTCTCGTCTCAACAAGAAGCTTCGGCGTTATTATTCCAGGTCGAGGGACCCACAGGCAGTGGCAGTGGACGCCCTGTTGTCTCCGTGGGTCTACAGACTACGGGAAAAGGATTTACCGGTAGGTACCAAAATCCTATTTCTCTATCGTCCTAGTGGATGCTGGGGTTCCTGAAAGGACCATGGGGAATAGCGGCTCCGCAGGAGACAGGGCACAAAAAGTAAAGCTTTAGGATCAGGTGGTGTGCACTGGCTCCTCCCCCTATGACCCTCCTCCAAGCCTCAGTTAGATCTTTGTGCCCGGCCGAGAAGGGTGCAATCTAGGTGGCTCTCCTAAAGAGCTGCTTAGAAAAGTTTAGCTTAGGTTTTTTATTTTACAGTGAGTCCTGCTGGCAACAGGATCACTGCAACGAGGGACTTAGGGGAGAAGAAGTGAACTCACCTGCGTGCAGGATGGATTGGCTTCTTTGGCTACTGGACATTAGCTCCAGAGGGACGATCACAGGTACAGCCTGGATGGTCACCGGAGCCTCGCCGCCGGCCCCCTTGCAGATGCTGAAAAGAGAAGAAGGTCCAGAATCGGCGGCAGAAGACTCCTCAGTCTTCTTAAGGTAGCGCACAGCACTGCAGCTGTGCGCCATTGCTCTCAGCACACTTCACACGGCAGTCACTGAGGGTGCAGGGCGCTGGGAGGGGGGCGCCCTGGGAGGCAATGTAAACCTATTTTTTGGCAAAAAATACCTCACATATAGCCTCCGGGGGCTATATGGAGATATTTAACCCCTGCCAGAATCCGTTGAAGAGCGGGAGACGAGCCCGCCGAAAAAGGGGCGGGGCCTATCTCCTCAGCACACAGCGCCATTTTCCCTCACAGAAAGGCTGGAGGGAAGGCTCCCAGGCTCTCCCCTGCACTGCACTACAGAAACAGGGTTAAAACAGAGAGGGGGGGCACTAATTTGGCGTTAGAAATATATAAAAAGATGCTATAAGGGAAAACACTTATATAAGGTTGTCCCTATATAATTATAGCGTTTTTTGGTGTGTGCTGGCAAACTCTCCCTCTGTCTCTCCAAAGGGCTAGTGGGTCCTGTCCTCTATCAGAGCATTCCCTGTGTGTGTGCTGTGTGTCGGTACGTGTGTGTCGACATGTATGAGGACGATGTTGGTGAGGAGGCGGAGCAATTGCCTGTAATGGTGATGTCACTCTCTAGGGAGTCGACACCGGAATGGATGGCTTATTTAGGGAATTACGTGATAATGTCAACACGCTGCAAGGTCGGTTGACGACATGAGACGGCCGACAAACAATTAGTACCGGTCCAGACGTCTCAAAAACACCGTCAGGGGTTTTAAAACGCCCGTTTACCTTAGTCGGTCGACACAGACACGGACACTGAATCCAGTGTCGACGGTGAATAAACAAACGTATTCCTTATTAGGGCCACACGTTAAGGGCAATGAAGGAGGTGTTACATATTTCTGATACTACAAGTACCACAAAAGAGGGTATTATGTGGGATGTGAAAAAACTACCTGTAGTTTTTCCTGAATCAGATAAATTAAATGAAGTGTGTGATGATGCGTGGGTTCCCCCCGATAGAAAATTATTGGCGGTATACCCTTTCCCGCCAGAAGTTAGGGCGCGTTGGGAAACACCCCTTAGGGTGGATAAGGCGCTCACACGCTTATCAAAACAAGTGGCGGTACCGTCTATAGATAGGGCCGTCCTCAAGGAGCCAGCTGACAGGAGGCTGGAAAATATCATATAAAAGTATATACACACATACTGGTGTTATACTGCGACCAGCGATCGCCTCAGCCTGGATGTGCAGAGCTGGGGTGGCTTGGTCGGATTCCCTGACTAAAAATATTGATACCCTTGACAGGGACAGTATTTTATTGACTATAGAGCATTTAAAGGATGCATTTCTATATATGCGAGATGCACAGAGGGATATTTGCACTCTGGCATCAAGAGTAAGTGCGATGTCCATATCTGCCAGAAGATGTTTATGGACACGACAGTGGTCAGGTGATGCAGATTCCAAACGGCACAAAGGTGTATTGCCGTATAAAGGAAGAGGAGTTATTTGGGGTCGGTCCATCGGACCTGGTGGCCACGGCAACTGCTGGAAAATCCACCGTTTTTACCCTAAGTCACATCTCTGCAGAAAAAGACACCGTCTTTTCAGCCTCAGTCCTTTCGTCCCTATAAGAGTCATATTTGCCCAGGGATAGAGGAAAGGGAAGAAGACTGCAGCAGGCAGCCCATTCCCAGGAACAGAAGCCTTCCACCGCTTCTGCCAAGCTCTCAGCATGACGCTGGGACCGTACAGGACCCCTGGATCCTACAAGTAGTATCCCAGGGGTACAGATTGGAATGTCGAAACGTTTCCCCCTCGCAGGCTCCTGAAGTCTGCTTTACCAAGGTATCCCTCCGACAAGGAGGCAGTATGGGAAAAAATTCACAAGCTGTATTCCCAGCAGGTGATAAGCAAATTACCCCTCCTACAACAAGGAAAGGGGTATTATTCCACACTATATTGTGGTACTGAAGCCAGAAGGCTAGGTGAGACCTATTCTAAATCTAAAAAAATTTGAACACTTACAAAGGTTCAAATCAAGATGGAGTCACTCAGAGCAGTGATAACGAACCAGGAAGAAGGGGACTATATAGTGTCCCAGGACATCAGGGATGCTTACCTCCATGTCCCAAAATTGCCCTTCTCACTAAGGGTACCTCAGGTTCGTGGTATAGAACTGTCACTGTCAGTTTCAGACGCTGCCGTTTGGATTGTCCACGGCACCCCGGGTCTTTACCAAGGTAATGGCCGAAATGATGATTCTTCTTCGAAGAAAAGGCGTCTTAATTACCCCTTACTTGGACGATCTCCTGATAAGGGCAAAGTCCAGGGAACAGTTGGAGGTCGGAGTAGCACTATCTCGGATACTGCTACAACAGCACGGATGGATTCTAAATATTCCAAAATCGCAGCTGATCCTGACGACACGTCTGCTGTGCCTAGGGATGATTCTGGACACAGTCCAGAAAAAGGTGTTTCTCCCGGAAGAGAAAGCCAGGGAGTTATCCGAGCTAGTCAAGAACCTCCTAAAACCAGGAAAAGTGTCAGTGCATCATTGCACAAGGGTCCTGGTAAAAATGGTGGCTTCCTACGAAGAAATTCCATTCGGCAGATTTCACGCAAGAACTTTTCAGTGGGATCTGCTGGACAAATGGTCCGGATCGCATCTTCAGATGCATCAGCGGATAACCCTATATCCAAGGACAAGGGTGTCTCTCCTGTGGTGGTTACAGAGTGCTCATCTTCTAGAGGGCCGCAGATTCGGCATTCAGGATTGGATGCTGGTGACCACGGAGGCCAGCCCGAGAGGCTGGGGAGCAGTCACACAAGGAAAAAATTTCCAGGGAGTGTGATCAAGTCTGGAGACTTTTCTCCACATAAATATACTGGAGCTAAGGGTAAATTTATAATGCTCTAAGCTTAGCAAGACCTCTGCTTCAAGGTCAGCCGGTATTGATCCAGTGGGAAAAACATCACGGCAGTCGCCCACGTAAACAGACAGGGCGGCACAAGAAGCAGGAGGGCAATGGCAAAAACTGCAAGGACTTTTCGCTGGGCGGAAAATCATGTGATAGCACTGTCAGCAGTGTTTCATTCCGGGAGTGGAAACTGGGAAGCAGACTTCCTCAGCAGGCACGACCTCCACCCGGGAGAGTGGAAACTTCATCGGGAAGTTTTTCCACATGATTGTGAACCGTTGGGAAATACCAAAGGTGGACATGATGGCGTCCCGTCTGAACAAAAAACGGGACAGGTATTGCGCCAGGTCAAGAGACCCTCAGGCAATAGCTGTGGACGTTCTGGTAACACCGTGGGTGTACCAGTCGGTGTATGGGTTCCCTCCTCTGCTTCTCATACCTAAGGTACTGAGAATTATAAGACGTAGAGGAGTAAGAACTATACTCATGGCTCCGGATTGGCCAAGAAGGACTTGGTACCCGGAACTTCAAGAGATGCTCACAGAGGACTTATGGCCTCTGCCGCTAAGAAGGGACTTGCTTCAGCAAGTACCATGTCTGTTCCAAGACTTACCGCAGCTGCGTTTGACGGCATGGCGGTGGAACGCCGGATCCTAAGGGAAAAAGGCATTCCGGAAGAGGTCATTCCTACCCTGGTCAAAGCCAGGAAGGAGGTGACCGCACAACATTATCACCACATGTGGCGGAAATATGTTGCGTGGTGTGAGGCCAGGAAGGCCCCACGAAGAAATTTCAACTCGGTCGATTCCTGCATTTCCTGCAAACAGGAGTGTCTATGGGCCTCAAATTGGGGCCCATTAAGGTTCAAATTTCGGCCCTGTCGATTTTCTTCCAGAAAGAATTGGCTTCAGTTCCTGAAGTCCAGAAGTTTGTCAAGGGAGTATTGCATATACAACCCCCTTTTGTGCCTCCAGTGGCACTGTGGGATCTCAACGTAGTTCTGGGATTCCTCAAATCACATTGGTTTAAAACCAGTCAAATCTGTGGATTTGAAGCATCTCACATGAAAAGTGACCATGCTCTTGGCTCTGGCCTGGGCCAGGCAAGTGTCAAATTGGTGGGTTTTTTCTCAAAAAAGCCCATATCTATTTGTCCATTCGGACAGGGCAGAGCTGCGGACTCGTCCCCAGTTCTCTCCCTAAGGTGGTGTCAGTGTTTCACCTGAACCAGCTTATTGTGGTGCCTTGCGCCTACTAGGGACTTGGAGGACTCCAAGTTGCTGGATGTTGTCAGGGCCCTGAAAGTATAGGTTCCAGGACGGCTGGAGTCAGGAAAACTGACTTGCTGTTATCCTGTATGCACCCAACAAACTGGGTGCTCTTGCTTCTAAGCAGACTATTGCTAGTTGGATGTGTAATACAATTCAGCTTGCACATTCTGTGGCAGGCCTGCCACAGCCAAAATATGTAAATGCCCATTCCACAAGGAAGGTGGGCTCATCTTGGGCGGCTGCCCGAGGGGTCTCGGCTTTACAACTTTGCCGAGCGGCTATTTAGTCAGGGGCAAACACGTTTGTAAAATCCTACAAATTTGATACCCTGGCTAAGGAGGACCTGGAGTTCTCTCATTCGGTGCTGCAGAGTCATCCGCACTCTCCCGCCCGTTTGGGAGCTTTGGTATAATCCCCATGGTCCTTTCAGGAACCCCAGCATCCACTAGGACGATAGAGAAAATAAGAATTTACTTACCGATAATTCTATTTCTCGGAGTCCGTAGTGGATGCTGGGCGCCCATCCCAAGTGCGGATTATCTGCATTACTTGTACATAGTTACAAAAATCGGGTTATTATTGTTGTGAGCCATCTTTTCAGAGGCTCCGCTGTTATCATACTGTTAACTGGGTTCAGATCACAGGTTGTACAGTGTGATTGGTGTGGCTGGTATGAGTCTTACCCGGGATTCAAAATCCTTCCTTATTGTGTACGCTCGTCCGGGCACAGTATCCTAACTGAGGCTTGGAGGAGGGTCATAGGGGGAGGAGCCAGTGCACACCACCTGATCCTAAAGCTTTACTTTTTGTGCCCTGTCTCCTGCGGAGCCGCTATTCCCCATGGTCCTTTCAGGAACCCCAGCATCCACTACGGACTCCGAGAAATAGAATTATCGGTAAGTAAATTCTTATTTTTTTCTAACATTCTAGTGGATACTGGAATGACATTAGTAACATGGGGTATAAATTGGGTCCATTGGAGCCTGGCACCTTAAGAAATCATTGGTGTGCTGGCTCCTCCCCTCTATGCCCCTCCACCAGACTCAGTTTAGAATAAGGTGCCCAAGGAGCCAGGTGCATTCCTCGGGAGCTCCAGAGAGTTTTCTTCAAAAAAAAATTTTTTTTTCAAGCAGCACTGACTCGGATGGCTCGGTCAGACCCATTCTAAATTTAAAATCCCTGAACCTGTACTTGAAAAAGTTCACATTCAAGATGGAATCGCTCCGGGCAGTTATTTCCAGCCTGGAGGGGGGGTGGGGGGGATTTTATGGTGTCACTGGACATAAAGGACGCGTACCTTCATGTCCCCATATATCTCCCTCATCAGGCGTACTTGAGATTCGCTGTTCAGGACTGCCATTACCAGTTTCAGACATTGCCGTTTGGGCTTTCCACGGCCCCGAGGATTTTTACCAAGGTAATGGCGGAAATGATGGTGCTCCTGCGCAGGCAGGGAGTCACAATTATCCCGTACTTGGACGATCTCCTGATAAAGGCGAGATCAAGAGGTCAGTTGTTGAAAAGCGTGGCGCTCTCCCAGAGAGTGCTGCAGCAACACGGCTGGATTCTGAATCTACCAAAGTCACAGTTGGTGCCAACAACTCGGCTATCGTTCTTAGACATGATTCTGGACACGGAACAAAAGAGGGTTTTTCTCACAATGAAAAAAGCCCAGGAACTCCAGAACTTGGTCAGAGACCTAAAACAGAAGAAAGTTGGTTCTGAACTGTTCGCCCGTGTGGCGCAATGCAGCCCGTCCACTACAAATGCCAACGTAAAAATCACCAATTTTACAAGAGCAGTATATGATACAAAGTATGGGGTGGTATCTGTCTATGTACAGGGCGCATATAGGATAATTATAACATGGAATACATCCCTTTTGTTATTTGTGAAGACGATGTATCCTTCATAAGGCAACTCGGAGGTTTCCTTGATTATTCTTCCCTCCTCTCGTAGAGTCATACAGTGATCCCGATGTTCATAAAAAACAAAGGTAAAGGAAAAATGTGTCTTTGAAGAAATATCATTGATTGAAAGATACCTTTATGGGTTTCCACTCACTTGTCCCTGTGTGAGTGGGGTACGCCCTTTTATTTCCTGAGTTGTGAAAATAACCTAACGGGTGAAAAACTGCTCTACACATTTTTCCTTTACCTTTGTTTTTTATGAACATCGGGATCACTGTATGACTCTACGAGAGGAGGGAAGAATAATCAAGGAAACCTCCGAGTTGCCTTATGAAGGATACATCGTCTTCACAAATAACAAAAGGGATGTATTCCATGTTATAATTATCCTATATGCGCCCTGTACATAGACAGATACCACCCCATACTTTGGTCAGAGACCTGTTGAAACCGAAAAGGGTGTCAGTCCATCAATGCACTCGAGTGCTGGGGAAAATGGTGGCGTCCTACGAGGCCATCCCCTTCAGCAGGTTTCATGCGAGGACTTTTCAGTGGGATCTTCTGGACAAGTGGTCCGGGTCCCATCTTCATATTCATCAGAAAATCAGCCTGTCCCCCAGGGCCAGGGTGTCTCTCCTGTGGTGGCTGCAGTGTGCTCACCTTCTAGAGGGTCGCAGGTTCGGCATTCAGGACTGGGTTCTGGTGACCACGGACGCGAGCCTCCGAGGATGGGGAGCAGTCACACAAGGAAGAAACTTTCAAGGACTATGGTCAAGCCAGGAGGCTTGTCTTCACATCAACATACTGGAATTGAGGGCCATATACAACGGCCTGCGTCAAGCGGAGAATCTTCTTCACGACCTACCGGTTCTGATTCAGTCAGACAACGTCACAGCCGTGGCTTATGTAAACCGACAGGGCGGAACAAGGAGCAGAGTGGCAATGGCAGAAGCCGCCAGGATTCTTCGCTGGGCGGAAAATCATGTAAGCGCTTTGACTGCAGTCTTCATTCCGGGAGTGGACAACTGGGAAGCAGACTTCCTCAGCAGACACAATCTCCATCCAGGAGAGTGGGGACTTCATCAAGAAGTTTTTGCAGAGATAACAAGTCATTGGGGACTTCCTCAAATAGACATGTTGGCGTCACGCCTCAACAAGAAGCTTCGGAGGTATTGTGCCAGGTCAGGGGACCCTCAGGCAGTAGCGGTAGACGCTCTGGTGACACCTTGGGTGTTTCGGTCGGTCTATGTGTTTCCTCCTCTTCCACTCATCTCAAAGATATTGAGAATCATAAGACGAAAAAGAGTGCGGACAATACTCATTGTTCCGGATTGGCCTCGAAGGGCCTGGTAGTCAGATCTTCAGGAAATGCTCACAGGAGATCCGTGGCCTCTTCCTCTCAGAGAGGACCTGTTGCAACAGGGGCCCTGCGTGTTCCAAGACTTACCGCGGTTACGTTTGACGGTATGGCGGTTGAACGCCGAATCCTAGCTGGAAAAGGCATTCCGGAAGAAGTCATCCCTACTCTGATGAGGGCTAGGAAGGAGGTGACGGCGAAGCATTATCACCGTATCTGGAGAAAGTATGTATCTTGGTGTGAGGCCAAGAATGCTCCTACGGAAGATTTCCATCTGGGCCGTCTTCTCCACTTTCTGCAGACAGGAGTGGATATGGGCCTGAACTTAGGGTCGAAATCTGTACCTTAATAAGGCCTATCAATTTTCTTTCAGAAGGAATTGGCTTCTCTCCCAGAAGTCCAGACTTTCGTAAAGGGAGTGCTGCACATACAGCCTCCTTTTGTGCCTCCAGTGGCGCCATGGGACCTTAACGTGGTGTTACAGTTCCTAAAGTCTCACTGGTTTGAACCTCTTCAAACAGTGGAATTAAAATTTCTCACTTGGAAGGTGGTCATGTTGTTGGCCTTGGCGTCTGCAAGGAGGGTATCCGAATTGGCAGCTTTGTCTCACAAAAGCCCCTATCTGATTTTCCATGTGGATAGAGCAGAATTGAGGACTCGTCCTCAATTTTTTGACAAAGGTGGTTTCATCTTTTCATATGAACCAGCCTATTGTGGTACCTGTGGCTACGGGGGACTTGGAGGATTCCACGTCCCTTGATGTAGTCAGGGCCTTAAAAATGTATGTAGCCAGGACGGCTCGGGTTAGGAAAACAGAGGCTCCGTTTGTCCTGTATGCAGCCAACAAGATTGGCGCTCCTGCTTCTAAGCAGACTATTGCTCGCTGGATCTGTAACACGATTCAGCAGGCTCATTCTACGGCTGGATTGCCGTTACCAAATTCGGTAAAGGCCCATTCCACTAGGAAGGTGGGCCCTTCTTGGGCAGCTGCCTGAGGCGTCTCGGCATTACAGCTTTGTCGAGCGGCGACTTGGTCGGGTTCAAACACTTTTACAAAATTCTACAAGTTTGATACCCTGGCTAATGAAGACCTCATGTTTGCTCAATCGGTGCTGCAGAGTCATCCGCACTCTCCCGCCCGGTCTGGAGCTTTGGTATAATCCCCATGGTCCTTACGGAGTCCCCAGCATCCTCTAGGACGTAAGAGAAAATAAGATTTTATACCTACCGGTAAATCTTTTTTCTCCTAGTCTGTAGAGGATGCTGGGTGCCTGTCCCAGTGCGGACTAAATTCTGCAAGACTTGTATATAGTTTTTGCTTACATAAGGGTTATGTTACAGTTTTGATCAGTCTCGGGCTGATGCTGTTTGTTTCATACTGTTAACAGGTTAGTATATTCCATGTTATACGGTGTGGATGGTGTGGGCTGGTATGAATCTTGCTCTTAGATTAACAAAATCCTTTCCTCGTACTGTCCGTCTCCTCTGGGCACAGTTACTCTAACTGGGGTCTGGAGGAGGGGCCTAGAAGGAGGAGCCAGTGCACACCCATTCTAAAGTTCTTTATAGTACCCATGTCTCCTGCGGAGCCCGTCTATACCCCATGGTCCTGACGGAGTCCCCAGCATCCTCTACGGACTAGGAGAAAAAGATTTACCGGTAGGTATAAAATATATATATTTTTTTTAATGGTGGCCATATTTAAGGAAGTAAGAGGCGCCAAATTTGCTTCTCAGTTAAAGATAACGCCTTCCATATCTGGAGACATTTTTCTCAGCCAGTCAGACCAGAGAGAGGCGTTTTATAACTAGGTGAAAAATAGTTTACTGTCCCCTCAGCTGGTAGTTTTTATTTTAGGTCTCTGCTGCAAAGGATTTTCCAGGTGTTCTTAAGCATGTTTATGCGTTATATTTTCAAAGGACTTCCACTACAAAGATCCTGTGAAAATAAAGGGAATGTTCTGGATATCAACCCCGACCTCATTACTGAATCACAGTTAGGTGTGCGAGGGTTGCAACGAGGCTGATTAGAATAAAAAATATTTTTTTTAAATGTATTCTCTCTCAGTGAATCCAGTGTACAATTGTTCCCGTCATCTATTACGGTATTCTGTTGCCTATTATACAGATAAGATGCACTACAAGTATTCTGTGGGGGTGCATTTTCACCATCAAATGCACAAACCAAGAATTTTTTACCAGCACAGTAACTAAATAATTAGCATCCATCTAATTATATATTATATATACATACTGCCTCCAACGGACGCTGCTGACAGGTCCATGGGGGAGGGATCTTCAGATATTGTCACCCCTTTCAACTCTATCTGTATCAACAGTTGATGGTCTGGTGGGGAATAGTTGAATGAGTATTTATATTAATTGATTATTTCTTACTAGAAAGAAAATAAGAATTTACTCACCGGTAATTCTATTTCTCGTAGTCCGTAGTGGATGCTGGGGACTCCGTAAGGACCATGGGGAATAGCGGCTCCGCAGGAGACTGGGCACAAATAGAAAGCTTTAGGACTACCTGGTGTGCACTGGCTCCTCCCCCTATGCCCCTCCTCCAGACCTCAGTTAGGATACTGTGCCCGGAAGAGCTGACACAATAAGGAAGGATTTTGAATCCCGGGTAAGACTCATACCAGCCACACCTATCACACCGTATAACCTGTGATCTGAACCCAGTTAACAGCATGATAACAGAAGGAGCCTCTGAATAGATGGCTCACAACAATAACCCGATTAGTTAACAATAACTATGTACAAGTATTGCAGACAATCCGCACTTGGGATGGGCGCCCAGCATCCACTACGGACTACGAGAAATAGAATTACCGGTGAGTAAATTCTTATTTTCTCTGACGTCCTAGTGGATGCTGGGGACTCCGTAAGGACCATGGGGATTATACCAAAGCTCCCAAACGGGCGGGAGAGTGCGGATGACTCTGCAGCACCGAATGAGAGAACTCCAGGTCCTCCTCAGCCAGGGTATCAATTTTGTAGAATTTTGCAAACGTGTTTGCCCCTGACCAAGTAGCAGCTCAGCAAAGTTGTAAAGCCCAGACCCCTCGGGCAGCCGCCCAAGATGAGCCCACCTTCCTCGTGGGATGGGTTTTAACAGATTTAGGCTGCGGTAATCCCACCGCAGAATGCGCCATCTGAATAGTGCTACAAATCCAGCGCGCAATAGACTGCTTAGAAGCAGGAGCACCCAGCTTGTTGGGTGCATACAGGATAAACAGCGAGTCAGTCTTTCTGACTCCAGCCGTCCTGGAAACGTAAATTTTCAGGGCCCTGACTACGTCCAGCAACTTGGAATCCTCCAAGTCCCTAGTAGCCGCAGGCACCACAACAGGTTGGTTCAAGTGAAAAGCTGAGACCACCTTCGGGAGAAACGGAGGACGAGTCCTCAAATCTGCCCTATCCATATGGAAAATCAGATAAGGGCTTTTACAAAACAAAGCCGCCAATTCTGAAACTCGCCTGGCCGAAGCCAGGGCCAACAGCATGACCACTTTCCATGTGAGATATTTTAAATCCACAGTCTTAAGTGGCTCAAACCAATGTGATTTCAGGAATTCCAAAACCACATTGAGATCCCAAGGTGCCACTGGGGCACAAAAGGAGGCTGAATATACAGAACTCCTTTGACAAAAGTCTGAACTACAGGCAGTGAAGCCCGTTCTTTCTGGAAGAAAATCGACAGAGCCGAAATCTGGACCTTGATGGACCCCAAATTGAGGCCCAACGTCACTCCTGCTTGCAGGCATTGTAGGAATCGACCCAGCTGAAATTCCTCTGTCGGGGCCTTCTTGGCCTCACACCACGCAACATATTTTCGCCCAATGCGGTTATAACGTTTTGTGGCGACATCCTTCCTGGCTTTGAGCCGGGTAGGGATGACTTCCTCCGGAATGCCCATTAGGATCCGGTGTTCAACCGCCATGCCGTCAAACGTAGCCGCGGTAAGTCTTGGAACAGACAGGATCCCTGGTGCAGCAGGTCTTGTCTGAGCGGCAGAGGCCAAGGGTCCTCTGCAAGCAAATCTTAAAGTTCCGGGTACCAAGCTCTTCATGGCCAATCCGGAACCACGAGTATAGTTTCCACTCCTCGCTTTCACATGATTCCCAGTACCTTGAGAATGAGGCAGAGGAGGAAACACATAAACCGACTGGTACACCCACGGTGTCACTAGAGCGTCCACAGCGATCGCCTGAGGGTCCCTTGACCTGGCGCAATATCTTTTCAACTTTTTGTTGAGGCGGGACGCCATCATGTCCACCCGTGGACATACCCAACGGTTTACCCGCCTTTGGAAAACTTCTGGATGAAGTCATCGGAGAATCCTTGTGGCTTCTGCCATCGCCATCCTGCTTCTTGTGCTGCCCTGTTTGTTTACATGGGCGACCGCCGTGATGTTGTCTGATTGGATCAGTACCGGCTGGTTCTGAAGCAGGGGCCTTGCTTGACTTAGGGCATTGTAAATGGCCCTTAGCTCCAGAATATTTATGTGAAGCGAAATTTCCTTGGAAATTTCTTCCCTGTGAGACTGCACCCTAGCCCCGAAGGCTGGCATCCGTGGTCACCAGGACCCAGTCCTGTATTCCGAATCCGGTGAATCTGCGGCCCTCTAGTAGATGAGCCCTCTGCAGCCACCACAGCAGCGACAACCTGTTTCTTGCTGACAGGGTTATCCGCTGTTGTATCTGTAGATGGGACCCGGACCATTTGTCCCACAGGTCCCACTGGAACGTCCTTGCGTGGAACCTTACGAATGGAATTATGCTTCGTACGAAGCTACCATTTTTCCCAGGACTCGTGTGCATTGATGTACCGACACCTGTCCTGGTTTTAGGATGTCTCTGACTAGAGATGACAACTCCTCGGCTTTTTCCACTGGAAGAAACACTCTTTTCTGGTCTGTGTCCAGAATCATTCCCAGGAACAGAAGACGTGTCGTCGGGACCAGCTGTGACTTTGGAATATTGAGAATCCAGCCGTGCTGTTGTAGCACTTCCCGAGAGAGTGCTACCCCCACTACCAACTGTTCTTTGGACCTCGCCTTTATCAGGAGATCATCCAAGTACGGGATAATAAAAACTTCCTTCTTGCGAAAGAGTATCATCATTTCGGTCATTACCTTGGTAAAGACTTTCGGTGCCGTGGACAACTCCAACGGCAGCGTCTGGAACTGATAGTGACAGTCCTGTACCACACCTCTGAGGTACTCCTGGTGAGGAGGGTAAATGGGGACATGCAGGTACGCATCCTTGATGTCCAGGGAGACCCTGTAATCCCCCTCGTCCAGGCTCGTAATAACCGCCCTGAGCGATTCCATCTTGAACTTGAATCTTCTGATATAAAAAATTCAAGTATTTTAATTTTAAGATGGGTCTCACCGAACCGTTCTGTTTCGGTACCACAACCATTGTGGAATAGTAACCCCTTCCTTGCTGAAGGAGGGGCACCTTGACAATCACTTGTTGTGATTATAGTGTTGAATAGCCATCAACACCGCCTCCCTGGCAGAGGGAGGTGCCGGTAAGGCAGATTTTAGGAAACGGCGGGGGGGAAGAACGTCTCAAACTCCAGCCTGTACCCCTGAGATACTACTTGAAGGACCCAGGGATCCATGTGAGAGAGCCCACTGGGCGCTGAAATTTCTGAGACGGGCCCCCACCGTACCCGGGTCCGCCTGAGCAGCCCCAGCGTCATGCTGTGGGCTTACCGTACGCAGGGAGGACTTCTGCTCTTGGGAACTAGCTGTGTGCTGCAGCTTTTTCCTCTACCTTTGCCTCTCGGCAAAAAGGATGAGCCTCTAGCCCTCTTGCTTTTCTGGGGCCGAAAGGACTGTACTTGATGATACGGTGCTTTCTTTTGTTGTGGGGTAACCTGTGGCAAAAAAGTCGATTTCCCAGCAGTAGCTGTGGAAACGAGGTCTGAAAAAACCATCCCCAAACAGTTTTACCCCCTTATAGGGCAAACTTCCATGTGCCGATTCGAGTCGGCATCGCCTGACCATTGCCGAGTCCATAACCCCCGTCTGGCGGCAATGGACCTAGCGCTTATTTTTGATGCCAGCCGGCAAATATCCCTCTGTGCATCACGCATGTATAAGACCACGTCTTTTATATGCTCTATTGTCAGCAAAATATTGTCCCTATCCATAGTTATTTTCCGACAGGGAATCTGACCACGCAGCGGGAGCACTGCACATCCATGCCGAAGCAATGGCTGGTCGCAATATAATGCCCGAGTGTGTGACTATATCTTTTAGGGTAACCTCCTGCTTTCTATCAGCAGGTTCCTTCAGGGCGGCCGTATCCGGATACGGTAGTGCCACCTTTTCTGATAAGCGTGTAAGCGCTGTATCTACCCTATGGGGTGTTTCCCCACGTGACCTATCCTCTGGCGGGAAAGGGTACGCTGCCAATAACCGTTTAGAAATTATCAATTTCTTACCGGGGGAAGACCACGCTTCCTCACACACCTCATTTAATTTCTCAGATGCAGGAAAAACTACTAATAGTTTTCTCTCACCAAACACAATACCCTTTTATGTGGTACCTGGGGTATTATCATAAATATGTAATACATTTTTCATTGCCTCAATCATGTAACGGGTGAACCTATTTGGAGGGTACACTAGTCTCATCGTCGTCGACACTGGAGTCGGTATCTGTGTCTGCCATCTGAGGTAGCGGGCGTTTTCAGAGCCCCCCATGACATTTGAGACGCTGGAACAGGCCCAAGCTGAGAAGCCGGCTGTTCTGTGTCGTCGACCTTTTGTGTAAGGAGTTGACACTTTCACGTAATCCTTCCATAAGTCCAACCACACCGGTGTCGACCCCTCCACATACATGTCGACACAGCCGTACCGACACACAGCACACACACAGGGAATGCTCTGACAGAGGACAGGACCCCACAAAGCCCTTTGGGGAGACAGAGGGAGAGTATGCCAGCACACACCAGGGCGCTATATATCACAGGGATATCACCTATAAAAAGTGTTTTCCCTTATAGCTGCATATATATTGTATACTGCGCCTAAATTGTGCCCCCCCTCTCTTTTTAACCCTTTCTGTAGTGTATTAACTGCAGGGGAGAGCCAGGGAGCTTCCCTCCAACGGAGCTGTGAGGGAAAAATGGCGCCAGTGTGCTGAGGGAGATAGCTCCGCCCCTTTTTTGCGGACTTTTCTCCCGCATTTTTATGGATTCTGGCAGGGGTTAAAAAGCACCTATATAGCCTCTGGGGCTATATATGGTGCCAGTTTGCCAGCCAAGGTGTCAGTATTGCTGCTCAGGGCGCCCCCCCCCCCCCCCTCCCCCCAGCGCCCTGCACCCATCAGTGACCGCAGTGTGAGGTGTGCATGAGGAGCAATGGCTCACAGCTGCAGTGCTGTGCGCTACCTTGGTGAAGACTGATGTCTTCTGCCGCCGATTTTCTGGACCACTTCTTGCTTCTGGCTCTGTAAGGGGGCCGGCGGCGCGGCTCCGGGACCGGACTCCGAGGCTGGGCCTGTGTTCGATCCCTCTGGAGCTAATGGTGTCCAGTAGCCTAAGAAGCCCAAGCTGGCTGCAAGCAGGCAGGTTCGCTTCTTCTCCCCTTAGTCCCTCGTAGCAGTGAGCCTGTTGCCAGCAGGTCTCACTGAAAATAAAAAACCTAATTCTAACTTTCTTTCTAGGAAGCTCAGGAGAGCCCCCTAGTTTGCATCCAGCTCGGCCGGGCACAAAGATCTAACTGAGGTCTGGAGGAGGGTCATAGGGGGAGGAGCCAGTGCACACCAGGTAGTCCTAAAGCTTTCTATTTGTGCCCAGTCTCCTGCGGAGCCGCTATTCCCCATGGTCCTTACGGAGTCCCCAGCATCCACTAGGACGTCAGAGAAAGAAGATTTCTAACTGTTTGAGAATACTCTTCAGAGCTCCTAATTGTTCTACGGCTCTTCTCCGCCTAGGCTAATGGGTGAAGGCCGGGCTGAGTTGGTATGTATGTTTTCGCTAAGATAAATCACAAGAGATTTCTTTGGTGGCTTAAATAAATGAGCACTACAATTGACAGCCCTCGTGGGAGCGCCGAGACTGGGCATACAACCAGGGGGCCAGTGATCCGTCAAGGTTAAGAAAAGAATAACCGGACATATATTTCACTGATTGAGTAGGGGCTATGAGCCCATCCTAAACAGGGAGGTTTTCATGCTTAAAACTTCCTCCATCCGCACATATGTAACAAGATGTCCTAAAACGTCAGTAAGACCCCTTATCCTACCTTAGAGCACGAGTGGTAAAATGTGGCGACTCTCGTAACGGTGTGCGAACCGTTAGAGGAGTACCTAACTAGAGGTGATCAGTACATGTTACCAACTGTCTAAATAAGTTTTTCTTTTACTAGCGGAGCATATCCGACGGTTAACCTCATATACTGATTAGGCTGTTAGGGAGGTTAGCATCCCGATCTCAGCTATGTCTCTCAATAGTTTTCTGTGACAACAGAATTTCAGTTTCCATAGAAGGGGAGAGGACTCCATAATGTTGGTAGTATACCTCTGTCTAATCTGCAAACGAGACATTCTTACTCATGCAAAACAGGGGTCATGTGTAGGTTGACATTAGCAAGAAAATATAACCTCTAGTTACAAGACCATCTCAAATGGAACTGGGAGATTCCTGTTTCGGTAAAAAGCTAAAGTTACCAAGGGTAAGCCTTCTTTGGCCCAATGATTTTCAGACAACTGAAATCAGATTTTCTGCCTACCTGATATCATAGAGATATACCAATAGGCAGTAGCATTTATTCTGGCCTATTATTCAACTAGTTTGGTTCTCGGTCTTCCCAATAGCCAATAACAGGTCTATACACAAACGTACCTTGGACCTCTTATGGGGGGTAAGGATTGGAATGTTCTAGGGAGACCGGATCCCAGACTTGAGAAGAGAATTTGGTATCAACAGGGTTTGTCTCCCTATATTACTGATATTACTGATAGATATTGACAACACCTAAGCTGTCACTCCGTTCAAAATCGAAGGTATTGCTAACAACGTTTCGGGGATTACTACAAAAAGATTGGCTAGGACCAAACGAATAGTGTCTGTCCACAATAAGTAATCCAGCGGGCTGCGCTATTATTATTAACATTCCTACTCTCAAAGAGGAAAGGGGTTCTCTTCTAATCCTGTTTTGCCATGCCCACAACGGTCACATTGATACTCATTTTAAAGTTTTTTTCACCCGATTTCTACTGGCATACCTATTCCAGAGAAATCAATCAAATCGCTCATTGCAGGCCTAGAACCGGAGGAGTCATAGTGTCTTTGGACATAAAGGATGCATTCCTTCCTATCCCGATTTGGACTCCTCACCAAGCATACTTAGGATTCGTACTGGTGAAAGATCATTGCCAGTTGGGACCTAACCATTCGGTCTATCCTCAGCCCTGAGAATTTTTACAGAGATCAGGGTGATAAGGGTCGCAAGTTTGAGACTATTGGGGGTCACGATCAGGATGATCTGCTGATCTAAGCCATCTCCCAGGAACAGCTGCTCAAGGAAGCCGACTCATCGATTTCTCACTAAACGTGGGTGGATTGTAATTTCCAGGAATCGACCCTAATGCCAATTCCAAGGATACAATTTCCAGATTTCATCTTGGAGACTGTACAATTGCAGAGCAAGATCCAGGACATACCGAGGCTGGTGGCTCAGGTACTACAGCCACAGACAGTTTCTCTACCCCTGGGGTACAACTTCTCGTGAAGATGTTGCCATCTTTGGAGGCTCTGCAGTACGGCAGACTTCACTACCAACCATTCCAGGTGAACCTCATTGCTCAGGCAGCAGGTTCGCATTGGTTTTCTATATCACAGGTTTTTTATTTCATTCACAAGCTTCCCTCATATTGGTGGTCGTTACACACGAATCTCGCAGAAGGGAAGAGATTTGGTTTTTAGAATTGGGGGATCCTCAGAACGGATGCCAGTTTCAAAGGTTGGAATGCCGTCCTAGAGGAACATCAGTTTCAGAACGGATGGACGTCACGAGAAAGTAGTCTACCTATAGATATTCTCGAGCTGAGTGCAGTTACACTACAACTTCTTTTAGCCAAAAACCTAGTGATGGGTCACCACTTAAAGATACAGTCGGACAATGTCACAACAACGGCATACATAAACCATCAGAAAGGAACAAGATGGCATTAAAAGTAGCCACAAAGATCTTGTTGTGGGCAAGAAGGTGCAACATCGTCATTTTCAGTATAGTTCATTCCGGGAGTGGAGCACTGGGGAGTAGACTCTCTCAGTCGACCGAACATGCATCCAGGAATCGAAATGGTGATAGGGTGAGGAGGGCTACCTCCTGTAGACCTAATGGCCTCTCGACACAACCATCAGCTGCCCAGGTATGTGGGATCAAGCAGCGAACGAAGTGGACGCATGACACTTCCTTGGTCTTCCATAAGTGTTTACAAATTTCCATCATTTCATTTTATACCCAGGGTATTAACGAAGGCCAAACGGAAAGGAGTGTGGGCAACTTATCATTCCACCACACTGGTTCCGCAGCAGTTAGCGCTCGGTCTCGCGAGGTCTACTAGCGGAAGACCCCTGGAGACAATCTTTCAGAGAAAAGACAGAGGCATCTATGCCTACAATGATAGTGAAAGCCGGTCACGACCTTGTATTGTTACAGACTATGGAAGGACAGTTGAACTGGTGTCAGGACTACGGGCTGGATTCCAGGGGATTCCCTCTGGCTAGACTTTTACGTTTTCTCTGGACCGGTTTACATGGTGGCCTGTGTTAGGCTCCTTCAAGGTTAAGATTTTCGCCTCTCCATCCTTTTTCAACAGTGCTTAGCATCTTTACAGGAGGTTCAGACGCTTCTAAGGGAAGTTCTGAGGAGACCTCTTTTCCCGGCCTTCCACAACGCCGTGGGGCCTAACCTTGAGGTTAGAATGTTTCAAGTCAACGACCTCTGAGCCTTTAGAGAGAGCAGGATGAATTATCTCTCCAGGACAGTCTTGTTGTTACTTACCTTAGTCTAGACCAAACGGGTCTCTGATTTGGGTGCCTTATGGTGCCAGAGTCCCTTTTCTATTTTTCCAGGACAATAGGGTAGTACACCGTACACGGGCAGAGTTTTCTCCCATAGGTTGTTGAGGGGTTTCCCGTAAGCCAGCCAAGGGTGAGGCCATCTTTTCGATGGGGCAGTGTCTTTGGAGGTTGTACGAGCTCTACAGATATCCGTGCAAGTTAAGTCGTCTATCTGAATATAGGACCGATTGTTTTTTGTTTTTTTGAGGGTACACAGAGGAGTTGCTCTGCATCTACACAAACGCTGCCCAGATAGATTAGGTTACCACTATGCAGTAATTATCCTGTGGTATACGGTTTCCAGTTCAGGCTGGTGCCCATACCGCCAGATCAGTGGGCACCACATGGGTGGCAGCCAGAGGTGCAGCTACTACTCAACATTACAGAGCGGCAACGTGGTCTTCAGACACACGTTCACAAGCTTCTAGAAGTTTGATACTTTTGCGTCCAGAGATTCAAAGTTTGGATGTCTGGTTTTACAGGCTACTGACAGCACTCCCACCCTTGGGAGTAACTTTGGGACGTCCCATAATGTATATGATGTTCCAGTGTCCCCTAGTGGATGAAAGAGAAAAGAGGATTTTGGGACTTACTGATAAATTCATTTCTCTGAATACTCTAGGGGACACTGGACGCCCGCCTCGGTGCTGTCAACCTGCTGTTGTTACATGTTCTTGTTGAACTGTTCGTGCAAACAGCATTGGTTTTCTGTTAACAGACTTCTAGGTTGCTGTTTGTTTTTGTTGTACGGTAGGCTCCTCGCCATTGGTTTTGTAGTCTCATGTCCTAGTCTCTCCGTCAAATTTTCCAAACTGAGGGATGAGGGGCGTGAAGGGGGAGGAGCCGGCTATGCAGACAATGTTTTAATTCTAGATTGTGCCACACCTCCGGTAGCAAGCTTCATACCCCTAATGTATATGATGTTCCAGTGTCCCCTAGAGGATTCAGAGAAATGGATTTATCGGTAAGTACCAAAATCCTTTTTTTTTTCTTACACAGATTCTGTATTTTACAGCCAGTATAATATGTAAGGGACCGCCTGCCATTGAGGGGGCGTGGCTTCCCGGAGAGCGGGACCAAAGGCTGAAAGGTGCCATTTCCTGCTGCTGCTGAGTGCCAGGCTGCATGCTGGAGCTGCCCGGCCACAGAATCCACTGAATCACCAATTGTGCTGGTACTAGAATTTTTATAGAGAGGGGGAAGCATATAAATGGCGGTGACAGTGCCGCTATGTTAAAAAATGTTTTAATAATAATAATAATATATATATATATATATATATATATATATTTACATACATACACACGTATACCTGTTCTGACGGAGGTATTGTGTGCTGGTCTCAATCCTCTCTGTGTCACTCCATTCAGGCTGTCTGGGGTTGTTGTGCTGTTTGGTGAATACACAAAGTGCAGTGACAACACAGACAGTGAGTCTGTGTTGTCACTGCACTTTGTGTATTCACCAAACTCTGTGTGTTTTCTGCAGTAAGAATGGGAAAAAGACTGTGTCTCTCCATTTAACACTAAGTTTACACCTTCCCCAGGGGTTCTCTCCTGTGTACCCAGTGTTCTCTCCCTTCATAGGGTAGTAGTTTGCGGGAACCTGAGTGGTTACTAACATTAATACAGAGTTGGCTACTGCCAGACAGGAAAGGCAGACCCTTAAACAATCTGTAGATGATTTCTTGGTTAAAGCTGCTGACCATAGACAGGCTCCTCGGCCCCCTCTGGTGGTCTCTCATAAACGCACACTCCCACAGGTGCTCCAGTCTGACTGTGATACTGACATGCCAGAGCGGGATGAGGGAGAGTTAGACGTGGAAGATGACAATTCTCTGACCCCGGGGGTTGAGGCCCTGATTTATGCTATTAGAGAAGTCCTCAACATACCGGATAAAGAGTCAGAACCAGAAGAGGAATTGTTTTTTCACGTAAAACCAAAATCCTCTGCCACCTTCCCCATATCAAAGGAATTAAAGTCTTTCTAAAGAAGCGTGGGTCAATCCTGACAAGAAATTCCAAACTCCTAAACGGTTACTAAATTCCTTTCCTTTTCCTCCTGAGGATAGGAAAGTATGGAAAAATCCACCGTCTGTGGATACTTCAGTGTCCAGGCTGTCACATAAAATTGGTACTGCCTGTACCTGGGGCTCTCTCTCTCAAGGACCCAGCTGACCGCAAAATTGAGACTACTCAAATCTATACTGCAGTGGACGTAGCTCAAAGGCCCACTATAGCTTGCAGCTGGATTTCCAGGGCCATTGTAAAATGGTCTGATAATATAAGGGGGTTTGACTTACTGCCTCAGGAAGAGATCTTTACTGCATCATATCCAGGATGCTGAAAATGTTATGAGTGAGGCTATTAAAGAATTATGTCTCATAAATGGGCGTACAACACCTATGGCGGTCTCTGCTCGCAGGGCTCGGTGGCTGCGAAACTGGTCAGCAGTTGCTGATTCCAAGAAAGGTGTGGAGAATATTCCTTTTACAGGGGATGCTTTGTTTGGGGAAGAACTGAACAAGTGGATCTCTCGGGCGATGGCAGGTAAGTCTACATATCTGCTGTTGGCTGCACCTCCTGCTAGACGTCCCTACCCTGGGCCCTCTCTGCAGTCCTTTCGTGTGGCCAGATTCAGACGCGCCTCAAATGCTGCTAGAGGAATTTGTGGTAAGTCCCATAAACCAGTGGCTGCTGGATCTCTGGATCCTCGTCCACTAAGCCCTACGCGTGACCTTTGGCCCCAGCAGCAGGGCGAATTTCAGGTAGGTGCTCGCCTTCAACACTTCGCCCATGTGTGGGCACAGTCCTGCTGGGATCCTTGGGTGAGAAACCTCATATCCCAGGAGTACCGGTTGGAATTTCAAGCACTACCTCCTCCCAGATTCTTTAAGTCAGGCTTACCAGCTTCACCCGTAGCAAGGATTACCTTGCAAGACGCCATTCAAAAACTAATACAAACAGGGGTTGTTGTCCCAGTTCCTCCTCCGTTGCACAACAGAGGTTTTTAATCGAGCCTTTTTGTTGTACCAAAACCGGACGGTTTGGTATGGCCCATCTTGAACCTAAAATCCTTGAACCCGTATCTATGGTGGTCATTCCGAGTTGTTCGCTCTGTATTTTTCTTCGCATCGCAGCGATTTTCCGCTTATTGCGCATGCGCAATGTTCGCACTGCGACTGCGCCAAGTAAATTTGCTATGCAGTTAGGAATTTTACTCACGGCTTTTTCATCGTTCTGGTGATCGTAATGTGATTGACAGGAAGTGGGTGTTACTGGGCGGAAACTGGCCGTTTTATGGGTGTGTGTGAAAAAACGCTACCGTTTCTGTGAAAAACGCGGGAGTGGCTGGAGAAACGGAGGAGTGTCTGGGCGAACGCTGGGTGTGTTTGTGACGTCAAACCAGGAACGACAAGCACTGAACTGATCGCAGATGCCGAGTAAGTCTGGAGCTACTCAGAAACTGCTAAGAGAGGTCTAATCGCAATATTGCGAATACGTCGTTCGCAATTTTAAGAAGCTAAGATTCACTCCCAGTAGGCGGCGACTTAGCGTGAGCAAATCTGCTAAAAGCAGCTTGCGAGCGAACAACTCGGAATGAGGGCCTATGTGTGTTCAAATTCAAGATGGGAGTCCCTGAGAGCAGTGGTCTCCGGTCTGGAGGAGGGGGAGTTCCTGGTGTCCCTGGATGTCAAGGATGCTTACCTACATATCCCCATATGGCTTCCTCATCAGGCTTACCTCCGGTTCGCTATACTGGACCTCCAGTTTCAGGCCTTACCCTTTGGTCTCTCCACAGCTCCAAAGGTATTCACAAAAGTCATGGCAAAGATGATGCTGCAATTGCGCAGGATGGGAGTCAACAGTCCCCTATTTGGACGATCTTCTGATAAGGGCAGTGTCCAGGGAACATCTGCTACACAGCATCAACTTGACTACTCGCCTGCTTACGGACCATTGGTGGATTCTAAATCTATAGAAGTCTCACCTGGAACCGTCACAAGGAATTCACTTCCTGGGAATGATACTGGAGACGGTGTCTCAGAAGGCATTCTTTCCAATGGACAAGGCCATGATTATCCAGGCTATAGTCCGCCCTGTGCTCAGACCCCACAAGATCTCAGTTCATCTTTGCATTTGCTTACTGGGCAAGATGGTTGCCTCCTATGAGGCAATGCTGTACGGTAGATTTCATACACGTCTGTTCCAGCTGGATCTGGTCAGGGTCTCACCTGCACATGCACCAGAGTATAGCACTGTCGCCAAAAGCACGGATCTCCCTGTTATGGTGGCTACAAGTCTCCTTGTGGAGGGTCGGAGTTTCAGTACCCAGTCTTGGACTCCACTAACAACGGATGCCAGCCTCCAGGGTTGGGGTGCTGTGACCCAGGAGGCCCAGTTCCAGGGAAAGTGGTTGAGTCAGGAATCTGCACTCCCAATAAATGTCCTGAACTCACGGCAATTTACAATGCTCTTGTGCAAGCCTCCTATCTCTTTCGGAATCAAGCCATCCAGGTGCAGTCGGACAACGCCACGGCGGTGGCATACATAAACAGACAGGGAGGAACAAGAAGCAGGGGCGCAATGCAAGAGGTGTCAAGGATACTCCTTTGGGCGGAGGCAAATGCAAGGGCCATCTCAGCCATATTCATTCCAGGCGTGGACAATTGGGAAGCGGACACGACCTCTATCCGGGGGTATGGGGCCTTCACCCTCAGGTGTTTCAACAACTGGTTCACCGATGGGGTTGTCCGCAGATAGACCTAATGGCTTCTTGTCTCCACAAGAAGCTCCGACGTTACTGTTCCAGAATGAGGGATCTGCAGGCTGCGGCACAGTGGACGCTATGACGGCACTGTGGACTTACCAGTTTGTATACCTCCAATCCCTCTCATTACCACAGTTCTAAAAAGACTCAAAAGGGAAAGCGTTTGGGCAATTCTCTTTGCCCCGGATTGGCCTCGAAGGGTCTGGTATGCAGACCTCCTGACCATGTCTCTGGAGGAACATTGGCTTCTGCTGCTTCTCAAGGACCTTCTTCAACAAGGACCGTTCATCTATCCAGACTTACTGGGGCTACGGTTGACGGCTTGAAAGTTGAGAGGGAGATTTTAGCCAGAAAAGGTGTCCCATCCAAGGTTATTTCCACTATGTGCGAGCCCATAAGGTGGTCACGTCAAAACATTACCACCATAACTGGAAGAAATATGTTTTGTGGTGTGAGGGTAGAAAATATTCTCCTGCGGAGTTTCGATTGGGCCGTTTTCTGCTCTTCTTGCAAGCAGGCGTGGATAAGTGCCTAAGGTTAGGCTCCATCAAAGTTCAGATTTTGTCTCTATCTACCAGAAACTACTACCGAAGTACAGACATTCCCGAAAGGTGTTCTTCACATTCAGCCACCTTTTGTCCCTCCCACGGCTCTGTGGGATCTCACTGTGGTCTTGACCTTTCTCCAGTTGGACTGGTGTGAACCCTTGCAAAGGGTGGACTTGAAATATCTAACTTGGAAAACAGTCATGTTGCTGGCTTTGGCCTCTGCAAGACGTGTGTCAGAATTGGGGGCCTTATCCTGCAAAAGCATGTATTTGATATTTTATGTGGATAGGGCTGAACTCAGGACTCACCCGCAGTTTTTGCCAAAAGTGGTGTCGGCCTTTCACGTAAATCAGCCAATAGTGGTTCCAGTGTTGGCTGACACATCAGTTTCTCCACAGTCCCTGGACGATGTGAGGGCTTCGAAAATTAACTTCAATAGGACGGCTCGTCACAGGAAATCTGACTCGCTTTTTGTCCTTTATGACGCTACCAAAATTGGCTGTCCTGCTTCTAAGCAGTCAATTGCTCGTTGGCTCAGGTTAACCATTCAATAAGCCTATTCTTCGGCAGCATTGCCGCTGCCGAGTTCCATCCAGGCCCACTCCACAAGGTCGGTGGGTTCTTCTGGGGTGTCTCGGCCTTACAGTTGGGCCGTGCAGCTACTTGGTCTGGTTCGAACACATTCGTAAAGTTCTATAGGTTCGACACCTAGGCCAGAGATGACCTTCAGTTTGGTCAGGCAGATTTGCAGGGGTCTCAGTACTCTCCCACCAATTCTGGGAGCTTTGGGACGTCCCCATGGTACTAATGTTATCCCAGTATCCACTAGGACGTTAGACAAAATAGGAATTTAATACCTACCGGTAATTCCTTTTCTCGTAGTCTGTAGTGGATACTGGGCGCCCGCCTCAGTGCTTCGTGTTCCTGCTTGCCTTGGGGTAAGTGTTCTTGGTTGGATATGCTGTTGCTGTCCCTGTTCCATGTTTGGGTCGCGTTGCTATCCTTGTTATCGTTAGCGTGGCTATCTTATGTTCTGGTTAGCGCTGCTATCTTTTATTACTGTTGTGTGTTGGTTCGTTACCTTACCACGTTCCTTGTATTTCCTTCTCTCATGGTATGTCCGTTTCCTCGGGCACAGTTTTCCTAGACTGAGTCTGGTGTGAGGAGCATAGAGGGGAGGAGCCAGCGCACACTAATGATTTCTTAAAGTGCCAGGCTTCAATGGACCCAATCTATACCCCATGGTACTAATGTCATCCCAGTATCCACTACGGACTACGATAAAAGGAATTATCAGTAGGTATTAAATTGCTATTTTCTCTGACGTCCTAGTGGATGCTGGGGACTCCGTAAGGACCATGGGAATAGACGGGCTCTGCAGGAGACTGGGCACTCTAAAAGAAAGATTAGGTACTATCTGGTGTGCACTGGCTCCTCCCTCTATGCCCCTCCTCCAGACCTCAGTTAGAATCTGTGCCCGGCCAGAGCTGGGTGCTCCTAGTGGGCTCTCCTGAGCCTGCTAGTTAAAGAAAGTATTTGTTAGGTTTTTTATTTTCAGTGAGCTCTGCTGGCAATAGACTCACTGCTACGTGGGACCGAGGGGAGAGAAGCAAACGTACCTGTTCACAGCTAGGTTGCGCTTCTTAGGCTACTGGACACCATTAGCTCCATAGGGTTCGAACACAGGCAGCTGTCCTCGATCGTCCGTTCCCGGAGACGCACCGCCGTCCCCCTCGCAGAGCCAGAAGATCAGAAGCTGGAAGAAGGTGAAATCGGCGGCTGAAGACTCCTGTCTTCATTGAAGGTAGTGCACAGCACCGCAGCTGTGCGCCATTGCTCCCACTGCACACCACACACTCCGGTCACTATAGGGTGCATGGTGCTGGGGGGGGGCACCCTGGGCAGCAATTAGAGTACCTTTGGCATAAATATACACATAATACAGTCAGGTACTGTATATGTGTAAATCCCCCGCCATTTTTCAGTCACAGACAGCGGGACAGAAGTCCGCCGCTGAGGGGGCGGGGCCTTCTTCCTCAGCACACCAGCGCCATTTTTCTTCACAGCTCCACTGGAAGGACGTCCCCAGGCTCTCCCCTGCAGTCTCCTGGCACTAGAAGGGTAAAAAGAGAGGGGGGGGGGGGGGACATCAATTTAGGCACTAAAGGTGTATATTAAGCAGCTATTGGGAAATCACTTGTGTAGTGTGTATCCCAGAGTTATATAGCGCTGTGGTGTGTGCTGGCATACTCTTTCTCTGTCTCCCCAAAGACCTTGTGGGGCCCTGTCCTCAGTCAGAGCATTCCCTGTGTGTGTGCTGTGTGTCGGTACGGCTGTGTCGACATGTTTGATGAAGAGGGTTACGTGGAGGCGGAGCAAGGGCAGATAAATGTGGTGTCGGTGCCGACACCGGATTGGATGGATATGTGGAAGGTCTTAAATGACAATGTAAACTCATTACACAAAAGGTTTGATGATGTTGCAGCCGGGGGACAGCCGGGCCCTCAACCCGGGCCTGCCCAGGCGCCTCGGAGGCCGTCAGGGTCTCAAAAACGCCCACTATCTCAGTTGGGTGACACGGATGCCGACACGGAGTCCGACTCCAGTGTCGACGATGATGAGGCACAATTACAGCCTAAAATGACCAAGGCCATCCGATACATGATTATTGCAATGAAAAATGTATTACACATTTCAGAGGTTGACCCTGTCCCTGACAAGAGGGTAAATATGTTTGGGGAGAAAAAGCAGCCAGTGACTTTTCCCCCATCACATGAATTAAATGAGTTATGTGAAGAAGCGTGGTCATCCCCTGATAAGAAAGTGGTGATTCCCAAGAGAATACTAATGGCGTACCCTTTCCCGCCAACGGATAGGTTACGCTGGGAATCCTCCCCTAGGGTTGACAAGGCGCTGACACGCTTATCTAAGAGGGTGGCCTTGCCGTCTCAGGATACGGCCGCTCTAAAGGAGCCTGCGGATAGAAAGCAGGAAGGTATCTTGAAGTCAGTGTATACACACTCTGGTACTCTACTGAGATACCGTATTGCTGACCCTTGGCCATATTAAAGACGTCGTCTTGTATATGCGGGATGCCCAGAGGGACATTTGCCTGCTGGGCTCTAGAATAAATGCAATGTCTATTTCTGCCAGGAGGGTCTTATGGACTCGGCAATGGACAGGGGATGCCGACTCTAAAAACCACATGGAGGTTTTGCCTTATAAGGGTGAGGAGTTGTTTGGGGACGGTCTATCAGACCTTGTTTCCACAGCAACAGCTGGAAAGTCGACTTTCTTGCCACAGGTTTCCTCACAGCCTAAGAAAGCGCCGTATTACCAAATGCAGTCCTTTCGTTCTCAAAAGAGCAAGAAAGTCAGGGGTGCATCCTTTCTTGCCAGAGGCAGGGGTAGAGGAAAGAAGCTGCACCATGCAGCTAGTTCCCAGGAACAAAAGTCATCCCCGGCTTCCACTAAGTCCACCGCATGACGCTGGGGCTCCACAGGCGGAGCCAGGAGCGGTGGGGGCGCGTCTCCGAAACTTCAGCGATCAGTGGGTTCGCTCACAGGTGGATCCTTGGGCTATAAAGATTGTATTGCAGGGATACAAGCTGGAGTTCGAAGTGACCCCCCCTCACCGTTACCTAAAATCTGCCTTGCGGGGCGTGGCTTGGCTGGCAAGAGGAGA